>NC_092872.1:428387785-428690285 GCF_028372415.1 Notamacropus eugenii
CCTTATGGGGAAACTGAGGTGAAGAGAAGTGACTTGATCAGCTTCTTCCATGGCCTTACATTTACCCCAGATGAAATTTACAACCATTTCTGAAAGCAGAGAAGTATTAGTGTTTCTTCTCATAGCCAGGAGATGTATATTACATTTGTTTTCCTGGGGAAGAATAAGGAACAATATAAAAATAAAAGATAGATTTTCTTAGAACCTCTACTACCTTCATCTCTGATGCTGCTAGTGAGTGATTTATCTATTTATTTGTTTGCTTATTATTTTAGCAGCCTCTTTCCCCTAACATTTCTAAGTGGCTACAAGTTAGTATAAACATATGTATATTTAAAATTATATTATTGCTCAAGATTCTAATTTTTAAAAATTCTATAGATTGCTTTGTAACCTTGGGCAAGAAATTTTTTTCTCACTTTGGGCTTAGTTTTCTTTATTTAAAATAATCTGAGCATTGGTCTACATGTTCTTTGAAGGTCCCTTTCTAGCTCTTTGATTGTGTGATTCTAGCTTTCATGACTCCAGAATTTGCTTTTCCTTGGTCAAGATAAGAAAGAGAAGGTGAGAAAGCTCATTGGTAGATCATCCATGCTTCATATAAAGTCCTTCCACTTTGTTTTTCTTCTTATCTCCTCACACTTTTTGGACAAATAGAAAAGGTCATCTGACTGAGTTCTGGTCTCATTGGAGGCTACTGGAGTGTCATTTGGAAGACCTGTTAACAAGTGATGATAACTGGTAAACTTACCAGAATACCTCTGACTGAATTCAACCTGGTTTTGTAAACCAGAATTACTCCCTTCTTTTTGATATAATTCCCAGGCCTCATCTGTTTTTTAGTATCAGACTTAGCCACAGTCCCTGAAAATAGGGGTGAAGGTGGATATGAGGGGTTAAAGGAATCCCATAGAATGCCATTTTTGTGCTGCTTACCCGCAGATTTATTGGGCTTAACTGAGAATAGTTATTTTTCCAAGATTCTTTCGAGCTAAATGCATTTTGACTTTTCCTCCCAGTGCAATCAGATAAAATTGAATTTAACCCAACTAAACATAAAGTTTTACATAATGCAAGTGCAGAAAAGCAGACTATTAAAAGTTCTATTTTTATGACAAGAAATAAGATTTTTCTCCAACATGACTTCCATCGTACTTATAACAGTGCAGCTCTGGGATTTTCTAATATCCTTCACAGTCACTGTCTCTACCACTTTTTAGACAGTAGATACGGAAGACATAACTGAGAATCAAGAAGGAGAAAAAATGCAGATAAAACAGCAATGAGGAATTGAAACTAGTGAGGCAGCTTACAAACTGACAAGTGAGTTGGAGTGTTTGCTACCTCAGAATTCAGGGAGATTATAAGTCAATCTAGGTGATTAGGGGAGGAAAACTAGTGATATGGTTCATTCTCCTCTCTTCCTTTCTCTTCTCCAAAGTGTTTGTTTTGTCTCATCTCACGTACCAAAACTGTCCAATTAATTAAGAAAAACATTGTGTTGGGTTTGCTTAGTGAAGGATGAGGTTTGAGAGCAGGCTTGTTAGCATCCTCATTCAGAGGTGAAAACCACCCAGATAAGTAGTGGAATGAGCACTGGAGGTAGGGTCAAAAGAAACCTGGATTTGAATCTCCATTATTCTATTTACTACCTCTGTGATCTTTGGCAAGTCACTTAACATTTCTGATCCTATTTCCTTATCTCTAAAATGAGGGATTTGGATTAGATGACCTGTGAGGTGTCACTTGAAGCTGTGAATCTATATGATTCCATAATCTTTCTTTTTGTGTTTGAACACTCATTATACATTTGTTTCAATGTTATCTGTCACATGGGAAAAAGCGAAACTAAAGATAAAATTCACTCTTTGACCAGTAATATTTATTAGTAGTTTCAACTTCTTCCCTTATTTGTGTTCTTCCTTAACCTCTAAGAAATACCAAAATTAACTAATGTAAGCCCCTCCTGGCAAATGCTGGGACATGGAAGTCACCAAAAAAAAAAAAAAATCAGTTTAATTCAAAAACCATGAGTAAACACCACATCCAAAGTATTGTAAACTGTTTATATCTTTGGGAACATAAAATACAAGGACCCTGCTCAAAAGGAGCTTACAGTCTAGGCACTATAGGTCCTGCAAATTGATAGACTAGGAAATTGACTAGTTAAATAGCTATCCATTTGCATCTCTGTCAAGTGTGGTAAATGACAGTTTTGCTGAGTCAAGGAGAGCTTGAACAGGGGAGACAGGCTTCCTGGTATAGGGGGAAAACATTTCACTAGAAATTGGCACTTCATACTAGTTTTAACTCTGCAATTAGTTGTTTGTATGGCTTAATGATCTGTGACTTTACCTGTCTGAGCCGGTTTCCTTTTCTATAAAATGATGATAATACCATACCTTCCCTCCTAGCCATGTGGAAGGGTTGCTTTGAAGGTGAAGTATGACAACAGATATGAAGGTAGTTTGCCAAATATAAAAAGTTCAGTTTACGAACTCATATCCTTCATGTTCAACAAACAAATGAAAGGGATTTTTAAAACACAATTAAGCTCAAGAAGGATTTCTTATTAGGTTCCGATAAAGTTATAGAAGTTAGGAATGTTTTCTACTATGAACTTAGCCTTTTGAAGTCAACGTTTGGAGAAGACCCACTTTTGGCATTGCTACCAGAGAGAGAACTCTGGACCATTTGGATGGTTGAGGTGACCCTGTGTAAGATTTCTCATCTTTTTAAGTACTGCAATAATTTAGAATGCCAAGTAGAAAAGTATAGTAATTTATACAATGTCAGAGCAAGAATGGATCTTGAATATCATCTTGCCCAACACCCTCACTTTACAGATAGGTAAACATCCAGAAAGGGTAAGCGACTTGTTCAGGATTTCCTCTCCTAGTTAGCAACAGAATGATGCCTTACATCCAGGTTGCACGGCTCTTGGTTCTTCACTCTTTGTAGGATATTCTCTTTCTGTTGAGGAGGCAACCTGATACGTTTGAAAGAATTAAGAGAACCTGGGTTCACATTCCCCTCCTGGGCATGAGAGCCTCAACTGGGTCTCAATTTTCTCATCTGCAAAATGAGAGTGTTTGACTACATAGTCTCAAAGGTTTCTTCCTAGTCCTACTGTAAATCTATTCAGTAATCTCTAAAGTCCCTTCCAACTCTAATTCTGTGATCTTTGATTGTTTTTTCTGTTTCCTAAGGTTTTTCCTTGGGGAAAAACACAGGGGTATGGGAATGGGGAAAGGATTCATTTAAGTTAAATGGGGATCTTTTCAGAACCTTTTCCATCTTGTCTGTTTTGCTTCCTTGGGTTCTTGCAGGTGGATGGTCAGGTGGCAGCTTTGCTTGTTCAGAATTTAGAGCGGCTAGATGAATCTGTGAAAGAAGAGGCAGATGGAGTCCATAACACGCTGGGTAAGGGGATGTACACATGTTATCTCTTCGCTTTGTTTATTTTCTCTATAATAGAGTCAACAGCCGAATGTTTTTTCCTCCTACTCCCAAACTGCCTCTTCAGAAATAAAGGCCCTTGTGTAAATTTCATATAACTGCAGCTTGGATTCAGCTTACAGGTAATAAAGTAGAAATCCACTAAATAGGTAAACTTCCTATACTGAAATCATAGATTCCTTTTGGTAGACCTGCTCCTGGAAAACTCCAGTTTTGGTGGAAGCTCTCTCTGGGTGACATTTTGGGATTTGGAAAGTATTCATTTTGTGATTTTATTCCCTTAATACATTAGTTTTCCTTCTGACTCCCCTTCACTAGAACAGCAAACTTTTGAGCAATTGTTCTTCTTTATAGAGCATTTTATTTAGAAAAGCTTCAGTGTTTCTTTCTTTATGTATAGTTTATTGTACAAACTTGGAATTGAAATATTGCTTTTAACTTGTTCGCTTCTTTCTTTTGTTCATTTAAGAAGATTCCTTTGTAGTATATATCCTCATTTTCCTTGAATTTCTCCCTTCCTTCCTGCTTGCAGAGATGTTGAAGTTTTCCTCTTGATCACTGCAGGTTGTCTTATAAAAACAAAGATGACCCATAACCAGAGCCTGAGAAATGAATGAGACCCCAGGGAAGCAGACATTTTGATGAAATTAGGTTTTTATTTTCCTCCGCTGTGCTTGTAACTGATTTCTCTTGTAGTTTCAGAATCTCTCAGTAGGCATTATTATAAGGAAGTTGCAGAGTTGTGAGAGTAAGTGAAGGGAAAGTATTACAGTATGAAAATGCAGGGGTTTGTTGTAGTAGTTTCTAGATAGAATTAACTTTTGGTTTTGTCATTTTTTACCCCACTGGATAATTTTGTCAGGATAGCAATCTTAAGATGATCATGGCAGTAATAATTGGTGGGCACTGTGAAAAGAGCAGTTTGATGATAGTCAGAACCCATGTTTTGTTACTCACTAGCTTTGTGACCTTGGACAAATCACTTTCCCTTTTTGGGCCTTAGTTTCCTCATCTGTAAAATAAGATAATTGGATTAGATGATCTTTTTTGGTTTCTTATTAGCTCTATATTCCTGAGAATTTAATCTAAAACGACATGCTAAAATTTTGGCTAAAGTAGGTTCACTGGAAATAAAGTGAATTTCTATAGAAATAGTGAAAGTAGTGAATAGGACAAAGTATTTTCGTAACAGAAGAGAAAACCTTAAAGACAGGGAAACTGCAACTATACGAACCGATTTTTCTTTTGCATTCGATGAGAAAATAGAAAAACTAACACCAAGTGCCATGTTTTTAGAGTGACATCCCCCCTTCCCTGGCTGGAGAAGCCAAGCCTGGAGTCCTCCTGAGTCTCACAAAATGAGTGAGAGCTATGGGAATAATCTGAAATAGTTTGGCCCAAGGTTATATAGCTAGTTATTGAATGAATCTTCTTAGTCTTCCCTTGTCTTGCCTTATTTCTCTCTTCTAACTCAAAGCTTCCTCCTCTTTCCAATCCACCATCTTCCCCCTCCAAACTCCAGGCTTTGCTGTTACCTTTTTTTCTTCTCTTCCATATTTTGATTTCTGACAGGTAGGTATATAGAATTCAGAAAGGTGGTAGAAAAAGTAGGTGACTGCCTAAATGGTCTTTCAGATGCTTATCAGATAAATATTTAAAAATAAGAATTTTTAAGTGTCACTTTAGAGATAGCAAACCTATCAGCATTTACAGTTATGTGCCTGATATTCCCCTCAACTGACTATTGCCTCCTTCCCTTTGTGCAAAAATTGTTTTAGTTAGTGAGGAAGATTATATTTTCCTTTAATGTGATCATGTTTCTTAATGATGCAAAGAGAGGGAATGAGAAGGGGACCAATTAGACTGGTTGGGATAAGGCTTTATTACCTATTCACAGACTCTTATTCTTGACTACTTCATAGTTCCTGGTGACCCAGTATTATACTGAAGATCTTGAATTGGGCACATGGAAGAGACCTAAAGCCATGCTCCATTAGCACAATTCGTGCCTTCCTGCCCCCCAGTATTTACTACATACTTAATTTCTTTTGACTTATATTACTTCCAGTTCTGTGAGGTTTGACTACAAATGTAGCTTGTCTTAAAAAAAAAAAAACACCAAAAAAACCTCCTTAGGAATACCATGGATCAGGTAAAATTGCCTATGGCATCTGACTGTCAGGGAGGGGTACAGGGAACCAGAGAAAGAAAGACATGAATATTATAGTGAGTTAGTGTACTTACTAGTAAATGCAAAATTACTTTCGCATATAACAGGTTTTTCTCTTCCTTCAGCCATTGTAGAAAATATGGCTGAGTTTCGACCAGAAATGTGCACAGAAGCTGCGCAACAGGGCCTCATGCAGTGGTTGCTGAAGAGACTGAAGGTGAGTTTTTCACTGGTATAACTTCTAAAGGGCTGTGATGAACATTATCTCTCTTCCTCCTTTAGGCATTGTGGCATCAAGAATTAGTCAAATGGAAATGTAGCCACCTTTCAGTGTTTTATCAGCTGCTTATTCAGTTTGTGGCTCATAGTTTTTGCTTTTTCCTTTGGTCCTTTGAACCATTTTATTGTACATTATTGCCTCTTTCAGAGAGTGAACAATAGATGAAATTAAAATCTGTCTCTATTGCTGCTTCAGAATGGCTTTCGTTTGAGAAGGTTGAAATTAGTGGCACGAATCACTTAGAGTTCTTACGGAAGGTGCCCCAAACTTTTTGCGGAGAGCCTACTTTTTAGTTTTCCAAATCTTTGAGATTTTTGGATGTGGAAGTTTATTGATAGTAGGGAAGAAGGAGGAAGAAAAGACTAATGCTAGAGTTCCTGATGTGGAGGTGGGGATCTTTTGGGCTGCCTAGAAATTCCTGCCTGGGCATAAAAATGGCTAATATAATAATAGGTACAAGATGGGGATCATGATTTATTATCCTTATGTATAAGGAAAAGCTGGAACAAAGGGGAAAGGGCATTTGTCTTGGAGTTCTGGTTCCTATTGCTTATGAGCTACATGATCTTAGGTGAATCACTTATTCACTCAACCTCAGTTTCCTCTTCTGTAAAATAGGCACAGTAATATTTTATCTATCTCATAGGGTTGTGAAAATAATTCTCTCCACTGATGCAGATTGTACTGCCTCACATTTCATGTGTTGCCATGGCTAAAAATAAGACGAGATGAAACCCAATGGTCAGCTTTCTTGTGGTGATTGCTTTTTTTCTTCGCAAGCCTACCTCTCAGAAAGCAGGCACATTGAGTCTATACAGATTTTCAGCTTGTAAGGATGTGCAAATCTGCTGGAATAGCCTTTGAGAACCTGGAATCACCTTAATTTAATATTCATTGTGTGTCCACTAGGGATGGGGTACTATTATCTCACACTATCTGGAGTGGCTCTGTAAGAAGGAAGCTCTATCTTAAAGGAGCTCTCTGAGGAGTGGAGTGGTCTTTTTAAGTAGCAATATACACATAGGGAGGTGAAACTCTGCATTCATGTAATGAATCTGGCCAGTTTATCCTGTTGTGACCAGGTGATTGAATTAATTGAGTAGATAACATCATTTAAGAACCAATGAAATGACATAACAATGTGAGGGGGGGTATGTTTGTGTATTTTAAAATAGCTAGGGATCCAGTGCATTGACTATGTTACTATGAAATACTGTCTTTAATACTAATTTTTGCTTATAAAAAGATATAAAGATTTTTTAAAAGATATAAAATCTATATCTTCTGTCATTAAATTGGTACTTAAAAAGGAATTGAGAACATGGAGCATATGGGTTAGTGAATTGAGAATTACCAGCATTGTAACACATGTGACATAACGACTGTAAGTCATATGTTTTTCCTGGTACTGGGAACTGGGATTTTACAAAGTAAAATCTGTTTCAACAGTAGCATGCAGCTGTAGATGTATCTGAATATGCCCTTTGTACTTTGAGTTACCAAGAGTTTCAGAGGATGACTGGTAGTATCATTCTTGTATCTCCCCGAGAATGATAGTGTTTTCTTCTCTTCCCTTTTCCTAAAAAAGGGTAAAATTTAATTTATTCTAGACAAATATACATTCAGTGCAAATCTACTCTCTGTTGAATATTTTGTATGACACCTCCAAGACTTGAGCTCCAGGAAGCAAAGGGGATAGGGGACCAGATAAGCACATTTAATTCAAAATTTCATTGGTAAATATGGAAAAATCCAGCCTGTTGTGACTAAGTCCTTCTATTTCCTGTTTCTGACACAGTGTTTTCATGGTTTGAGAATTGGTATTAGGTGTTAATAAGCTAAGTTATGATTGTTTCAGACTCTTAAATAGGTAGCAATAAAATCTCTCTGCCAACCTGTGTTTCTAGCACATCAGGAAAAGATGATCTTACTATACCTCCCACCTTGCCTTAAAAAAAATTTTTTTTAAACTTTTTGCTACCTTCTTTGTTTTTGATCTTCACCTACTAGCTAGGATGCCATATTGAGAAATAATGGATGGGAGGTGGGGATCATGATTTAATATCCTCATCTACAGTTATTCCCCTTTCCAATGCAAGTTTCACCTTTTCTTATCTTATCTATGATTGCATTTCCCAACCATTCTGGAGCTGAGGAACCTTGTCATTGTTGGATTTCATGTCATCTCTCTCCACTTCTCTCATCACTTCCATGAGTATATATTTTTTAAAAAACAGAACAAAAAGTAGATCAATATTTAAGTTTTTCAGTGCTTTTTTAAAGCCATATGGCATCATTGTTCACATAATCAGCAAGTTAAGAGAACTAGACATTTCCCTCAATCCTCATAAATTTGCAGACTTCTGCAAAATAGGAGTTACATGCAAAGAGATAAAGAAATTTCAGTTTTTTCCACAGTCTAGGACACTAAAAACCCCAATAAGGCAGCAGATCAGTGAACTAACATCAGAGAAGGCTAATCCCTAACCCTGAACATGCTCGCTTTTCATCCTCTCCCCCATCATTCATAGTGCTTAGACAGCCAGGCTTCACAAGCTAACTTACAGGTTTGCAGCAGGACTCAACCCCACTCCATCCGCAGCGCTCTCCCAGTGACTGGAAGCCAAAAGGCATATGGTTGTTGAGACTGGGACAGCAGTATGACAGTATACTGTGCTACAGTGAAGCTCAGCCAGAGAACTGAGAGGATAAATTAGTAATAATCAGTAGAAGAAAAGCACTAGAAGATAGTTCTGTAGAGGGTGGAATTTTAGTGGAGATCTGATGGAAATCAGGGAAGCCAAGAGGGAGCAGGCATTCTAGGCATGGAGGCTAGCCAGTGACAGTGGTAATAAGTCAGGAGATATAACATCTTTGAGTAACATTAAGGACATCAGTCTCACTGAATCCCAGAGTATGTGGTCAGGGAGGAAGGGGAGAATAATGCGTAGGAAGACTGAAAAGGGGTATATGGAAGAGGTTGGGCAGATTATAAAGGATTTTGAAAGACACAAGATTTTTATATTGTGATTGAGTCAATAGATTTCATTGAGTAGGGAAGGGACGTTTTCAGACCTGTGCTTTGGCAAGCAGTTGGTTATGGAATATAGAGGGTGAGGAGACAGAAGAGAATAAGGAGATATTGGTAGAAAGCATATGAGTAATGTGAGATGAGAAACAAGGAAGAAGAGGGAGCACTCTGAATGGCCTCAGTTTTTTCAGTGAAATATGAGACAAGGTTCTCAGCTGAGAGATTGTAGGAGGATGAACTGTGAGAAGTTTGAGGAAAGATGAAGAGGTTTAGAGAAGTCATTGTGTTAAGTGGTATAGTGAATCAATTAGGAATTGCCTTGCAGCAGTGAGGGCCCATTTAAGGTTTGTAGTTGACCCATTTAGTACTGTTTTTTTATGTCATTTCATTGCATGGACCTAGGGAGAAGATTTTAAGGAAAATGCAGGAAAAAAAATTAGCAGAAGGCGGCAAAGGTGTTAGTAATGAATTACCCAGTCAGGGACAGGAAAATCCCTAATAGTGGAGCATTATTCTCTCCATAACCTGCAAGAATTGGTATTTCTAAGAATGAGACACAATAGAATAAAATTAGCTGGGGACAAGCTCTATAAAGCTATAATATAAAAACTATTTAGAATAAGACACCCAAAATATCTTTTTTAGAAAGTTTTCATTCCATTAGAAACAGAAACTAAAGAGATGCTAAATAAATATAAGCACTAGGAATCCAAAGAAAAACCCCAGAATAGAGAGAAATAATAAAATGAATGAGGGGAAGAAATACTTTTTAAATAAATGTGCAGAAAATAAAATTTTAAAAAAATTAATCAATAAAACAGGTTGAAGGGGAGAGGACAATTTGCTTGAATACTTATCCTGAGGGGGAAAAAAGGTGGAAGAATTGAATAACTAGGTATAAAAAGATAGAGAAAAGGGATTAATAAATTAAGCAAAATTTCAAAACTCAACAGATGGATAACAAAGAAGTGTTATGAAGATGAAAAGAGAGCCAATGGGAATAGAGTTGCCTTAAAGTAGATTAAGTCCAACTAACTTAAGAGCCATATTACTATCTTTACAGAGGAAGAGAGGAGAAAAATTAGAGACAAGGGGAGAAAATATAGAGCTAAACTCTCTTAACTTTAAATGTGAATGGTTTAGGCAATCAAATAAAATGAAAGAATGATAGATTGGATAAGAAAAAAATCCTATAGGCTGTTGCTTACAAGAAATACATTTTTAAAAAGAAAGCATAAATAGAATAAGAATAGAGAATTAGAAAAAAATTACTTTGTATCAAGTGAATCTAAAATAGGGAGAGTTGCAATCATATCAGACAAAACAAAAATAAACATTTACAGTACAATAAAGGATAAACAACAAATCTACAATTTGCTTAAAGAACCCAAAGAAAAAAATTTCACAGAGGAAAAATGAACACAGGAAGACGTTAATAGTAATGTGACTGAGGCAGGAAATCAGTTTTTCTCTCACTCAGTTTTGGATAAATATAAATAAGAAGATAAACAATAGGGAAACTATAGAACTGAACAAATTGCTAGAGACGCTATAACTAAGAGACTTAAGACGTGTTCTGGATATTATGTGTAGTTGGAATTTTACAAAAACTGCCATTTATTAGGATATGGAGATGTTGTAAACAAATGGAAAAAGGCAGAAATAGTAAAATTTGGCCTTTACAGACTCTAATGCAATAAAAATAATACACAGGTTAGGGAGCACAAACAAAATACACAGACCCAAATGGATACTTAACAGTATTTCCTAAATAGTGAGTGGGGTCAAAGAGCAAATTATAGAAATAATTACGTGAAAGAAAACACAATGGATAGAGTACTGGGCCTGGAGTCAGGAAGACCTGAGTTCAGATATCATCTTAGACACTTAGTGCCTTTGTGTCCCTGGGCAGGTCACTTGATCTCTCTATGCCTCAGTTTGCTCATCTGTGAAACAGGAATTAATAATTATCACCTACCTCCTAGGTTTGTTGTGGAGATCAAATAAGATAATTGTAAAGCACTTGGCAACGTGCCTGGCACATAGTAATAAGTCCTTTATAAATATTAGGTATTATTAGCTGTTATTATGAAACAACATACCAGAAGTTCTAGGCTGCAGCTGAAACAGTCTTCAAGGGAAAAATCATATCCCTATAAACATACATTAACAAAATAGAAAAAGAGAAATTAAATGAACTGAATGTGTATAAAAAATTCGAAAGCCAACAAACAAACCTTTAAAAAGCACAAAATAGGAGATGTTAAAAATTGGAGCAGAAATAGATAAGTGGAACCCTACCTAAAAAAAAAAGCCATCCAACATAGAAATGATAAATAAAACTAAAATCTGGTTCTTAGAAATGACTAATAAAATTTATAAACCTTCAGTCAATGTGGCTAAAAAGAGAGCAGGAAATCAACAAAATAGTAAATAAACAAGATGAAATTGCAACCAAAAAACAACAAAGAAGAATTAGCAGAACCTATTATGCATGGTTATGTGCTAACAAAATTGAGAACACAAAAGAAATAGAGAAATACCTTCAAAAATACAAAATACCCAAACTAATAGAAGACCAATTAGATATCTTAACCCAATTTCAAAAAAGAAAATAGGAATAGCTGTAAAGAAACTACAAAAGAACAAAACTCTTGGTCCTAATAAAATCATAGGAGATTTCTGTTAAACTTCTAAAGAACAGTTAGTACCCCTGGTACATAAATTGAGAAAATACCCTGCCAGAATCCTTTTATGCAAGAAATATGGTTCTGATACCTAAACCAGACAAGGATAAAGCACAGAAGGAGAAGTATGTTAAAATGTTTGAAATAAAATTCTGTCAGACGGGCTACAGCAGTTTATCCAAGAAATCATTCATTGTGACTGTGTTGGACTTATACTGGGTAGGCACAAATATTTCAACATCAGGAAAGCAATCAACATAATTATATTAAAAATGAAAGTATCCAAAACCACATGACTATCTTAACAGGTATGGGAAAAGTGTCTTTGATGAAGTATAACACCCATTCATGCCAAAAAGAAAGAAATGAGTGAATGAACCCTAAAATGTATAGCTGTAGAGTTCATTTTTAAAATTTCATGAAATCAGTCAATCAGTAAATATTTATTAAGTGCCTATTATGTGCCACACATTGTGCTAAACACTAGAGGTACAAAAACAGGCAAAAGACAGTTTCTGTCATCAGAGCACAGTCTAATTAGGGAATCAGCATACAAACAAATATGTACAAAGCAAGCTATCTACAGGATAAACAGGAATTAGTTAACAGAAGGAAAGCATTGGAATTAAGATGGATTGGGAATGGCTTCCTGTAGAAGGTGGAATTTTAGTTGCCACTTGAGGGAAGCCAGGGAGGCAATTGGTCAGAACAGAGGAGGAAGCACATTCCAGGCATGGAAACAGTCAGAATGTCTGAAGCTGAGAACTAAAGTGTTGTGTTCCTGCAACAGCCAGGAGACCAGTGTCACAGGATCAAAGAGTACATGTTGGGGAGTAAGGTGTAAGAAGGCTGGAAAGGTAGAAGGGGCTAGGCTATAAAGGACTTTGAATGCCAAAGAGAGCCTTTTGTATTTGCTCCTGGAGGCAATAGGAAAGCACTGGAGTTTTATTCAGTGGGGGTGAAGGAGTAGGGGTATATGTATATGATCAGATCTGCATTTTAGGTAAATTACTTTAGTAGCTCAATGGAGGATAGATTCATATGGGGAAAAGATATTGAAGCAGGCAGGCCCACCTGCAGGGTATTGCAGTAATCCAGGTGTGAGGTGATAAGGGCATGTATCAGAAGAGAGAAAGAGATGTATTCAAGAGATGTTGTAGAGGTGAAATCAGTAGGCCATGGCAGTAACTTAGATGGGTGTGGAGGGGGATGCTGTGTATGTGAGACATAGTGAGGAATCCAGGATGACTCCTAGATTGTGAGCCTGAGAGACTCAGGGGATGATTATTGCCCTCTAATAGGGAAGGGTTGATGGCAGCTGAGCATCAAAAGTGGTTAGAGTGCCAGGTCTGGAGTTAGGAAGACTCCTCTTCTTGAGTTCAATCTGGCCTCAGACACTTACTAGCAGTGTGATCCTGAGCAAGTCACTTAACCCTGTTTTGCCTCAGTTTGCTCATCTGTACGATGAGCTGGAGAAGGAAATGGCAAACCGCTCCAATATCTTTGGCAAGAAAACCCAAAGTGGGGTCACAAAGAGTCGGACATAACTGAAATGACTGAACAACTGCAACAGGAGAGGTAGTAGGGTTTATATGGAAAGATAATGAGTTCTATTTTGGATATATTGAGTTTAAGATGTCTATTGGACATCCAGTTTGAGATGTCAAAAAGGCAGTTAGAGATGCAAGATTGGAGGTCAGTAGGGAGATTGTGTCAGGAAAAGTAGCTTTGAGAATCAGCAGCATAGAAATGATAATTCAGTCCATGAGAGCTAATGGGATCACCGAGGAAAGTAATATAAAATGAGAAATGAAGAGGGCCCAGGCAGAAACTGAAGGAACACCTATGGTTAGAGGGCATGATTTGGAGGAGGATCAAGGAAAAGAGACAGGAGTGTTCAGATAGGAGGAGAACCAAGAGAGGGGTTGGTATTCTGAAAACTTAGAAGAGAGTATTAAGGAGGAGCGATAGTGTCAAAGGCTGCAGAGAGATTAAGGAGAATGAGGATTGAGAAAAGGTCATTCATTTGGCAAGTAAGAGAGATCAATACTAACTTTTGAGAGAGCAGTTTTAGTGGAATGATAAGGTCGGAAGCCAAATTATGTAGGAGATGAAGAGAGTGAGAAGAAAGTGGAGGCTCTTATTGTAGATGATCTTTTCAAGGAATTAGCTACAAAGGGCAGAAGAAATATAGGACAGTAATTGGCAGGGATGGAAAGATTAAGTGATGTTTTTTTTTTCAGGATGGAAGAGACATGGGCATATTTCTAGGCAGCAGGAAAAGAGCCATGTGAGAGGGAGAGATTGAAAATAAATGAAAGGAAGGAGATGAAAGATGGGGATAGTGCATTGGAGAAGATGGAATGGGATCACTTGAATAAGTAGAGAAGTTAGCCTTGGTAAGGAGTAAAGTCACTTCATCATATGAGACAGGGGTGAAAGAGAAAATAATGAAAAGAAGGTACCTGAGTGATAGGAGGTAAGAAAGAGGGAAAAAAGGGAGTTTCTAGTGAATGGTCTCAGTTTCTTTCCGTAAAATAGGAGGCAAAGTTCTCAGCTGAGAGAGTGTGGGTAGGGAGGGTAAGCCTTTAGAGGTTTGAGGAAAGATGAAAAGTTTTAGAAGAGCCCCAGGGGAGAGTGCGATAATGAGTTGATAAGGGAGGGCATTTTTTGTAGGATTGCCTAGCAGCAGTGAGGATCTATTGAAATCATGTAACATAAATTTGTAGTGAACCCAGTCAGAATAACTATGATTTTCTCTACCTTCATTCAGCAGCACATATGTAGGCAGGAAGGCAGCAAATGATGGAAATAATCCAAGGCTGAGGTTTGACTGGGCATAATTGGTAATATGATGGAAGAGGTAGGAATTTAATAGAGGAGGACAATTGTATGCAATGTAGATACATTAGAACCTTTTTCAAAACTGGATTAAAGTAAGAATTCCCATTCTTTCCACTATTATTTCGTATAGTTCTGGAAATGCTGTCACTAGAAGTGAGAGAAGGAAAAGAAATAAAGATAGAAAAAGAAGAGATAAAACTTTTTTTTTTTTTTTACTGATATGATGGTTTACTTAGAAAATCTTAGCTAATCAGCAAAGATGCTAATTGAGAAAATAGTTTCAGCAAAGTTTCAGTTATAAAATAAATCCTCAAAAATGAACAGCATGTCTGTATTATAATAACAAAAATCAAGAGGCTATAATAAAAAGGGAAATCCCATTCTAGATAACTGTAAAATGCACAAAATATCTAGGGATGAAAATATCTGGGATTCAGTTACAAAGTGCTCTTTAAAGAAATAAAGAACAATTTAAATAGATGAGAGAATATTCAGTGTTCATGACTGGGCCATGCCAATATAATAAAAATGACAATACTGTCAAAGTTAATTTATATTTTAATGCTATAACAATTAGTTTATCAAAAGGATACTTTGAAGAACTTGGTAGAATAATATAAAAATTCACTTGGAAAAATAAAAATTCTAAATCTAGGGAGATAATGAAAGAGGTCAGGACAAAGCGGGCAAGCACTTTGAGATCTCAAACTGTATTATAAAGCAGAAGTCATCAAAACCATCTGATATTAGTTTAAAAAATAGAGAGATAGATTTGTGGAACAGACTAGATAAGGGAAAATCAGAAGCAGTGAAACTCAGCTACATAATATTTGATAAATCAGAAAGCATAAATTACTTAGGGAAAACTCCGTTTGCTAAAAACTACTGGGAAAATTGGAATGGCTGAACAAGTTGGGATATATGATTATGATGGAATACTATTGTGCTGTAAGAAATGCTGAGCTAAATGATCTTCGAAAAACACTGAAAGACTTGCATGAAATAATGAAGAGTAAAATGAGAACCAAGAGAACATTGTATGCAATAAAAGCAATATTTTAAGAATGACTTAGAAGAAAATGGAACAGCAGTCTGGCAGAAATTAGACTTAGACCTTTCACTTATTTCACAGTATTTTCTAAATGGATAAGTGACTTTAATATTAACACTAGAAGAATCAGTCACATCAATTGATGCAAAAGTTTTATTCAGATTTTGCCTGTAAATAAACATTTTCAGCGTATCTATTTTTTTTAACTTAAGAATAAAACAATTCACTAGGTCAATTTTATACAGATTTGACCATCAAGGTATTCTTTAGTTCTGGGCTATATTTAGAGATTATATATTAAAAATATATTAAAAATAATTAGTATCAAATCATATTATCTCTCCAAACTTTGGCTAAGAAATGTATTCTTAACCAAACAAGGGACAGCCGCAGTTAACGAAGATAAGAGTAGATAACTTTGATTACATGAAACCTGAAAAAGCTTTCGTAGGAACAAAATTAATGTACCTAGGATAAAAAGGGGAATGATGAATAGGGGAAAAAATCTTTGTATCTAAGTGCTCTGATAAGAGTTTATTATCCAAGATATATAAACAATTAACAATTATATACATAGTATTGCAGACTTCTTAGTGTGACTTTAAACATTAATAGTTTATATATAGTAAGTTGGCAAGCATTTATTAAGCTCTTACTCTGTGCCAGACACTTTAGTAAGCCCAGGAAATATAAATAAAAGCAAGAAGAAAGTCAGTCACTGCTCTCAATAAACTTACATTTTTAATGTAAGCACATAAAAGGAAGCTGAAAAGGAGGCAGGGAGGGAGAAGGTTTCTGGCTAGGGAGGCATGGTGGATAATCTAGAGGAATGCAGTCTGGTAAGAAGTGAAGAGATGGCTGGCCTGGGTTCCCTCCTTAAATGGAGATTTTTGGAGGAGCCTTCCAAGCAGAGGGAGATGCCACAGGGTAAGAGAGGGTACTTCCAAGGAATGAGAATGAGGGCTGAAGTGATCTTTCAGGAGGAAGAAGTTTCTGGGTCATGTAATCTGGTGGGAAATGAAATATCTATCCCTCTCTCTATCCATTCAAAAGCCATTTCCTAATAGAGAAACCATTCCCCAAAGATACCAACAAATATTTCTCAAACGAATGCAAACTAATAACAACCATATGAAAGACATCACTGGCTGTAAGAGAAAAAAAGTAAATCAAAACGTTGCACCTCACAAACTGCAATTTGGCTAAGATAACAAAAGATAAGAGGTCAATGTTGGAGGGATTGTGGGAAGATAAGCACACTAGTGTATTGTTGTTGAAACTGTGAATCAGTACAACCATTTTGGAAAGCAATTTGGAATTTGACAAATAAAGTGACTTAAATGTCCATATTCTTTGGCTCAGAGATTCTCTTACCAAGCACATTCCCCAAAGGACGGCACTGATAGGAAGTCTTGCATCTTCAAGTGTCTGCTAGACCTCTCTACCAGAATTTTTCCTAGCACATCAAACAGTACTTGTGCAAAACTGAATCAATGATCTTCCCCACAAACTCTGTTTTGCTCTGTTTCCCTATTTCTTTTGATGCACTACCATCCTCAGAATAACTGAGAGTCTTTTATTCATCTTCCATATATAATCACTTGCTAAGTCTTTTGGATTCTACCACACGTCTCATCCATCTCTTCTTAATCATGATCACCTTTTTTAAGACTAGCTTTGTCTTTCCTCAGGACTAGCCTCTTACCTAACTGGTTTTCCTGCCGTCAGTTCTATTAGAGAAGTGACAGAATGATTTTCCCAAGGCTTATTGACCATGTCACTCTCTTGCTCAAAAATCATCAGTGTCTCCTTGTTGTATATAAAGTGAATCCAGACTCCATAGTTTGACACCCAAGTCGCTTTACAATCTTGTTCTGGCCTATCTTATAGTTTTATTTCACATTATTCTCCTTCACATGTGCTCTGTTTTTTTATTATTATTTATTTTTTGTATTTCTTTAAAAAAATTATTTATTTGTAGTTTTCAACATTCACTTTTATAAGATTTTGAGTTCTAAATCTTCCTCCCCTCTCCCCTCCCCAAGATAGCTTGCAATCTGATTTAGGGTACATACATGTACTCTGTGTTTAAGCCAAAATAAACCTCAAACTGTTTCTGTAACTTTTCATATCCTTTCTGCACATTTGTGCCAAAGGGACTGGAATATACTCCTTCCTCATATGCCTTTTCAGAATTATTTCCTTTATTTAAGGCTCAGCTTAAGGTACCACCTCTTTGGATAACCTTCCCTCATTCTACTTCCCACCTTGTCCTTGCCCCTCCTCATGAAAGGGTTCTCTCTCTCAGGATTCCCTAGAACACTTGGCTTATCGTGTATCTGCTGAAGAGGTAGAGATTTGCCCAGAGTCATGCACAGTTTTGAACTTGTCTCTCCAAGTTAATCCTCATTCCACAATATCAAACTGCCTGTTACTTAAGTAGATAGCCCTTTCTTTGAAGAAGTTTATGGTATAGCTGGGGAAATTAAATGTGTACACATAATTTTAATATGGGTAGAATATAGTTAAGAGCTACAGAGTATTAAAGAGTTTATAGGAGGGTGAAATAATTTCTGGCTTGAGGAATAAGGAAAGGCTTCTTGATGGATGTAGAATTTGTGTTGGGCCCAAAAATATGAGTGATATTTCAATGGATCAGTGTGCTGGGGAGAGTATTGCACAAATAGCAAACAAATAATGATCCAGAAGTTAAGAGGGTAAGAATTCATGACATGGTATGTGTTCAGGAAATTGTGAGTAGTTCAGTTTTTATGTTTCAGCTTTTTTTTTAGGAATCAGGTTCTCTTGAAGGCATATCTCAAATCAAATTTAGCTTTTTGACAATTTCCTGGAGTAGTTACATGCACCAGGGATATACCTTGTAGTCAGTCCACGTCAGCCTTCAGTTTTATAGATCTCTTAAGTTAAACTGGGTCGCTCCTGGTCAGCCTACTGAAAACACAGCGGGGCACTTGATATAGAAGGTATACTAAGAATACTAAAGAGGGACAGGATGTGGGGGTGTTTTTTGGTGGGGTAGGTGCAAGAATGGAACATTTCTCCTTATTATAAAATCAGCTATTGAACCTTATGTTTAAAACAGCATTAAGCTTATAGAGTTCTGGATCTGGAGTTGGGAATCCTGAGTTCGTCTGGTCTTAAGACACTTCCTAGCTGTCTGACTCTTGGCAAGTCACTTAACCCTATTTGCCTCAGTTTTCTCTGTAAAATGAGTTGGAGAAGGAAAACCATTATTTTTGCCAAGGAAACCCAAATGGGATCATGAAGAGTTGGACATGAATGAAAAATAATTGAATAGACTTACAGAACTAGCCTTCAGGTGATAACTTCCCTTACCATCTTCAGTTATAGAAATTAGTTTTCCTTCTGAAAACTAGAAAGGGAAAGATTACTTCATATTCGCTGCCATGTCTCATCCCAGAAATGGCCCCATTTAAAGGACGTGGGTAACAGAAATGATAGAACACTGAGGAAGCTTACTCAGCTCTTCGCTTTATCAAGGGTTTGTTGTTGTTTTTGTAATAGTGAACTGTTTAGTTCTTGGTAGGATGGTAACAGTATAGATTGAAGTAATTTCAAAATAGATGAATCTTTGCAGTAGACATGTCCTTATTTAAACTCTTTGGGTGAACATATATGCTTCAGCAAAGATTTGTGGGTAGCAATTTGGCTTTTAAAATATTAACACATTTTTGCATATTTTATGCTGTTTCTTTTTAAGGAAGAAGATTATAGCTTAGGAGGTGATAGGTTTATATTTTCAAGTGAAATTCTGAGCATTAAAATATTTTTTTCTCAAAAGTAATCATTTTGTCCTTTATAAGTATTTTTAGTGAAACTCGGCAAACTAATTAAAATGCTTTTCTTTCAGCATAGCTAACTTGTTAATTAATTTGTAGTCTAGTTTTATGGTCTAGTAACTCTCATACTTGACCTGAGGTTGAGCCTTAGACTTTGTTGGCCATTTTTACTCCCTTTTCTGATCACCTGCATCTTCACAGAGCCTGCCTTGCCTTCTCCCAGACTCCCTCCACAGCCATGTGCTGGTTGGTGGGCATGGTGTTGGATTACTGCTTGCTCCTCTTTGCCACTTCTAGACTCTCCCTTTACCACCATCGTTCAGTTTCTTTTCCTCTTGAGATTCATTCATTTCCTATTTATCACCCAGTCAGGATTCTGGTAACTGTTGTCCATAGACCTTCAGGATGTTTTCCTACCTTCTGCTGAAAGTTCAGTGCTTGGCCCATAGTGTTTCTCTCCTGTGCTAATACAAGGGATCTTCAACATATATATTGATTCTCCCTCATATATCTAACTTCCCAGTTTCTTAGCTCACTCATTTCCTATGACCTACTCTTCTACCCTACCACATTTATGCACAGAAATGGTCATACTCTTGATTACCTACAGTGTTCTACAATCATGTTCATGATCTCTGAAATCTTTTTATCTGATAATGATCTATTTTTATTTCACCTCTCCCTCTGCCCTTCACCTTCAAATCCTGTTCTTCCTCCTCACTACAACCTTCAATCTCTCCACCCCTCAATGCTTTCTCAGACCATCAATTCTGCACTGGCTACATTCTCTTCTCTTCTGTATCTTGGCACCTTAGCCAGTTCAGTCTTTCAGATATCTTGCCTTTCCAGCCCCCTGCCTTTGCTTCTTCTCATTTGCTATTGAATGAAGCTGGAGAAAAATCACAGAATTGTGCTGGCTGGATCTACTTCTAAATTAAATTACATAATCTCAACTGGGCCCTCACTTTAGCAAGGCAATCTTTTTACAGCTTTTATACCTCCCTATTTAATTTGCTATTCTTCCTACGTTAGTGACTTTTCCAGAACTTTTTAATCCTTCCTTAAATCTCCCGTGTCTCCTTCACCCCATTTTACGTGAAGAGGTGGCTCTTCTCCTTGCTAGAGCAAACTCTTCTACCTATACACGTAATCCCATCTTCTCCAACAGATTGCTTCCTTTGTCATCTACACAGTCTCACTTATCTTCAGTTGCTCATGGTCTACAGGCTACTTCCCTACTATCTACCATGTTGTCTCCCCCATCTTCAAAAAAACCCTCATCCATCTATCTCTGTTAGCTGTAATCCTATACCTCTTCTCCCTTTTGTGGCTGCACTCCTTGAGAAAGGTGTCTACTATAGGTGTTTTCCTTCCATTCACTCTCTTCTTTACTATTTGCTGTCTGGCTTCCAAACTAATAATTTAAACAAAATTGCTCTCTCGAATGTTCTTCAATTGCTAAGGCTTTTCCCAGTCCTTTTCCTTTTTGACCTCTGCAGCATTTGCTGTTGTTGATCTCCCTCTGCTCCCTAGGTCATATTTTCACTCTTGGTTCTCCTCTACTCTTTCTCTTTTACTGGATCTATGTTGTAGTCATGCTCACAACTGTGGATATCTCTCAGTGCTCTGCTTTGAGTCCTTTATACTGTTTCATTTAGTGATCTCATTAGCTCCTATGGTTTCAGTTCTCACCACTATGCAGATTATTCTTAGGTCTACTTGCTCTGCCTTATAACTGCCTTTTAGATATCTCAAACGATGTTTTATAGATTACTTAAAATCAACATGTCTAAAACAGGACTCATCTTTTCCTCTCAATACCTCCCTTCTTTTTAACTTCTACTTACTGTAGAAGGTACCATTATCTTCCCAGTTACTAATCCAGGCTTTTTAAGTTCTTTTAGACTCAGTTCCAACCTATCATTCAACCCTTGCCTTTCTCTCAACATTCAAGCTATGTTGGTCTTCTCTTTGTTCTTCACATTTGGCATTCCATCTCTCATCTCCCATATCTTTGCAATACCTATCCTTCATATCTGAAATACATTCCTTCCCCACCTCCACTTCATAGTTACCTTCAAGACACCCCTCAAATACCTCTTAACCAATGCTTTTCCTGATACTTCCTCAACCCCAACTGCTATTGTCCTCTGTTACTACCTTGTATTTATTTTGTATTTTTTATTAAAAGAAGTTTATTTTTTTATTGACAGAAGTTTTTCCATCCTACCTCCCCACCCCATTAAAAAATAGATAAATTTCTTTCTTGGCCCTCTATAAAAAAATATGTCTCATTCTTCACCCTGAGTCTGCCATCTCTGTGTCAGGAGACGAATAGCATATTTCATCATCAGTCCTCTGAAATTATGGGTAGTCATTGTATTAATTATAGTTCACACAGCTTTCAAAGTTATGTGTTCTGTGTTGCTGTTTTGTAAATTATTTTCCTTGTTCTGCCTACTTTCATTGGTTTATAAAAATTTTTCATTTTTATAATGAATATATTTTAATATTTATAATACAATAGAGTATAAATTGTTTTGCTTGTTTTCCTTGATTCATTCCATATTGGTTCTTGCAAATCTTTCCATGTCACTTTGAAATCGCCTGTTTCTACATTTCTTTTTTTAATTTTCTTTTTAAAAAATTTTATTTATTTATTTTTAGTTTGCAATATTGGGTTCCACAAGCTTTTGAGTTTTAAATTTTCTCCCCTCCCCAAGATGGCATGCGTTCTGATATAGGCTCTACATATACGTTCATATTAAACAAATTTTCACATTAGTCATGTTATAAAGAAGAATTCTAACCAATGGAATGAACCACTAGAAAGAAGAAACAAAATAAACAAAAAAAAAGAGAGAGCAAATTGTATGCTTTGATCTTCATTCTTTCTCTGGATGTGGATAGCATTTCCCATCACGAGTCTTTAAGGAGTTGTCTTAGAACCTTTTATTGTTAGAAGAATCAAGTCTATCAAAGTTAGTCATCACACAATGTTGTTTCCTCATTTCTTATAGCAAAATAGTGTTCCATCACATTCATGTACCATAATTTGTTCAGCCATTTTTATTCTGTGTATGTTCATTTTTATTCTATGTATGTTCATATATGTATATAAATATGTACATGTTTTCTATTCCAATAGAATGTAAACTCCTTAAGTGGAGGGATGATTTCATTTTTTTGTCTTTGTATCCTTGGGACCTAGCATAGTGCCTGCCACATAGTGATTAATAAATTCTTATTGATTGTTCGGCTAATCAAATTATTGTTTTGGTTCACTATTTCCCTAGTCCCTTCTGATCTGTGAGAATGTATACTTTTCCAGTTGTCCTAGAGGAGTGGTGTTAAATTATATGATAAGGGCCAAAAAGATCTAATTCTTATAAGCCCAGTTCAGCGAATGAATAAAAAAAAAATTTTAATTGCTTACAATATAGAATGTACATGACATGCTAATACAGGCATTCCTCCACTACAGTGCTATTCCAATTTATTGTCATTTAGGAGTGACCCTGTGTTGCTGAGGGTAAACGAAAGAGCTTCAGTGGGCCTAGTGGGCTGTGTGTCTCTTGTCCAAGAAGTCTAGCTTAGCTCAGTGCAGAGAAAGTCATCCCAAGAAGGCTGGCTGTCAGGTGATTTTGGGGTTTTTTTGGCGTTTGTAGTTCATTGAGATCACTTGCTAAAGTATGGAGGAAAGAGCACCTGTACTAATGAAAGTAGTGAGCTTTTTTTTAAGCTCTAAAGTTATATGGACGTTAGTAATCTTAAAAAGCTCCAGGCTGCACAGAACAACGTGCTATGGCACATGTGTGCCATGGCCTCACTGCCTTTTAGTGGCTGATGTTATCTTCATGCTGGCCTGTTAGGTGCCATTCTCTTTCCCCCTATCTCTAACTCCTACCCCATGACCACCAAAACCCTATTCTGCAATATTAGTCTCTTCATCATTCTTGGATTTATCATCTAGCATTGGATGCATAGTGAAAGGTAGTAAATACAGTGGTGGCCGTTTCTTCAGCCCTTTAAATTCTCTTCCTCTTCTTATTCCAAGCATTGATTTTGGCAGTTATGTAGAAACTCATTCTCTTGCCTTGATATCCCAGTTATGATTTTCTCATTTCCCATATTTCCCAACAGGCAAAAATGCCTTTTGATGCCAACAAGCTCTACTGCAGTGAGGTGCTTGCCATTCTGCTCCAGGATAATGATGGTAAGGTATCCCACCCCCCACCATATTGATATTCTGTTAGGTTAGGAGCAAGACTTGTTTCAGATCATGACTATGTTCACCTGTCTTTGGTGTCCCCTTTGCTTTTTCTCTTGCTCTCTCTGCAGCTTTGTACCCTGTCAGGCTGTATTGATTTTGTTTGCTGATGTATCAGTGTTAGATGGCTGTAAAATCTGACACTTAGCTTCATTTTTTTTCTCCCATTATTTTTTTTTCTTTTTAGACAACAGGGAATTGCTTGGGGAACTGGATGGAATCGATGTGCTTCTTCAGCAGTTATCTGTGAGTAATTCTCATGCTTCCTGCCTGCCATTAAGATACACAGCCTAGTTTAAATGGGAGGTGGGGCCGGAAATAGTGGCAGGAGATTTATGACATGTGATATAAGCAGATTTGGAGAAGTGTTGGCGGGCAGAGGTTGTTTGCTGCAGTCCTGTTGCATACACATGGTTTGCCTGTACCTCTGAGCCATTTGTTCTCTAAGCTTCCCTGTATTTCGTTTTGATTATTATATGGTAGGTTTGCTTATGCACAAAATAAGAGATGTGTCTCAGCTCCCAGAAGATCTGGCTAAGATACCACGTTGTCTTTATTTACTGTGGATCTGATTTTCATATTCTTTCTCACCAAGATAAATTGTATTCATGCAAGGTACTTAAAAGTTCTTTTCTGGTGAGAGAGGAACAGATTTTAAACTTCTGGAAATGGACTGGATTGGGCTGTAGGGAAAGAATGGTATTGGGAGAATGGTATGATAAGTTGGTAATTGCCATCTGTAAATGGTTAGGCAAGAAAAAGAAAGACAGTTGAAACATTGGTCCTCTGACAGCCTCAGAACTAGTAGTCCCCAAATACTGGCAAGATATCTCTGGCAAGTCTCATCTGAGCTACTCTGAAAACAGAACTGAAAAAGATCTTTTGGATGAAACATTGTGGTTATTGGGGAGTTGCTGGGTTTCCCTGGGGAATTTGCATACAGCTCCATTTTTGGTGCTGGCAACATAAGTGACTTAGCTTCATTCTGAATAGAGAACTGCTAAATATCCATAAATTTCACAGTTTTGGAAGGTGCTTAGTCACATTCCTTTCAGATTAGATTTATCTGTAGTAGATCATATGGATGTTCATATATTATTGAATAGTTTTTCCCCTGGTTATTTCTAACCAGTAGACAAAACAAAATAAGGATCAGTTTCTCTAAAATGGAAATTAATTAATAGCAGGTGGTAGATTCAGATGATCAAGCTGTGGAATCATGTATGTAAGACTAACTTAAAGAAGTTTTTGTGGTTATTTACTGAAAGAAATTTTCTTTATGAGCATGAAGTGTCTGCTGCTGTTTGGAATTGCAGGTATTTAAACGGCACAATCCTGGTACAGCAGAAGAGCAGGAAATGATGGAGAACTTGTTTGATTCACTATGTTCCTGTTTAATGCTTAGTTCCAATCGTGAGCGTTTCTTGAAGGGAGAAGGTCTCCAGCTGATGAATCTCATGCTCAGGTTCGTTGGCTTTCATCTTTCCTGACTCCTCCTGTTCTATCAATTGTAAATACCCAAGCACTGTGATTGAGGGCTTTTATCCCATGAACTTCTTGACCTTGTAATATGTTAAAGTATTTCCCCCTTCTTTCCCTTTTCCTCCAACCCCCCAGTGTAGTGGTTGAATTTCTTTTAATAGCTTCTGAGGGGCAAGGTCATTTTGACTATCACCCATCATTAAATCTTATTCTTATTAAACCTTGGTGTTTTGGGGTGTTTTTCTTTTCTTGAATGTGGTAGTGTTTGGAAATTCCAGTGATTGATCTGCTTCTTTAAAATTAGACCACATTTTTCTTATAATGTTCCCACCTATATTTGTAATTTTTGCTACTGATAACATATTATGTCTGGCAGCTATTGTTGTTTGCCCTTTGTTCTCAAAGAGGACCACAACGTTAGGAAGGTGATACCATGACTTGCAGTTGAATTAGATTTGAGTGAGGGAGGTTTGTGCAAAGTCACCAGCCTCATTTTCCCCTCCAGAGGCATCTGGGTCCAGTGACAAGATATAGATCAGGACACTGGAGATTCCCACCCCCCCCCCCCCACCCCCCGCAAAAAAAAAAACCAAACCAGTTAGTTGTTACAGTAGCTAAGAGTGTTGGACCTGGAATCAGGGAGACCTGAATTCAAATCCATCCTCAGACACTTACTGGTTCTGTGATCCTAGGCAAATCGTGTAACTACTTTTCATCCTTTTCGTCATTTATAAAATGGGGATAATAATAACACCTACCTCCCAGGGCTGTTGTGAGGATCAAATGAGATATTATTTGTACAGTACTTTACAAACTTTAAAGCACTATACGAATGCTAGCTGTTGCTAGTACTACCACCATAACTGCTGTTTTTACACCTAACTTTTATATTTTACAAGATTGTATGCGGTCCACATTGATCATCTCCTCCAGGACTACATCTAATCAGGAATCCCCTATACAAAAGTCCTTGACAGTGGTTCTCCTACTTCTGGTTCATCACTTTTATTGTCATGATTCTCATAACTCCAGTGATTCATGGAACCTGTGGATAGGTATTAGAGTTCATTTTTTCCAAACACTTTATTTTCCAGATGAATCAACTGAGGACAAAAGAGGAGAAACTACCTACCCAAAATCAGACAGTAGCCAGAGAGTGCCAAGACTTAAATCCAGGACCCTGTCTAGTGCCTTTCCCAGTGTGCCACTGCACCTTCCAATTGTTGGTAGCAGTAATTGTTAGTTCTTCATATTGAGTCACACAATATGCTTCCCTGTGACTTTAACGTGGAGGTCTTCTTTAAAGGAAACATTGCTAAAATCTTTCTTAAAAGGCATAATTGTCCAAAGTTAAGCTTATTGTAGGAAAAGGCTTTTTTTAAAATGATATTTGGATAAAATGGGTTGCCATTAGGGACATTGGCAACTTTTTAGTAGCTCATGGGCAAGGGTCACATGGGCTGGGAAGGAACAGAGAGGTTGTGATTTATGCTTGTTGGCAGGAGCACCCACCCTGATGAAGTAATAGCAAAAGCAAGTGGATAAAATGGGACTCCAAAGCCTCCAGTGTTTCTCATAATATTCTACTAAAGCCTCTGGATTGTTCATCCCTGTTAGCACTTTAATTGCTTCCATTTTGTTCAAATGACCACACGAAATAAATTAAAAAGATACTTTCTAACCTTAAAACTGCATTCTTTGGGGACCTTTCCATATTGTCTGTAATGTGCTAAGTTGCCACTGTCTTCCAACTGTTGTGTGCAAATATGAAGTGATGCATTCCTGTAGCATATGGCTTCATAATGTGCACCAGTGGGAAGCTGAATAAATAACCACAAGTGGAGATTATTCAAACAGGAATGTTGAGATTCCTTAAAGATAATTATAAAGCAAAGCTCTAAATCAAAAGGATAAAGGAATCTACTTGCCAAAGATCTTTCACCTTTTTAATTTTAAATGCTAAATTTGATGCTATGTTTGTCTTGAAACCCTAATTAGCTGAATTGCCTGACTCAGCATTTCTTTTTCTTCTCTTTTGGTCTTGGTTGTTTTTCTTCTGTAGCATCTGAAATGGAAGATTTAATTGGTAAGGATTAAAAAAAATAACTGTACCATGCCTGACTGGAGAAAGAGCCACTAAATTGTTTTCAGAGAACCTAGAGCTGAATCCAACTGCAAAATTTTAAAGATTAGGAAACTGAGGTCTAGAGAAGTAAAGTGACTTGCTTAGAGTCACTTTGCTAGGAAGTGGCAGATCAAGGAGCTGAATACAAGTTGCCCTTAAATATAGGGCACTTTCCACTATACCCCACGGCTTACCACAATAGTATGTGTTAAAAAGGAAGAGGTGAATTGAAGTGGACCCTGGTATCCAGAAATTGTTTTGCCTCTACATTTGCAAATTTCGGCTTCTTCTATATTGGTAGCAAGTGACTTGAATGTAAGGAACATTACCTTTCCCTTAGTTTGACTTATTACAATAATAACTTATGTAGGATTCAATTGCCTGGCCATTAAATTTTGTCAGTGACATCAGATCTCTGTGCAGTTTGAGCTATTGAGGCAACTAGGTGGGGCAGTTGGGTGCTGGACCTGGAATCAGGAAGACCTGAGTTCAAAGTAGGACTTAGATATTTACTAGCTATATGATCCTGGGAAAGTTACTTAACCTCCGTTTGCTTCAGTTTCAGGAATACCTACTTGTCAGGGTAATTATGAGGATCAAATGAGATAATATTTGTAAAGTGTATAACATAGTACTTGGTACATAATCCTCCCTGCCACCCACTTTCTAATTCCCTCTCTTCCCACCCTTTCCTTTTCTACTCCTCCCCACCCCTCTGCTAATCCTTTTGTTGTTTCCACCTGGGCTACTATTTTGGTGATAATTTTTTTCTTTTTACACCATTAGGAAAACTCTACTATTGTTGACTATTACTAAATGTGAAATCTAGGGCACTGGAGGCCTTCTCTTTGTCATTTTTTCCCTGCGTGGTAAAAACAAAACAAACAACCAATCCATTTTTTTCTGACCCTCAAGGCATGGTTGTCTCAATGAAAGAAAGCCGAATATTTTGTAACTATAATGATCAGTCTCAGCTTCCTAGAACAGATATAGAAATGCATCACCTTCCTTTTTACTGGAGAGGTGGGAAGACCTTGGGTTGCAGTACTGCATATGCTGTCAAATATGATTGTTGTAAGGTTGATTTTTCTGACCTATTTTTCTTTGTTACAAAGGAAGGCTTATCACAGGAGTGGAGTGCGTAGTTGGCACACTTAGAAATGACTGTGTAAAACTAGAAGTCATCAATAAAACTTTTTTATAAGAGAATGAGATCTTGGAAGACTGTATTTTAAAATTGTGAAAGTATTCTGGTTTATCTGTTCTAGTTACTTTTTAAATTTTGGTGCTAAGGCATTTTCAAGAAAGGTACATTTAAAAATAAAACTTTTTTTAAAAAAAGAAAGAAAAAGAGAAATGTCATAGAACATATGATCACATTTAGATCTGGTAAGATCTTTGAGATCATAAAGGCACAGTTCATGCCTTTATGGAACTTAAAATTTAATTGAGGAATAAGATAGCATACATAGGTAACTACGTGCATTAGAGAGGTGCAGATTTTAATTTTAGCACCTAATGAATCAGTTCTCACACTGTTATAGGATCAAATTACTTACAAATGCTTTTACACTAATTGCATTGTAGGTTGAAAGTGTTATTTTCAGGAAAACAATTTACAAACAAAAGTTGGAAAGGGACCTTGGTCTTTATCCAAATCAGTTTCCTATTTTATATATAGGAAACTAATGTCAAGTGAATCTGGGGGCCTCTCACAGAATAAGACATACTGAATATTTTCTTAAATCAGTAGGCATATGAAAAACTCTGAAGAGCAACTCATAATGGAGCTGGTGGTGGACTGTATAATGTTGTAGTTCATGCAAACTGGAAGTGAAGTTACTTGGAGGGTCAGTATGGTGTGGTAGAGAGTGTGCTGAATTTGGACTTAGGTCCAAAGTCACCTTTGGCACTTAAAAAAGCCAAGTATGGACCAGGGACCAGTCATGGACACCCTGAACAGATGATATTCACCTCTAAAAACAATATCTGCATCAATTGAAGAAGATTGTTTTAAGAATCAAGCGAAAATAATGTAAATAAAGTGCTTTACAACTTGCAAAATATTGGACAAACATCACTTGTTAAGATGCTCCCATATAGGGTTTTGTGAGAAGCTTCTTCAATAATAGAGTTTTTGGGTTTTTTTTTTTACTCTTTGGGGTCATCAGTTTTAAAAGGGGCTTTGGAGTTTAAAAAGAGATTTGTTTGTCCAGCCATTCTTTTTAATATATAGCTTGTGTTCAGTACTGTGCTAGGCACTTTGGGGGGTAGGTAGGATGTGGCAGGCAGAATATGAAAGTAAACATATCTTCCAGAATCCCAATAGTCTTTTTGTTTAGGGTTGATGTGTACCCCAGTACCAAAAATTAAGATGATTTGGCAGCCATTCCTGAAAGAGGGAGTCTCTAAAGCAAAAAATCCTTTTTCCCATACTGGGATCCATCTCAGTTGCATTTCAATAATACTTCATAGATCTGCAGTTTAATCAGTATGGGTGCCCTCATCATCAGTGCAGAACTACATCCCATAGTTGCTATAGCTGAAAAAAATAATCATTTGGTTGCCAGTGATTATTCGGCCTTTCTGTACTCAGGCAGATGGATCTTGTAGCCATCTGTTGAAGTTAACTTGGGTTCTTAAAGACTATCTCAAGCAAATGCAAAGGACTAGACCATACGTATTCTCTCTAAACTGTGTCCTCCCTCCCCCAACTTCTCATTTGTTGAAGTTGAATCCTTAAAAGCCAAGTTCAGATATTCCTTTCTCCATGGATTCTTCCCTGATCTCCTCTCCTCAGTTAATAAGGTCTTGCCAGTCAGATCTTGCCTAATATTTTGTTTTAAAGTTTTCTTAATATGGATTATTGTGTGTTTTAGTTATGTATTTATGTATGTTATCTTATTCTTCTATTAGACTTTAAGCTCCTTGACAGCAAAAGTTCACTGATGGTAATAACTGTCTTATCTAAACTTTGTATCTTCTTAAAATGTCATTCTTTTATCCAATAACATATAATAAATGTTTATTGAATTGAAGCTCTGGCAGGTCCTGCTAAGCTGGAAAGATTTCAAGTACGGGTACAGTAATGGACTGTCTATCTGCCTCTTGAGGATCTCCCTCCATTGGATTTCAGAATTCTTTCTAACCTCAAGTTCATTATCTTTCTGCCTAAGATTCTTCAATTTAGCAAGTATTTATAAACTGCCCCTATGGGCAAGGATATACATCCAGACCTTATTCTCTGGGAGCTTATAATCTAATGTTTGCCCAGGGATGGGGATGATATATGCAAGCCATTGTAATAGTAGGTAGATTAGTACAAAGGAGAAGGTTAGGTAAAGTACTTTTGAGAATTTTGAGGGTAGGGACTGGGTGAGGGAGCAGAAAAAAGGGAAGGGAATATAAAAGGGAAAGAATGATAATAATAATAGCTAACATTTTTGTAGCCCTAATCTTGTACTGGCACTGTGCTAAGCTAAATGCTTTTTTACAGAACTCTTCATTTGATCCTCACAACAATCTTGGGAGGTAGCTGATTTTACTACTCCCATTTTACAGATGAGGAAACTGAGGCAAACAAAGGTTAAGTGACTTGCCTAAGGTCACACCGCTAGAAAGTGTCTGAGGCTGCATTTGAACTTGGATCTTCCTGACTCCAGGTATGGAGCTTCATCCACTGTACTACCTAGCTGCCTGAGTAGTTCAATTTGTCTAAAACATAAAGTCTGTGAAAAGAAGCCGTATGAAAACAGGATTAACAGTAAGTGGGCTGACAGATGGTGGAAGGCCTTGAATGCCAACCAGTTGAATGTATTCAGAGAGGGAAATGTCAAAGATGACTGACTTTTCAATCCTGAATGACTGGGAAGATGACATTACTCTCAGAAGAGATAGCAGTTAGAGGGAAGGGGCAATTTTGCGGGAGGGGGTTGAGAAAGATGATAAATTCAATTTTGAATATGTTGAGTTTAAAGTTTCAGTAGATCTGGGTGAAGATATTCTGCAGGCAGTTGAACTAGATCTAGGAGGAAGTTGAAGGTAGAGCTGTGCTAATTGAAACCATGGGAGTAGATGAGATTGACTGTAGAAAGAAGAGAATAGGACCGAGGGCAGAACCTTAGGGGGCACTCATATTTAAGGAAAGGAAGAATATTTCTACTTTGTAGTTTAGGAATTTGTTTCCTATAACTTTATATACATAAGTTTTATGTTATTATTTTTCCTTTCATTGATTTTTCTTTTTTATGTTGTTGGTACCACTTTTCTCTGCCTTGCAGGACCTTTATCTCTCTACTACCATTTTTGAACTTACCCTCTCCCCTAAGTGCTATTTTAGTTGTCTGACTGCTTATTTTTATTCATCTCTTAGAGTATCTGGCTTTCAGAATCCTTGACAGGATCAATACTATGAAAGCTAGCTTTTTGTTTTGTTTTGTTTTGAAAGATAGAAGGAGAGATGAAGAGATCTAGGAAAAGCACAAAGGTTTGCTGAGGTGATATTTTAAAATGATGTTAGTGCAGCAAAAAAAAAAATGTGGATGGGATCCTCGAGATTAGGGATCATTGAAAAAAGAGTTCTTGTATAAGGAAGTCAGAGAGGCAAGAAGAAGGGGAAGGGTATGGTTGAAGAGAAGCAATGCCCAAGCCTTTCAAGGTTTCAAGTATATCTTGGGGACTCTAGGAATAATTCTAGGCTACACGGGAATGTAAGCAACTGAAAGAAGGATAGAAAACATCTCCTTGGGATCTGTGTGTGTTCTGATGTTGCGGTAGACACTAGAAATGAGAATCTTAGGTACTATATTGGTTCATAAAGTGCAGTGCTTTGTTTATAGGCAATACTTACTAAATGCTTATGCAGTCATTCGTTCATTCATCCATTCGTTCAAGAAACAGGGTGAGTGTTTAATTTACAGTTTGTCTGAACCCCTTGATAGTATTTAATTTTGAAAAACACACTGAGACCTCTTTTTCTGCATAGTTGGGGTTATTCTAGACAAACGCATACACCCCAGCACTCCAGTAGTCTCATCTTTTCTTCTCTGCCCTCTTCTCCAATTGTGTATTTCACAGCAAATACATGTTTTTTATACAACAGTTTTCTATGCCTCCATTAATATCTCCAGGTGCCTTATAGTGGCACAGAGAAAATATTAGACCTTCAAAAGCTGTAACAGCAAAGTACAAGCTCTGGCTGGTCCTACTAAGCTAGAAAGGTTTTACGTATAGGTGCCATTCTACTGGTCACAAGATACAGACAAGAAGTTCTAAAAAGAATTGCAAGCTATTAACAATCATATGAAGGAATCCACGAGGTCACTAAAAATGAAAGAAATGCAAATCACAAAAACCCTTAGGTTTCACCTCATAACTGCAAATTGACAGAGATGACAAAAGATAGGATTCTGATGCTGGAATAGTTGTGGGTAGATAAGACACACTGGTACATTGATGGTGGAACTGTGAATTAGTACAGCCATTTTGGAAAGCAATTTGGAAATTATGCAAATCAAATGACTAAAATGTTTATGTCCTTTGATGCCAGAGATTCTGTTATTAGGTCTCCTGAGGAGACCATTGATAAGAAAAAAAATCCCCACATAACCAAACATTTCGAGTAGTCTTTTTTATGATAGCAAAGAAACAATTGAAAACAAAGTAGATGCCCATCAATTGGGGAAAGGCTAAGCATATTGTGGTACATGAATGTAATGAAATGTTATTGTGCTGTAAGAAATGACAAGTGTTGACAAATACAGGGAAGCATGAAAAGATCTAACTGAATTGATGCAGAGTGGAGTAAGCAGTCAAGAAAACAGTAAACACAAAGACTATCATAATGTAAATGGAAAGAACAAGCACACAAAAAGTCAAAAGTGAATATTTCAAAACTATAAAGAATAAGCATTACTCAAAAGAATAGAAATGGAAAGACTCCCACTCCAGCCCTCTGGCAAAGGGGAGGTCCACAAATGTTGCACATTGTACATATTTTCTTCTTTTTTTTTTCTGTTTTTAAAATTTACTTTTTTTTTCTGTCTTTAAAAATGTTTGTTATGTGAGATGGCTCTCTGGCATGGAGATGGGGAGGGATACTGAGGAAATCATGGTGATGTAAAAGCACAAAAGACATCAACAAAAACGTAGTTTTTCAAAAATGACCAATTCAAAGATACACTGTATATGTGTCATCAGAAGATGACTGGCTTAGTTCAGAGTCTTACCACCAAAGGCAGGGCCCCTTTTTGCTTAGTAACTCACGAAGCCAACTTTCTAAGGAATAGAGGGGTTGAGATGTGTATTGGTGAAATGTGTAGGGGAGTAATAAGATAATTGCTCCTTTTTGAAGCTCTGAAGTAATTTTTGTGCAACTAATTTTTACACTGTCTACCTGCATTATTACTTTCCCTTCTAAAGAGATCTAATTTTAGGGATATTCAGTAAGTACCCAATACTGTGACTGATATTATATATAAGCAATACTCTTTCATGTGTGTAAGGTAGCTCAGTTATTGCTCTTTGTCTTTGGAGATTTGAGAGTCCTAGGGCAAGAAAAGAAAGGTCCAAAGAGTTAGACTGGATAAAGCTCTGGGAATGTGTTCACACAGTGGGAAAGGACTGATTGATACCTTTACAGGTGGAAGATTGGGGCAGAGTATTCATGTATGGAGAAATTAAGATTGTGCAATTTTTAAAAGCTCTCCAGAAGCTTGGTGGCCAATTACAGTGACTAAAAAAAAAAAGTTGAGGTGCAGCAGGAGATTGAGTGATATGTGGCTCATTGCCAAGTGCATTCTTTGTGCCAAGCACTATTCCAAGTACTTTACAAATGTTTCATTTGAATCTCACAACCAACTTGTGAAGTTGGTGCTATTATTATCCCCATTTTACAATTGAAGGAAACTAAGGAAGAAAGTGGTTAGTGACCAGCCCGAGATCCCACAACTAGTAAGTGTCTGAAGCTGGATTTGAATTCAGCTCTTCCTGTGTAAATCCAACACTTCGGTTGCATGGGTCTTTAAGATGGTTGCCACAGAAAGAAAGTTAAGAAATCCTGGGCTTAATTAAAGTGTATTCTCCTACATCACTCAATTCTTAAAAACTTAAAGCACTTTAAAAAAAATAATGTGTCCTTGGAGCAGAATAAGTAGTGGGTTTTTTTGTTTTTTTAAAGCAACAAAGGGGGGAAAAAACAGAAGAATTACATTGTCAGTTTCCTTGAAAATGTTGACATGAGGCTTATTACTTTTGCTGTAAAACCCTGTTCCAGTTAGAGAGAGAAGAGACTACTGTGTTCCCAAGGGATGTGGACAGAGGCATCTTTGGCTTGTGTAGCAGAAATGCAGTGAACCTGTCTCAGATATTAACTGAAAACAAGAGGGGGAGAAGAGGACTCAGCACTTCCATTCTGAGGCTGATGGGGGTTTTGTTGTTGTTCTGAGGTGATTATGTTGTTTTTGTTAACATGCAAAAACTCTTTCTGATTGAGGAAAAATGAATTTTAATTTTAACCCACTTTATGGGTATGTTATACACAAAATAAATCTTTCCCATTGTTTTGAACTGTGTGATTCTGTCAGAGCACATAGGTTAGCATTAACAAGTTTAGCTGGGTTGTGTGGTTTTTGTTTGATTTTATTTATAGGGTCTTGTTTTGAATGAGCTGCAAGCCAGGTTGCTATATTTCTTTTTTTTATCATGTTTTCATTAAAAAATAAGTCAGGGACCCCTTCTTTTCTAGTCTCCCATCCCCCAGGATTCAGGTGCACAAGGAAGATAGCAATCCAAACCTCTTTGAAGTGAGTCATCTTTCCTGATGGGCCTGTCTACAATTCTGTGCTCCAAGCTGTGCATACAGGTCTGTTTGTTGTTCCACCAACAACAAATGTTGCTTTTCTACTCCTCCCACTCCCCCACCTCCCTTCCCAAGCTGAGTAGCTCTCTTCTCTCCTGGATGGATTGTAATAGTTTGAACCTGTTAGTTAGGAATCAGGAAAACACTCCACAAACACAAAGTAATCCTTCCAACAGCCCTCGAGGCTGGCTTAGCCGTTTCACAAATGAGAGACTGATAGCTGTGAGGCAAAGTTACTGAATCAGGATTTCATGGTGAGGAGATGACTTAGGGTCCAGTAATTTGCAACTCTTTTCCTTAATAATGAACCTTCCATTCAATCTTATTTCCCAATCAAGTGAAAGGGGAACCCATTGGTATAGTGACTCAGAAACCCGGGTATTTTTCCAGTTCTGTTTATAGAGCTCTGTGGTCTTGTTCCAACTGAACTCTTGGTGTCCTGCCTGAGAAATGATGTGTTTCAGAATCTTAAAGTGAAAGGCACCTTTTATTTGTAAACTTTAAAAGACGTGTTGTGCATCAAATAAGGGTGATCTCAGGTTATCTGCATTTCTTGAATATTGCTCAGCTGTGGGACATGGTAATGGCATGGTAATGGATGTAAAAAAAGAAGTCGTGGTTTGTTGCAGAGATCATGGTTCGGTTGGAACAAACCAGTCAGAAAAATAAATGAACTTTTTTCCCCTCTAAAAGTATAATAGGAAGGAAAACAGGCATCAGTGAAATGTTTCTCTGAGATACTTCTCCAATCATCACAAGTCATTTAGGCTGGCTTCTGAATTGGTAACTGAATGAAAGACAGCTTGATGAACCAGACGAGACTAAGATAAACAGCTTATCTTCCAGTAGAATAAATATTTCAGATAAAGTCAACCCATGATAGCCCAGCCAAACAGCTATTGATCACTAAAAGCCTGAACTTAAGGCTAATGAAAATTCCAGAGTTCACTTCTCTGAAGGTTGCCTAAATGGTGATCAATATACAATTACTGTCCCTTTAAATGTTCCTTATATTGCCCACTTGGAAAAGGGATCTGCTTTTAAAGTTTTCTTTTGGTAAATTTACCTAGGCCAAACAATGAGAGACTTTATCAGATGGGTGGTTTTTGTTTTAATGCATATAATGATTTTATGTTGTTCATGGAATGGTTTGAATGCATGGTGAACATGTAATCCAAAAAACACAAAAAATTTTGTGATAGGCATTCATTTCAAGTGGTCGGGCCATACAGGAGAACAATGAGGACAATTGGGATAGACTATACCAATTTTAAAATTTCTATTCACATGATTATCTTTATAGTAATAACCCGAGGGAATAATAGTATTTCAGTTCATGTCAAGTTAAATGCTGAACTAGTTACATAGCTCTCTATGGGAGCTAGGTGCTGTGAATGGAGTACTGGGTTTAGAATCAGGAAAACTCACCTTCTTGAGTTAAAGTTTGGCCTCAGACACTTATTAGCTGTGTGACCCTGGATGAGTCACTTCACCTTGTTTGAACCATTCCAGTATCTTTGCCAAGAAAAACCCAGATGGGGTCACAAAGAATTGGACATGGCTGATATGAGGTAGATCATTTTAGATCAATCATTTTGTAGATTATTTTAATCAATCCATATTGAAGAAAGAGTTGTAAAGGTTGATTTACTTAGATGGGATGTGCCCTCATGTGTTGAAACTGTAACATGCTATACCAATATTGTTACAAGAGACTGCATTCTAAAGGTAAATTTTTACTTCTTTAACGGAATATTCTCTATGACTGTTCCCAGTTCCTAGAGTGAGGTAGTACTACACCTTTAACATTTAATTGTATGCTTTAGTACTTGGATGGATTGGTGATCTCTGTACTTGCTACAGTAGTGTACTAACCGCACCTTCTTAAGCTGTGCAGTTCTTCCTATGGATCCATTCACTCATCTAGGGTGCTTGTTCTCTATCTCTTGACATTGTGTGGGTACTGTGGAGTATCCATGTTGTCTCTCAGTTACTCCTCCTTTAGTCCACATCACTGGCTTACCTTCTCTTGTTTTCCAGGTCTCTGACATTCTTTTCTTTGCTTCTCTTGCATAATTACTTGTTAACATTGTGTTGCGGCCCACATATACCTTTGCCTGTTGACTGGCTCTCAACTTAGTCACTCAGAGATGGTAACATTCTTTCAGTCACCTCCTCTGGGTCACTGAAAGACCAAATGATTTGTGGAAGCTTTCTGTGAACCTTGTTTAGGCAGCTCTTCCTTTGAATAGAGTATGAAGTAAATGCTGTTGAGTGGCCTTCCTTTGGGCATTTTTACATGGTCTTGTCATGATTATTATTATTATTTTTTTGCTTTACGGAAACCCTTTCTTTCTCTAGGGAAAAGAAGATTTCTCGAAGTAGTGCCCTGAAGGTATTGGATCATGCTATGATTGGACCTGAGGGTACTGACAACTGCCATAAGTTTGTTGACATCTTAGGTTTGCGAACCATCTTCCCTCTCTTCATGAAATCTCCCAAGAAAATCAAGAAAGTGGGAACCACAGAAAAGGAACATGAAGGTAAGATCATCCTAGGAACTGGAGAAAATAGGATGGAGAACATAGCATCCTTGATAGCAGAAACTTTTTCATTTTGTCTTTATATCCAGTATCTATTTAACACAGTGCCTTACACACATAGTAGAACTTAGTAAGTGCTTGTTGAAATGGTTTGGTTGAATCTGAGTTTTAAAAACAAATACACTTTCAATTGAATGAAGGAAGATTGGCAGTGAAACAGCTTGATTTTTGACTACCTCTTCAGTGTGCATGAAAAATCCACCCTATTGCATAATGCAATGAGGAACACTGTCTTCACAGTCAAAAAATGTGAAGTTTGATCTCAGTTCTGACCCTAACTGGCTATGTAGCTCTTGGGATGGTACATCACCTCTTTGTGCCTTAGTTTCCTTTCCTGTAAAATTAGGGAGTTAAGACTAGATATATTGACAACTGATGCAACAACTGTTTCACACTTGCCTGAGTCCTGGTGGCTTTCCTTGTGGCCTGTTAATAAGTCTATGTCTGGGAGTTTTGTTTTCTTAGCTATAATTTGTAGCTAGGTGTCTCTCTGATGGAAGACCCTTTTGAAAAGAATTATGAAGTGGTAACAAATGTCATCTCCAAAGTGGTGCTTTCATGGATTTCTGCATTAAAGTATGATTCAACTAACATCAGGAATTGCAGGAATAAACTATTTATAGCCCAGGTTCTCCTTTTTTATGTTTCTCCTCCCCAATGGAACACACTCCTTACAAAATGCTTCCATGAATTGCAGTTGTGCTCTGAGACATCATAACCACAGTAGTTACTGTAGGGCCAGTTTCTTTCTGCCACCATCTAGAGGGATGGAAATTTATGAACATTGGCATTGGTATTCGAGGCTTGTGCCAAGTACCTCTCTAGGGGATATAGGTTATTGGTACAGTGTAAAGAATTGGAAGGTGGAGACAGGGATGAACATGGAAGTATGGACTGTGACATTAAAATATAAATTGTGGCCAATGGATCTTTCTAAAACAGGGGGACCTTGAGAATCTAAAATTCCAAGAAATTATAAGATTTGTAAAGATGGACTATGCCTAGAGATGATCTAGTCCAGTTTTATCACTTAAGAGAAAAGGAAACTGAGGCCTTGAGAGTTTTACTGATTTACCCAAGATCACACAGTTAAGAAGTAGCAGAATCAGGATTTGAATCCAGATTTTCCTGGCTCTTAATAAGTACTTTGCTCTTTCCACCATACTTTGCTGCATCATTTAGAGTAAGATGTTTGAATTATATATGCTGAGTTCTGTAGCACTTTGAAAAGTCATTGGGGGGGGGGTGGTGGAGCCAAGATGGTGGCACACATATGCGGGCTCTCCCCAAACAGCCCATAAAATACCTGTAGAGAGGGACTCTCAACAAATTCTGGAGCAGCAGAAGTGGAGAACAACAGAGTGGAGGAGATTTCCAGCCCAGGGTGACCTGAAAGGCCCACGGGAAACATCTGTTGCACCGGATGTGGAGCGGAGCCCAGCCCAGGCTTGGCCATGCCAGCCGTGCACAGCTCTGGGAGGACACCTCAGGGGTGGAATCTCCAGTCGCAGGAGTAGCGAATCTCCAGTCCCAGTGTCAGCAGTTCATAGATCCCTCAACTCACAGGCGCCAAAGGTCAGTGACAGGGTTTTTTCAGCTGGCCTGGAAGGGAGAAGGGCCTTCCCATAGCTCCTGCCTCAGGCAGTGGCCACAGAGGCCACATTGGGCAGTTCCCACAGCAGCCTCTACAGCAGTCCGCATCCATTGTTGGATCATAAAACCCCTGGGGGCACTGATTAGCCAATTCTTACCTCAGCCCGGTGTAGAGGCCCTGAGGCAGCTTATCTTTATCTCACACTGAATGGTGGTCCTGCCCATACAGCTTATCTGAATCTCAGCCCCCAGTGCTGGCTTGGTGGAACTGGAGGCCAGGTGGTTGTGGAGAGGAAACCGCTAAGCTTCTGGGCACAAAATCCTGTTCCCAGACCAGTGTACATGCTTGATTGTGCCACCTTGGAGGAACTGAGATCTTACAGATTCCCAGCATATACCCTCCTCTTAACAAAGGACCCAAAAGTCAAGTAACTGGTTGGGAAAATGCCCAAAAAAGGGAAAAAAAATAAGACTATAGAAGCTTACTTTCGTGGTGAACAGATATCTTCTCCCATCCTTTCAGATGAGGAAGAACAATGCTTACCATCAGGGAAATACATAAAAATCAAGGCTTCTGTATCCCAAACATCCAAAATAAATATTCAGTGGGCTCAGGCCATGGAAGAGCTCACAAAGGATTTTGAAAGTCAAGTAAGAAAGGTGGAGGAAAAACTGGGAAGAGAAATGAGAGAGATGCAAGAAAAGCAGGTCAACACCTTGCTAAAGGAGACCCAAAAAAATGCTAAAGAAAATAACACCTTTAAAAATAGGCTAACTCAGTTGGCAAAAGAGATTCAAAAAGCCAGTGAGGAGAAGAATGCTTTCAAAAGCAGAATTAGCCAAATGGAAAAGGAGGTTCAAAAGCTCACTGAAGAAAATAGTTCTTTAAAAATTAGAATGGCACAGATGGAGGCTAATGACTTTATGAGAAACCAAGAAATCACAAAACAAAGCCAAAAGAATGAAAAAGTGGAAGATAATGTGAAATATCTCATTGGAAAAACAACTGACCTGGAAAACAGATCCAGGAGAGACAATTTAAAAATTTTGGGACTACCTGAAAGCCACAATGAAAAAAAGAGCCTAGATATCATCTTTCATGAAATTATCAAGGAAAACTGCCCTGATATTCTAGAACCAGAGGACAAAATAAATATTGAAAGAATCCACCAATCACCTCCTGAAAGAGATCCAGAAAGAGAAACTCCTAGGAACATTGTGGTCAAGGAGAAAATATTGCAAGCAGCTAGAAAGAAACAATTCAAGTATTATGGAAATACAATCAGGATGACACAAGATCTAGCAGCTTCTACATTAAGGGATCAAAGGTCTTGGAATATGATATTCCAGAAGTCAAAGGAACTAGAACTAAGACCAATAATCACCTACCCAGCAAAACTGAGTATAATACTTCAGGGAAAAAAATGGTCTTTCAATGAAATAGAGGACTTTCAAGCATTCATGATGAAAAGACCAGAGCTGAAAAGAAAATTTGACTTTCAAACACAAGAATCAAGTGAATCATGAAAAGGTAAACAGCAAAGAGAAATCATAAGGGACTTACTAAAGTTGAACTGTTTACATTCCTACATGGAAAGACAATATTTGTAACTCTTGAAACTTTTTTCAGTATCTGGGTAGTTGGTGGGATTACACACACACACACACACACATACACACACACACACAGCATAGGGTAAGTTGAATAGGATGGGATCATATCTTTAAAAAATGAAATTAAGGGGTGACAGAAATATATTGGAAGGAGAAAGGGAGAAATGGAATGGGGCAAATTATCTCCCATAAAAGAGGCAAGTTAAAGACTTTTCAGTGGAGGGAACAAGGTGGGAGGTGAGAGAAAAAACATGAAGCTTACTCATCACATTCAGCTAAAGGAAGGAATAAAATGCACACTCATATTGGTATGAAAACCTATCTTATAATACAGTAAAGTAGGGGAGAAGGGGATAAGCAGGATGGGGGGGATGATGGAAGAGAGGGCAGTGGGAGGAGGGAGCAATTACAAGTCAACACTCTTGGGGAAGGACGGGGTCAAAAGAGAGAATAGAAGAAAGGAGGGGCAGGATAGGATGGAGGGAAATATAGGTTAGTCTTGTACAACATAACTATTATGGAAGTCTTTTGCAAAACTATACAGATATGGCCTATATTGAATTGCTTGCCTTCCCAAAGGGGATGGGTGGGGAGGGAGAGAGGAAGAAAAGTTGGAACTCAAAGTTTTAGGATCAACTGTTGAGTATTGTTCTTGCATACAACTAGGAAATAAGAAATACAGGTAATGGGGTATAGAAATTTATCTTGCCCTACAGGACAAAAGAGAAGATGGGAATAAGGGAAGGGAGGGATGTTAGAAGGGAGGGCAAATTGGTGATAGGGGTAATTAGAATGCTTAGTGTTTTGGGGGGAGGGGAGGGGAGAAATGGGGAGAAAATTTGGAACTCAAAATTTTGTGGAAATGAATGTTGAAAACTTAAATAAATAAATAAATAAAAGTCATAGGGTTCTTAATTACAGTTATTTGTGAAAGTGAACCATTAACAAGGATGTTCCAAGTTAGCTGAATTGATCCCTTCCAGTAATTCCTTTTTATTGATAATGATCAGAAAAAAGGATGTTTTGATTAACTGGGATTTGTTTTATTTATCTATATCTATAAATCTCAGTCACATATGATATATAGCATATCTGTATGATATCTGTATATATCTATTTTTATACATGCCCATAGTGGGCAAACTATATCATATTGACTGGTTGCTAGTGTTTGCTCTGAGTTGGAAGTCAGTCCAAAACTGGTACCCTCTTTTATCCCCAGCATTTTTACAGCATCAGCATTTATTGAATGCCTGCCATATGCAAGGCTCTTTGTAAACATTAGGTAGGGGTAGGAGTACAGAGGAAAAAGACAGGTAAAACTTGGCCCTTATCCTCGCTTAGCTTAGTTTTATAGAGGGTGAATAAAAAATATACAGGAGTGCCTGTATTATAAACAAAGGGATATAAGAATCTAGAAGATGAAGAATATACTGTTATATACCGGAAAGGGTACTGTGTTTGAGAATCAGAAGACCTGAATTTGAGCCCTGGCTCTTCTAATTAGTTGTTTCACCTCTTCAAGTCTATTTCCTTATTACTAAATTACTAAGATGAAAGGATTGGACACTTCTACTCATGAAATTGTTTACTAAACAATAAAGGAGTTATCATCTTCATTGGTGATGGAAGCATCCACCTGGATAAAATTACAGATTTTTAAAAGTATTTGAAGTTGGAGTAATGGGCTTGATGCTGTTGGGATAGGGTAGGTAATGGGTACAAAAGGACTAGCAGAAGACATATGGCCTTCAAGGAATGCATAAAAACATATGAAAGAGAGAGGACAATAAAATGATGCTGTTCATGGTATGATCAAGGACTGGCTTATAGTTTAGAAAATTTATTGGTAGGTGTAGCGCCAATGTGATACCCATAGTGGCCACTATGAATATGCATGAGTATTTTCAGGGTAAATTCACAAAACATAATAAACTCACTTCCTCAAAGACAAAACCAAAATATTTATTTGGGACATCATTAGAATACCAGGAGGTAAGATTTAACAGGGTACTAATCACTAATCCAGGGAGGACCAACATCTTAAACCTTATTTCTGTCAGGCCTCCCCATAAAAACAAGTTCCTGTAGACAAATTTCTTTCTCTACCCACTCACAGCTTGCTTCTTTCTCTCTGCTTTGCCTTTCACTCTCTGCTCATGTTCTTTCTCTGTACTCTCTCTCTGCTCGCTCTCTCTCTCTCTCTCTCTCTCTCTCTCTCTCTCTGCTCTCTCTCTCTCTGCTCTCTCTCTCTCTCTCTCCCCCCCCCCCTCCCCTCTTCCCTCCTTCCTTCCCTCCCCTCCTTGCATAAGCTCCCAGTCTGAGCTCCATGTGACCACAGGTTCCATGTGATCACAGGCTCCATGTGCTAGGCCTATTAATGGGTGGAAAATCTTCGTATTTTGTTAACATTACAGTTGGAATAGTTGGGAAAGTGTTCTTGAAGGAGGTGGAATTGAGGCTGACTTAAAAGCATAACCAGGATTTGAATAGGGGAAAGGAAGTGTATTTTAGCTGGGCAGGTAGAGTAAAGAGACAAAAAGGCAGCCTGGTAGAGAACTTGAGTTGAATTTCTGCCACTGAGATCTGCTGCTCTTGGAACATTGTACAAACAAGTCACGTGTGGGCTTCATATGTAAACTGAGTGGGTAGACTACAGCAGAAGTATCAAGCCCTGAGTGCAACCCAAACCAGATTAAAATGTAATTGAGTAATACTTAGTAAAAGTACAAACAACAGATAAGATCACATTTTAAAACCAAGTCAACATACAGCCCATAGCGAACCTTTCATGCATATTGTTGTTGTTGAGTAATTTTAGTCTTGTCACACTCTTCGGGGCCCCATTTGGGGTTTTCTTGGCAAAGATACTGGAATGATTTGTAATTTCCTTCTGTAGTTCATTTTACAGATGAGAAAACTGAGGCAAAAAGGATTGAATGACTTATACAGGGTAACATAGCTAATAAGTATTTGAGGCTGGATTTGAACTCAGGAAGATAAGTCTTCCTGACTCCAGGCCCAATACTCTATCCATTGTGCCACCTATCTGCCACAGATTAATGGGCTCCATTTCTTTTTGGCTTTGATATCATTGAGCTAGATACAATTTGAAGTCTTTTCCATTTCTCATTCTATAATCCTATAACTAGAGAATCTCTAAAGCTTCCTCAAGTTCAGAATCCTTTGATCATTACTAGCTAGAAGGGTCAGGAAAGGTTGCACATAAGAGGTGGTAGCATTTATTTAGATAAGCCTTAAAAGATGATAAGCATTTTGATTGGCAAGAATGTGGATGTATGGGGGGGGAGGGTATTTTAGGCGTAGGGAGTTGTTTGTGATCAAGGTCACAAAAGCAGGGAATGGAGAGATATCTTTGTTCAGGAAATGGTGAATTTGACTGAAGCATAGACCACGTGAAGAAGGAATGTGTGTTAGAAAAATAGATATTGGAGAGAATTTTCAGATTTATTCATACCAGATAGAAAAGGGATCAGAATCTCTGCATTGTACTTTTGAAAGGGTGCCCTATCCTGATTTATGCCATACTTGGATGACTAGTTTTTGGGCAATTAGTCTTCATACTAAAACCATACTGAAAATAGTTTAATCACTGGTAATTTATAATGCCCTTCAAGATTGTAATCATTATTTTGGACATCAGTTATTGTAAATGTTAAGATTTGTGATAACAAGTTGAATTGTCACTGAATCTATGATAATTCCCCAAAAATTGCTTTTTTAAAGAAGAATCTCATATCAGATGTCTATTTTTCAGTATTTTCATCCTAGAAGTAGAATATAGAGAAAAAAAGTTCTGACAATTTGTATTTTCCCAATCATTTGGATTCTGGGTAAACTGATAGTTACTGTGTTAAGAATACAACACAGCCTCTACTTTTATTTTTCGTTTAAATTGTTAATATTTAAAGTCCTTCCATTCAATAAGCATTTTTAAAAGCATCTGTTACATGCATAGCTTAGGTGCCCAGGAATATAAAGACAAAAAAGAAATAGTCTCTGCTCTTAGAGAGCTTATAGTCTATATCTTCATTAACATCTTGTCCAAAGTAGCACCATTTTTCCCATTAATTCTCTTTTAATTAAGTCTATTTTTTTCTTTTGCTTTGTCTAAGATCATGATTGCTACCCCTGCCTTTTTTACTTCAGCTGAAGTATAATAGATTTTGCTCTAGGCCCTTATTTTTATTTTTTATGTTACTTGTGTGTTACTTTTAAACAATATATTGTTGGATTCTGGTTTCTAATCCATTCTACTGTCTTTTGTTCTATGAGTGAGTTCATCCTATTCACATTCAAAGTTATGGTAACTAATTGTATTTCCCTCCATCCTATTCTCTTTTATCTATCCTTCCCTTCTTTACCCTGTCCCCTTCTTAAAAGTGGATTTGGCTTCTGATCTCTGTCTGTTTTAATCAACCTTTCCTCTTATCACCCCTTTCCCTTTCTCTGAGCTCCTTCCCCTCTTACTTCTCTATTGCATTTTCTCTCCTTGAACCAGTTCAGATGAGAGTGAGGTTTGCTTATTGCCTTTTGCCCCTAGGGAATCATCCTTTCCATTGTAAAAACAACAACAACAAAAAAACCTCTTCCTTGTGACCAGTTATGTTAGAGAACTTTCCACTGCCTTTGTTTCCCCCTTCTCCAAGTACATCCTCCTTTCTTACCTTTCCATTCTTTTTTTTTGAGATCATCCCACCATAAGACGACTCTCTCATATCCATGTCCTCCATTTAAGTAGACTCTTTCAGACTGCCCTGATGATGATAATGTTCTTAGAGGTTATATGTGTCATCTTCCCACATGGGAATGTAAACAGTTTAACTTTGTTAAATCCCTTATGATTTTTCACTCATGTTTACCTTTTTATGCTTCTCTTGAGTCTTGTTATAAAATGTCATTCTGTTCAGCTCTGGTCTTTTTATCAGGAATGCTTGAAATTCCTCTTTCATTAAATGTTTAATGAAAGAAAAATTAAATTTTTTTTCCTCCTATAGTATTCTGCTCATTTTTACTGGGTAAGTTATTCTTGATTGGAATCATAGCTCTTTTGCTATCTGGAAAATCACATTTCAAGCCTTCTGCTCCTTTCTAGTGGTAACTGCTAATTTCTTGTGTGATGCTGACTGTGGTTCTGTGATATTTGAATTATTTCTTTCTGGATGCTTTGAATATTTTCTCATTCATTTAGGAACTCTGGATTTTGCCCATAATATTCCTGAGAGTTTTTATTTGGGGATTTCTTTCAGGAGTTAACTAGTGGATTCTTTCAGTTTCTACTTTGTCCTCTGGTTCTAAGTTATCTGGGCAGTTTTCCTATGTAATTTCTTGAAATATGATGTCTAGACTCTTTTTTTGATCATGGCTTTCAGGTAACCCAATAATTTTTAAATTATTTCTCAAATCTATTTTCCAGGTGAGTTGTTTTTCTGTTAAGATATTTCACATTTTCTTCTATTTTTTTTTTTTATTCTTTTGATTTGTTTTATTGCTTCTTGATGTCTCATGGAGTCATTTGCTTCCACTTAACTAATTCTAATTTTTACAGTTATTTTCTTAAGGGAGATTTTTGTACTATTTTATTTGGCCAATTATGATTTTTAAGGAGTTATCTTCTCCAATATTTTTGGGAGTGTCTTTTACTGAGTTGTTAATTCTCTTCATAATTTTATTGTATCACTGTCATTTCTTTTTCATGTTTTTCCTCTACCACTCATTTGATTTTTAAAATCTTTTTTTTCTCTTTTAAAAATTTTTCTTTAGCCCCTCTAGGAATACTTGTTAGACTTGTGTCCAGTCTGCATATTTTCTTTGAGGCTTTGCATGTAGATACTTTCAAGTTGTTGTCTTCTAAGTTTGTATCTTGATTTTCCCTGTTACCGTAGAAGCTTTTTATGGTCAAGTTCTTGTTCTCTTGTTTGCTCATTTTTCCAACCTATTTCTTTAGTTTGGACTTTATGTTAGTGTTGGGCTTTGCTCACTTCTGTGGGGGGAATGGCTGGCCTGAGCTTCTATATCGTAATCTGGGGGCCTGTAAATTTTTGGTGTTTCCAAGGTGATGTGATGTAGAGAGAAGTCCGGTCAGGATCTTCCTGGTTTACACTCTGGTACTTACCCAGGTTGGACTCCTCCCTCAAGACCACAACTGCTCTTCTCTTCTCTGGAACTGTGATCTGAACTTGAGTAATAGGCTAAGTAGCTGCCAATGGTGTCTGATCTTGCATGGAGTGCTAGCGCAGGAGTCCCCTGGAATTTCTTTGGGACCAGAAATTCAGTTCTCCTGTTGTTTCTATGCATTGATATATTGCATATATTGCATTGCATATGCAGTATGCACAGTAATGCATATTGTGCCTGATGCTCATGCTGCTGTTGTAGTTTCTTCCTCTGAGGCCCGCTAACAGTGCTCTTTTCACCAATCTGTCGTTTTGTAGCAGAGGTTTTTGGGAAAATTTGGCAATTGTGATCCTTTGCTTTGCCATCTAGGCTCTATTACCTACCATTAATTCTCTAATTAGTGTTTATTAGAATAGTGATTTAAAGAGATTTCTGTATCCTCCATAAGTATACTCCTCCAGAATGCGAGAACCATTGTTCTGTCCTCATGCAACCTGGCTTGCTCTCTCTCTCTCTTTTTAATCGGCCTAGGCCAAGTAGTCGCCAAAAGCTGGTGGAGAGGGCAGGAGGGGGGAGTATATGGAGGAGAATATGTTATATGATTTTCCTCAGCTGTCACCTTCTATGTCTGTATTTATGATGAAATAGAATTCCCAGAGAAGGCAGGAAATATGGCAGGTTTAGAAGTAGAATTATACTCATTACTCTGTGAAACTGACAGTAAGTAAGTAAAGGGTCCTATCTTGGTCAGCTATGCTTTAGTTGAAGACTGAGGCCTTTATTCTGAGTGGTATTGAGGCAAGTGTGAAGAACAGAAGTCTTCAGAGGATGTTATTTTGTATATGTTCTTGAGAAGGGGAAAAGTGACAGATTCAGTGAGCAGCTGTTTTCCTTCTGAAAAATGTGTCAGTGGTGTGCTGGTAACAGTCCATTTGCTTTAGAGCCACCCGCATTAGAAATTGGATAACATTATATTAGTGAGGGCAATGGCTTGATAAGACAGTCCCTGCAAGGCAAGTTTGGGCTTTGATAGCTCTTGAGGATGAGTTGTGAATCTTGAATACCACAGAAAAGAAAGAGGCTGCTGCTGGCTTGCTCTGTGGCTGCACTGGTCAAGTTATTGACCAGGCATGAGAGGAATTCAGTATTGCCTGAGTATTCCTTTAACTACTCTATAGTTTTATGAACCTTAGAGGAAGTTTCTCACTACTCTGACATTCTTCTTAATCTGAACAAGGTTTAGTTCTATGGAATTTGCCAAATGCCTGCTGTGTGCCAGGTTTTGTTTTGTAGGTAAGAGTGTTTTGTAACGATTATTTTGATACTTACCTCCTCATCAAGAGTGAGATATAGGAAATCAGTTTTCTTACTTAGTAACTTTTAGGTCCTACTTTTTCAAACACCCTCCCTCTTATGCCCTTCCCTACACACTGCTCTTTGCTGCTGCCATAGCCATTCCTTGAGGCTGACCCTATTCTCATCCTGGACCCCACCGTAGATAGGGCTTGGCACCTTCCAGGATTGTTCTCCAGCTTTTTCCTCATCCTGAGAATCTATCAAGATCTGAAAATATGGACTGTCAGGAAAGGTCTTAATGAAATGTATATGAATCTGTGATGCTTAGACTTCTGCCACAGCATAAGATGGAAAAGATTTGGATTTCCCTGGTGACCTTCTGAGGTTGAGGATAGGATGGACCATGTTTCTTTCCTCTGAAATCCCTTTCTTCCATTCTTTCATAATCTAATAATACTGAGAAGAGGGCAGACCATTTCCTGTTGGATGTGAGTGTTCTGAAAGCAGTGTGCTGTATTTTAGAGTAAGAAGGAATTGTGGTTCTGGAACTAGAAAGGAAGGTAGTGGAGGGAGAGAACTTGTGGTAGATTGTAGTATATCTGAAGGGGGAGAGGAAAAGAAAGACAGCCTACATATACCTCAGGATTGTATATGATTGAGACCCTGTTTTGGGAGCTGATTGTAGGAGGAATGTTTGGAATTGAAATCCATTCAGATTTGCATAATAAAACCATTAGAAATAGATCAGGGGAGGTACTTGGCTTGGGGATGGGTCATAGAGAAATAATTTGTCCTTGGATATGGTATTATGATTGATTGCTTCCTTGGTTTTATAAAGAAGACTACAATATATTGTCTCCTTGGTGTTAACTACTTCAGAATAAGAAGGAAGGGGAAAGATGGAATCCAGAAATGCTATTTGACCTTTATTTCTTGTCTCTCCTAAAAAAAATTCTTATTAAAATAAGTCCAATTTTCCCTGTATGGCTTCATTAGGTAGGTGAGTTATTGAGCTTGTAGCAGTTCAAGTTAATTGAGCTGTTTTAACATGGTTTCCCTAGAGGCTGTTAAGAGCTTTAACTCTCTGAGTGACAAAGCTGAGAAGGGTATGAAAGTGCCCAAGTGTGTGTGGTTGCATACACCCTTTATCTTGTTAAAAATCCCATTAGAAGATGCTGGATGACCATAGTGGGTTCGCATTCTAAAATTTTAATCTTTAATGAGCTTAGAAGGCTTTATCATAGATTGGGCACAAATAGTTTGAACATTTGGAATTAGAGGTATCTCTAGATTTAGACATTTTATACTTATTTCCTAGAGATGACTTGCATGCAAATTGGATTTAAGTGAGGCAGAGTTGTCAGACTCACTCTTTCAGACTGATCGAAGTCCAGTGACAAAAGTCAGGATGACTGACAGTGGCCTGGGATATGGGGGATGACCGAGGCATCTTTGACATCTGACCAAGTTCTAAGTGAGTCAGTAACCCATTCTGCTGGGGGAAGTCTTCACATGCTTGGGGTAGACATCCCCCTAACTCACATATTTGAAATCCGACAGTTACCCTCAGGTTAGACCATCTGCCAAGATGGTTTTACCAGGGTGTGGTCACATGCTGCAGCTTCTTGGAGACACAGGTGAGAGTTGGGTGGCAGGTGGACACAACAAAGGTGAATGAGCAATCCTGAAAAGGGTTCAGCAAGCCCCCACATCAGAGATGCTTGTTCTCCCTGAGGACAGGGTTTATTATGATTATGTGGTGACTCAAAACGTAAAATCAGAAGTTTCCAGAACATCTACAGGCAGAGCCTAAAAATAAAGCACATCATGGGCAAAAATTCAACCAGATTTCCTAGAAGATATGAAGTAAATAGTCATGTACCAGATACCAGGAGCACATCTGAAAGAAGATCAAGATTCCTGCTCTGAGAAATATTTACTCTAATTAAATGAAAAGCAACTTGAAAACATTTAAAAGAAATATCACAAATGCAAAATGTTAGCAGTCAGATTAAGAACTCAGGTGCAATAGAGGAAGGCAGAATAAAGGAGTTCTCAGAGTGGTTTTAAGTGGTTTTATTGAAGGGGGTGAAATGATGATCTGGACTGATAATTTCCACACTAGGCTTTTGGCTCTTCATTTCACTTTTTTTTAATGTCACTGTTCATCCACATTGTAGGGGCAATGAAAAGAGGCCCCAGAGTAGGAATTGAAGGGCTTGAATTCTAGGGCCGTGTTTTCTATTTGCTGAGTGGTTGGGACAGTTGTTTTATTCTTCTGGGCTTTGTTTTCTCACATGTAAAATAGGGGTAATAATATACTGTTTACTTACTGTTTACTGTTTACTTTACAACAGATGAAATGTGATCATATTTGTGTATGAAAGAACTTGGGAAGAAAGTATAACATACTCTACTAGTTACTGTTATTGTTGTTAAGCGTCTTCCTGCACTATTTACCTGCATGGCATCCAAAGTATCCTTATTCTGTTATTGTCAGTTAACTAGTCACTCTGCCAGCATGCCAGGCACTATGCTAAGTAATTTGCTGTATATTTTTACCATATGGCGTAATTCTCTAAGGTGACTGGAACCAAGTTTATCTAGGGGAGTTAATAATGTGGATAACAAGAATTGGCTAATGTGGCTGGAATAATAATAATATATACATTGTCACAAACACAACATAAGGTTGGTCCTAATCTTTTCTTTCTTGCCTTGTATGATCTTAAAGTTTAGCAAATCAAAGTCATACTCTCTTAAATAATAGTGAGTTGTTAAAGTGCTTTCCACCCCTGCTTTACCAGGACAGGGCATTGTCATAGTGCGAAGAAATGATCATCCTTGGGTTTGCCATGTTTCAAGGTTCTTTTCCTACATAAATTTCTCTAGCTGTAAGTAACAACCTTCTTTGGTTAGCGAAGGAGCCCTTAGTGTCTTCATCTTCAGCACTCCCCTTTCATTCTCCCTGACCTTCTCTATCTTACCCCACCCAAGAACACCAAGGGTGTTTTATCTATTCTTGTTTTCCTAAACCTTCAAAATTACAGAGGAGATTTTGGCTGTAGAAACTGGAACAATGAACTGTGGAAAGAGTGAATGGTATTTAATTTTTAAGAATAGCATTAAGCCATTTACTAACAGACACTTTATGTTAAGCAAGAATTAAAATGTTTTGCTGTTATTTTTGTTGCTATTTGAAAACCTTATAAATGAGCAGTTTCTGGATCAGTTCCCTTCCTCCCCTCCAGCTGGCTGTCTCATTTTTGACCTGGGATGATAGAAATACAAGGATACTGAAATGCACAATGTGTTTGGATTTGGGGACTTTTCTCAAATTTCAGGCTAGAGGGGATGATTTTGAGCATTGCACATCTGCTTTGCTAACTGGTTAAAGCCTTGGAAAGGATTAATCCACATATATTTCCCAGGGAGAAAGTTGTTTTTCACTCTTGTTTATTTCTCAATGAGGAAAACATTTCAGCAGAAGGACTATTTATTGTCAAGAAAGCAGACGCTTTTTTCAGAAGGTTACCACGGTCAGTCCTTTTAACTTCCACAGTCACAGAAGGACTGAATTGGAAGAGACTCTAGAGATCACCTGGCCCCAGGCTAACGTTTTGCAAAAAAGGAAACTGAAACCCAGAAAGCACTTTGTCCTTTCCTTATTGTACCTTGACCTTCTTCCTTGTGATATGAGTCACATGTGTGTAAGCTCTCCAGAGGCAGGAATTGTGTCCATTCCCCATGGCGTCAGTTCCTTTCATATGTTAGATACTTAATAAATATTTGTTGAATGAATAAATCAAATTACTTTTCCAGTTCACGTGGGCACATAAGGGCAGGCAGGTTCTTTTAGAATCCAGAACTTCCAACTCTCATACCAAACATTCAGTCTCCAGCTGTTCCACATGCAACGGAAGTCTTGATGTTATAGTAGTCTTTAAGTATGAAGTATTAACGTCTTGGCTCTTATGTTTATGAAGTTAGGCTATGGACCATGACCTCACTGGACCAGCAGGCTAAAAATAATAGCAACCAAATGAAGGCCTCCTGTTTATCCTAATGGACTATTAACTTTGAAACCTAATAATAAACACTTAATGCCATCCTTTTTAAAATGCCTCACAACTTGAAAGGTGTCCCAGACCCTTCCATTTAATTTTTAAAAATTCTTCCTACTGACAACTTCCTCAAGGTCTGTATTTGTATGCTTCAAAAGAGAAACCAACCAGGTTACCAAGTTTTTCCTAAATTATCTCTGTATTACCAGTTTAATTATTTTAGTATTTCAATTAGTGAAGCTTGATTCTTATTTTTGTATTGGAAGTTCTGTGGATAAGGCATTTCCTTTCAAGGGAACATTGGATGTTTGTGGTTTCTCATCGTGTGGGGCATGCTTTCTGTTGTGCAGAGGTAAAACTCTTACTTGGACTACAGAATTTTCTACTAATGACTTTATCATTTTACCAGGATGATTGATTTTCATTTATAACTTAGATTAAATTTTATAGGAATAGTTTGTGCAATATAGGAGTGTGTCTGTGTGTGTATATCTATAAAAGGTCTAAGCGCTGGTGGAACGATTTCTAGATATCTTTAAATTCTGTACCCCTTGGTTTGTTAGTACTTTTGCCCTTCCTATTCATTTTAGGTAATGAGAAAAGATCAGGGTTTTGTTAGGCATGGTAGAGGGTAAGTCATACTTTAAGGCTGCTGAATCAGTGAGAAGTCCCTAATCACTAAATTAGCTGATGGACACTTGCATCACTAAAAGATTTTTCTTTTCACAAATGTCTTCACTGTGGAGTTCCTTTAAATAGTTATGCCCTTGTAAATCTAAAATCCAATTCAATGTAATAAATTTGATTTATACATATAAGCATTCAGTTGTAAAGTATAGCTTCATTGGATTCCTTATTCACGGTGGAGTGAAGTGATGCAAGAGCAGGAGATACAAGATATCCTTTTTTATACCTTCTATACTCTGAGATCCTTGAGGAAGATTATCAGTATAGATGGGGAAAAACACCTCTGAAAGACTTCAGAAGATAGCGTAGTGTTTTCAGAAGAAAGCATAATGATTTCTAAATTGGATAGTAAGGTCATGGAGTTAATACAGACTTGAGACTCAAGTTTCATTATTGAGCAAAAGGGGCCTGGAAGATGTGTTTTTCAAAATGTGAAAATATTTGATTGTATATAGTAATAAAAGGAACAAATGATAATGTGAAGAACAATGATCAACTGGTCAAGATCCTTAGATCTATACCATTTAACCTTTTAGGGCCTCAGTATCTTTACCCATAAAATAAAAGGGTATGATGGTCTTCACAGGCTCTTTTGGCTTTAAAATTTTGATCCAAATGGTACAATACTTTGTACATAGTAGATATTTAATGAATATTGTTGATTTAATTTGGTAGATAAGATAGTGGTTGCCCTTCATTCTTGAAGAAGACCAAAATGACATCACTATGTCAGAGTCAAGTTACAATAAACCCATCATCTGGCTGATCAGACTAATATGTGGTTAGAACGCTCTACCACAGGTGAGGCACAAACAGTCCATGTGTGAATATTTGGGGTGGATTCTTTAAATTTGCACATTGAGTTCCTTTTGAACTACTTGATTCTGCTTTGCAGAATAGCATAGGACCTTCTCTGATATGGGCATGCCATGCCAGGTGATCCTGGGGCATTGTCTCCCACGTCCTCCAATCAGTTCCAAAGTTCTTAAGAGAGACCTTGAGAGTATCCTTGTATTACTTCTTTGTATTGCCCAGGCAATATTCATAGCACTGAGGGCAACTATGAATAAGTCACCATAATTTTGAATAATGAAATACAACAGAGTCTTCCACAGGGAAGACAGAACCAGACACCAGAAAGCCAAATAAGCCAGAATAGTAACAAAGAAATCTATACACAATAACAATGCAGCGGCAACCCCAGCCCCAAGCTTCCCTTTGTTAGGCTTCCCACAGACTCCTTAAACAAACCACAAACAGACTCCCTTAAACAAAATCACAAACAAATTTTCCCACTCATGCCAGCCAGCTGCCTGTTTTCTCTCTCCCTCAGTTCTGACTGCTGTGACCAATTTCCTCTCAGCTCTGCTCTAGCTCTCCCTCTTTTTATTCCACCCTTCCTGCTCCACCCCTTCAGCAAGCTCTTCCCACCATAGACTCATGTGACCCAGGCTTCCATGTGATCCAGGCAGGTCACATGGACCTATAAATGGGTGGGAAAGATCTTCCCATTAAGAAGCAAAATTACATTAAAAATAAACAAAAATACATTATCAATACATTCGGCCCAAAGATCTTTCTTATCCAGTTATGTAGGTCAATAGGGAAACTGGTATCAACAGAACTTCAATAGGGATAACAGAAAATAAGCATATAAAACAATATCTTAGGCAACTGGTGTCAGTGTTAACCTTATTATCAATGTGTATATCCCTAGAAGGTATACTGGCATTTAAGTGAACTTATCCACAGCATTCAAAACTTCTCCATTTGCTGTAACTAGTAGTTCCATGTAAAGATGGTATGGTGCTGACTGATGGAGTACCCGTGTTTTGTTGGTGTTAATTATTGGGCCAAAATTAGTACAAGCAGCAGAGAAACGATCTATACTTTGTTATGTCTCAGCCTCAGAGGCTGCATTGAGTGCACAATCATATGTGAACAAAAAATCATTCACCAACATTCCCTTCACTTTGGTTTTGGCTTGTAGCCTTTTAAAGTTGAAGCATTTACTATAAGTGCAGTAGCTGACCTTGATGTTATTTTCATCCTCATTGAAGGCATTTGACAACATGGCTAAAACAAGATAGAAAAAAAAGTAAGATGAACAAAGCCAAAAAATATAGCATACTTCTTTTAAATAGTACACTTAAATATTGGAAACTTTTTCTTTTACCTTTTGGATTAATACTGAATGAGATTTTTTACATGGTAGACAATAGGATGTTAGGGAAATGTTCTATGTATCATTCATAATGCTGAGCTAGTTGCATTTTTTAATGGCATATATACACATATATGTATGTGTACACACCCACACCCATACACACACCCCCTCCCCCCATGGCTTGCATTTGTAGTAAGATAGATTTTGCTTCTGGGTATCCAGATGTTGATAGCTTCATATAGCATAACAATAGAAAGATGCTGAAAAGTATTTCCATATTGTCAAAAAATCTTCAAGTAAAAATCATTTTCATGTGCCATCATTTACAAGAAACAGGCTTTCTTCTTTACATACCTACCATCTTACATGTTGAATTGTTAAAATATGTATGTTATATACTGATTTTAAAGTTCTAGGTAAATCCTCATTTTAAAAAGAATAGATGCTTTGGAGGAATCATAGGATGTGACTTGCATCCCAACAGCTGTGTTTCTGATTGTAAGTTACCCACATCTCTCTTAATCCACTTCCATCTCCTGGCCCATACTTCCATCTGCTTCTCCCATTTAAAATTAAACATGGGTCCAAGCTAAATATACACCTATTTTCCCTCCCTTGGCCAAAAAGTGGAAAGAAAAGGATTAATAATTTTGTAAGGCAAAAGCTTGAAATCAAATTAATTGTGTATCCTTTTGATAATTACTAAAAAAAAAAAATGCCTGTAACTTTCTTAAATGTATTGATTATGAATAAATCATGTCCCTCATAAGTATGCCTCCGGGCAAGTAAATCTAGAAAAACAATATTCACAAACCTAGTTAGCAGCCTTCCAGATGATAAATCATTTGGGGTTAGATGGGAAAGACCATATAGCTAATTAGTTTTAACTTTAAAAAACCCACCGCAATTCACTAACTTGATATTTCTGATGATGTATAATATTGATGTTGGAAGAGGACTGAAATCTGCCTTATGTGGAAGCGATATCATATCTGTTGTGTGTGTGTGTTCATATATGATATTTTAGGCAATATGGCTTTTATGTGAATTTGTAGAATAAGGTCACATTATAGCAAGGTCTGTTGTGTTTAATTTCTCTGTACCTAATTGCCAATGGGTAGAGCGCTGGGTCTGGAGTTGGAAATATTCATCTTCCTGAGTTTGAAATCTGGCTCACACACTTACTAGCTAGGTGATCCTAGGCAAGTTGCTTGTTTGCCTCAGTTTCCTGATCATCTAGCTCAAATGAGCTAGAGAAGGAAATGACAAGCCACTCTAGTATTTTTGCCAAGAAAACCCCAAATGGGGTCACAAAGAGTCAGACACAATTGAAATGGCTGAACAACAACAAAATTGCCATGCTGACTTTTTTCTTATTGACGGTATCTGAGTTAAGTATCTGTTATAATACTTGCCTTACTCTTTTTCTCCAACAATTTCTTTGCCTAAATTATGTTTTTCTTGTATGTTATCTTTTCTAAATGATATCAGAAACATACTATTTTTTTTTCATTTTTTTTTTATTTAGCTTTTAACATTCATTTTCACAAAATTTTGGGTTACAAATTTTCTCCCCTTTTCTCCCCTCCCCCCCCAAACGCCAAGCATTCTAATTGCCCCTATGACCAATCTGCTCTCTCTTCTATCATCCCTCTCTGCCCTTGTCTCTGTCTTCTCTTTTGTCCTGTAGGGCCAGATAGCTTTCTATACCCCTTTACCTGTATTTCTTATTTCCTAGTGGTAAGAACATTACAGTTGATCCTAACACTTTGAGTTCCCTCTCCACCCCTTCCCTTTGGAAGGCAAGCAATTCAATATAGGCCAAATCTGTATAGTTTTGCAAATGACTTCCATAATAATTGTGTTGTATAGGACTAACTATATTTCCCTCCATCCTATCCTGTCCCCCATTACTTCTATTCTCTTTTGATCTTATCCCTCCCCATGAGTGTTGACCTCAAATTGCACTCTCCTCCCCATGCCCTCCCTTCTATCACCCCCCCCCACTCTGCTTATCCCCTTATCCTCCACTTTCCTGTATTGTAAGATAGGTTTTCATACCAAAATGAGTAGGCATTTTATTCTTTCCTTTAGTGGAATGTGATGAGAGTAGACTTCATGTTTTTCTCTCACCTCCCCTCTTTATCCCTCCACTAATGAGTCTTTTGCTTGCCTCTTTTATGAGAGATAATTTGCCCCATTCAATTCTCCCTTTCTCCTCCCAATATCTTTCTCTCTCACTGCTTGATTTCATTTTTTTTTAAGATATGATCCCATCCTCTTCAATTCACTCTGTGCACTGTCTCTATGTGTGTGTGCGTGTGTGCATGTGTGTGTGTGTAATCCCACCCAGTACCCAGATACTGAAATGTTTCAAGAGTTACAAATATTGTCTTTCCATGTAGGAATGTTAACAGTTCAACTTTAGTAAGTCCCTTATGACTTCTCTTTGCTGTTCACCTTTTCATGGTTCTCTTCATTCTTGTGTTTGAAAGTCAAATTTTCTTTTCAGCTCTGGTCTTTTCATCAAGAATGCTTGAAAATCCTCTATTTCATTGAAAGACCAATTTTTCCCCTGAAGTATTATACTCAGTTTTGCTGGGTAGGTGATTCTTGGTTTTAGTCCTAGTTCCTTTGACTTCTGGAATATCCTATTCCATGCCCTTCGATCCCTTAATGTAGAAGCTGCTAGATCTTGTGTTATCCTGATTGTATTTCCACAATACTTGAATTGTTTCTTTCTAGCTGCTTGCAATATTTTCTCTTTCACCTGGGAGTTCTGGAATTTGGCCACAATGTTCCTAGGAGTTTCTCTTTTTGGATCTCTTTCATGCGGTGTTCTGTGGATTCCTTGAATATTTATTTTGCCCTCTGGTTCTAGAATCTCAGGGCAGTTTTCCTTGATAATTTCATGAAAGATGATGTCTAGGCTCTTCTTTTGATCATGGCTTTCAGGTAGTCCCATAATTTTTAAATTGTCTCTCCTGGATCTATTTTCAAGGTCAGTTGTTTTTCCAATGAGATATTTCACATTATCTTCCATTTTTCCATTCCTCTGGCTTTGTTCTGTGATTTCTTGCTTTCTCATAAAGTCCTTAGCCTCCATCTGTGCCATTCTAATTTTGAAAGAACTATTTTCTTCAGTGAGCTTTTGAATCTCCTTTTCCATTTGGCTGATTCTGCTTTTGAAAGCATTCTTCTCCTCACTGGCTTTTTGAACCTCTTTTGCCAATTGAGTTAGGCTAGTTTTCAAGGTGTTATTTTCTTCAACATTTTTTTGGGTCTCCTTTAGCAGGGAGCTGATCTGCTGTTCATGCTTTGACTTCATGTCTCTCATTTCTCTTCCCAGCTTTTCCTCCACCTCTCTAACTTGATTTTCAAAATTCTTTTTGAGCTCTTCCATGGCCTGAGCCCATTGAGTGGGCTGAGACACAGAAGCCTTGATTTCTGTGTCTTTGCCTGATGGTAAGCATTGTTCTTCCTCATCAGAAAGGAAGGGAGGAAATGCCTGTTCACCAAGAAAGTAACCTTCTATAGTCTTATTTCTTTTCCCTTTTCTGGGCATTTTCCCAGCCAGTGACTTGACCTCTGAATATTTTCCTCACACCCACCTCACCTCCTGATCCTCCCAGCCAGTGTTTGGGGTCTGAGATTCAAATGCTGCTTCCAGCCTCAGGGCTTTGGGCGGGGGCAGGGCTGCTATTCAGTGTGAGATTAAATTCAGATGCTCAGGTGAGGGCAGGGCTGCCTCTCAGGCTCAGTTCCCTCAGGGAGTTTATGCACAGACCTTCAACAATGGATCCAGGCTCCTGCCTGCTTGGGGAGCCCTGGTCTGCCGCTGCCCCTCAGCTTCTGTCTCCCGAGGGGGCCCGAGCCATGGGGGCACCCCACTCCCCCCTCGACCCGCCAAAGAGACTCTCTCACCGACCCCCGTCACCTGTGGGTGGAGGTACTTGTGCGGCCGCTGGAGATCCCGTCCCTGAAGCCCGCTCGGATCTGTTCCTCTCGGTGCCGCGGCCACGGCAGGGCTGTACTCAGCTCCCAGTCCCGGCGCCCAGTCCGCAGCACGAAGGACCTTTTACGAGAGGTTTGCAGGTCTCTCCGGAACAGAAATCTCCCTCGCTCCAATGTTCTGTGGCCTCTGGGTGCAGAATTCGCTGTGAGTTACTTCTTTGTAGTTGTTCTATGGGTTGGGGGTTTGGAGCTATGTGTATGTGCGTCTTTCTACTACGCCATCTTGGCTCCGAGGTAACATACTATTTTCAATAAGAACCGAGTTTATTTTAAATCTGGTCTCTAGCAAATTGTTTAGTTATCAAATAACAAGTAAAATATTAATATAAATACCCAAATTCTCAGAATTACCCAGTTTTGTCAATAATATTGTACCAGAGAAGGCTTATGGAAATTATGATCCCAGCATTAGCCTTTAAAATGAGGCAGGATACATCTCGGTACCACTTAATAACTCCGAGCTTTGTCTGAAAGAATAACACCTCCAAGAGGCTACTCAGTTTGGGGATACAACCTGGTGAATCCTATGTTCCTTATTGTGAAGTGTTAGTAGCCTGGAAATCAGCAAAAGAGGGAGGTAGTGCAGAAAATGAATGATCAGAGAACACAAAAAAGGGCAGCACTAAAGATTTCAAGGAGTAGACCTTCAAAAGCTTAGAAAAAAAGGAAAGAAGATACTAAAAAGAGTAGAAAGGATGAGTAATAAATCCTTAAACATAATTGAGTCCTCTTAAATACTATACGACAAAAGCAAAGTGAACTGCTTGATGAAATACAGAATCCAGTGCTCTCCCAAGAAAATGTGGAGCAACAAGAAACCCTGGTGTGGTTCAAAAGAGAAATGAAGAACTTAACAACAAATGTAGATCAGAACTCATAGCTCTCTGCAGAATTAAAAGCTCACTTAGCAAATGAGAAGAAATTGAATACATAATGGAGGATTTCTATAAAAAATTAAAAGAGAGATTAACAGATTTGGAACACAAAATTGCTCAAGAAGAGGAAAATCTAGCCAAGGAGAAGCAAAAGGCAACAGTGTTAAAGCACCTTGTGAACACTGTACAAAGAAGTGAGTGACCTCAAAGACAGGATGTGGAGACAGTTTAAGAATCATAGGTCCCCTTGAAGATCATATCACGTTAAAAAACAAAACACAAATACCATGATTCAGGAAATCATACAAGAAATAGCTCAGTAATCATTTGAGAATAATCTGGGAAGACGCATGAACTGAAGCAAAGGAGAACATTGTACATAGTAACAGCAGTATTGTAATGATGATCAGTTGTGAAAGACTTAACTACTCTGACCAGGACAATGATCCAAGACTGTTGCAAAGGAGCCATGATGAAAAATGCTACCCACTTCCAGAGAGAGCTGATGAATTCTGGGTGCAAAGTGAAGCATATTTTCTTTACTTTTCTTGATTTTTTTTTTTTTTTGTAATATGCCTAATATGGAAATGTATTTTTCATGACTTTGCATATGTGATTCATAACATATAGATAGCTTGCTTTCTCAGTAAGTAGGGAAAGGGTGGGAAGGAGGGTAAAGAATTCTGAACTCAAAATTTTAAAAAATGAATGTTAACAGTAGATTAAAGGGGAAAAAATCAATTTGAGAGAATTCACAGATCACACCTTTAGAAAACAAATGAACAAAAAACAAAACACATAATATCCCTGCTCTTAAAGCTCCAAGACACATAGGTGTTGAATTTAGCAGTTTCAGTATTAAATTCTGCAAGTGACCAGAAGAAAGATCTTCAAGTATAAAGAAATGAAAATTTGAATAACCCAGGATCATTTTGCATCCCTAAGAAACTGCAGAAGTGAATGGAATAATATATTAAGAAAAGTAAGGGAGCTCAAGCTGCAATCCCAAAGGACATACCTGGCCTCCCTGAACTCGTTTGTCAGCAGAAAAAAGAGATGAATATTCAGTAAAAGAGAGGCATGGGTGGCATTTTTGTGAGGGAAACAATAAGACATGAGCATTTAGCCTCTTCCATCCTCAGTTTCCTTAACTTCCCTGCCTACCTCATAGAATCTTTGTGAGGATTAAATAAGATGACATATGCAAAATACCTTTTAAACTTTAAATATCAGCTAATATTATTATTGTTATAGGCCTTGGAAAGAGAGAAATCCTATTCTAAAGTTTCAGGCCATAGCTGCAGAAAGGAAAGAAGGCAAGCTAGGCCTCCAATATCTCCTTGCCTACAACCCCTATAGATTCTTTTTGTATTTCCCTCTTATTCACCTCTTCTTTCCCCATTCCCTGCTCTTTGGGGCCTTTGTTGCTGCTGTTGGCAGTTGTAAGGTAGAGAATGGGGGGGGGGGGGATCCTCCATTTAGTTTATTGGGGGTGGGGAGGAAGGAGAGGGAAGTGAGAGAGACATCTTGGCATTCCATGCCAACCCTTTGGTAGTTATGCCCTCAAGCAGTGATTCTAAGCCAAAGATTTCAAAGACCTTCCCCCCCACTCCCCTCTTTTCCCCGGCAAGAAGAATCATCAGAATACATTTCCTCCAATCTTCTCATTTACAACATGAGATGTTTGGGCTTAGAGAAGTTTGACGACTTACCTAAAGCTCACACAGTTATCTGTGGCAGAGCTGGACCCTGGGACTCAAATCCTTTGACTCTAAGTTCAATAACTCGCTACCACTTTTAAATGAATTTATATTTCATTAATTACACTATCTGCATATGTTTGAAAAACAGTATTTGTGTGTGAGAGACATGGTAGAATCTATAGAAAGTATGTTTATGCATATTTTGTTGGAAAAAAGATCAGAAGGATTGTGATCATTATGCATAAGCATTCTTGAATGCTTTGCATTACATCAACAGATTGGGAATCGTTGTTCCCATAGAATCTAGACTATCAACAATACACTTGAGGTCATTTTAGGCTAACTAATGAGGATTTTGTGGACTGGCCCATATATTGTTTCTATAAAAAGACACATTTCAAGTTCAAAACCACCCATTTACAAATGAATTTTTGAGATTAAAATCTTTTTGTGATTTGATGACTGCCATATACATTATACATACATAAATGTAGCATTGAGTTCTCAATTCTGTATTTCTGGCATTGGAGAACGGATGAAGGAATTCATCATCTAAGGAGATCTTAGAAAGGCTTCACGTGGCAGACATGGCTTGAAAAGAGTTTTGAAAGAAACAAGGGATTCTAAGAGATTAGGGGTGAGATAGGCATTCGTTCCAGTATGAGGCACAGTAGTTTTGTGTATGAGGAACAGTAGGAAGGCCAGTTGGGTTGTAGGGGAGGTGTGTGTGTGTGTGTGTGTGTGTGTGTGTGTGTGTGTGTGTGTGTGTGTGTGTGTGTGTGTGTGTGTGTGTGTGTGTGTGTGTGTGTGTGTGTGTGTGTGTGTGTGTGTGTGTGTGTGTGTGTGATGTTTGGAAAAGAACACTGGGACCGAGGCTTTAAAAGATAAACAAAAGAATTTGTATCTTAAAGAGTAGAATCATATGGTCACACCACCTGTAACTTTAGGAATATGGATAAATAAATGAGTGAATGCATAAATATTTATCAATTAATAAACATTTATTAAGTGTTTACTTGTGCTCAGCACCGTGCTAAACTCTGGAAATACAGCTACAAGCAAACAAGATAGTCCCTGCCCTTAAGGAGCTTACTTTTTAATCTGGGAGGTAACACATAGGAGAATGGTGGGTAAGGAGTAAGGAGTATTTTGGCACAGGAAGTCACTGGAAAGGTGGTTGAAATCAATTGATTGACATTTCACTTCCAGAGATGATACTGTTGACTTGATTACTGTTGTCCAGAGGCTACCCGAGGACAACTCCATCTGAAGATGAGCCTTTGTGGACAATGATAACTTATCCAAACTCATTCCTCAGTGATTAACATACTTCTACCCTGTTGCACCTAACCGAGTTCAGTGATTATGAACTCCCAGTTGCCACTGCCAGTATGAAAACCCAGGTCTCCATTTTCCCCAGCTACTCCTTTATTTTCATCCCCTTCGTCCTCCAGCTCCCAACCTCCCACGCTAAATTAGCTACCCAACCTTTCTGTTATGCCTTCTACTTACATAACAAGCTGAGTTTCATCTTAAAAACCTTTTCCTTTTTTGCTCCTGCCATCCTCTTGCACTTACTGAGATTGATTTCATGATGACAGCACTTCCCTTGGGTGTGCTTTTCAGCACTGGTTGTACTTTCTTCACTTATAGCCCCTGCCTCACTTAATTGTAAAATCCAGTAGCCATCTCTTAAAAATTCTTGTCTTTCTTGGCCTCTCTGCAATTTTTGACATTGTTAATCACTCTTTTCTCCTTGATACTCCATTTTCTCCAGGTGTTTTACAATACTACTTTTGCCTTTATCATTAATTTTCTGAAATGGTTGGTCATTTCTCCGATCAGAGTTCCTTATTCTTTTAAAGTTGTTTTTATCATATTGTCACTGTGTAAGTTTTTATCTTGGTGTTCTTCACTTCCCTGTCCATCACTTCATTTAAGGCCTCCCAGATCTTTCTGAAACCATTGCCTTCTTCATTTCTTTTAACATAGTAATATTCCATCATAATCATACAACTTGTTCAGCCATTCCCCAATTGATCACTGACTTAGATTCCTATTCTTTGTCACCTCAGAAAAGCAACAACACTACAAATATTTTTGCACATCTGTAGTTAGAATTTGTTTTGCTTAGGACTAATCTCTTCCTTAATATATGAGGAACATTCTCTCTTTTCTCCTTTTCTTCCTCTTTTCCTGTTGAGTGAAATGTATTTCCCTACTTAATTCTGTGTATATTTGTATTCTTCCTTCCTTTGACCAGTTCAAGTCAGAATGAGGCTCAAGTGTTAGCCTGTCTCTTCCCCCAAACTCCTTTTTCCTTGTTTGTCTAGATGTCTAGAGGTACTTTTCCTTAATCTTTCTTTCCTTTTTCCTCCCAGGGTATTTCTCTTCCCTCTCTCTTTCCATTCTTATATAATTAGACTCCCTCTGTGATTCCTGATAATGATAGGCTTCAAAAGGAACACCAGTGTCATCTCATATTTTAATATAATCAGTTTATCCTTGTTTAGTCCCTTAGGATTGTTCATTTGCATTGACCTTTTTATGTTTCTCTTAACTGATATTTATGAACTTCAGAGTTTCTACATAGCTCTAGTCTTTTCATCAAGCATGCTTAGAAGTCCTGTATTTCATTAAAAGTCCATTCCCCCCCCCCCCCCCTCCAAGATTATACTTAGTTTTGCTTGGTGAACTGTTCTTGGCTATAAGCCTATATACCCTTTGTCTTCTGGAATATTATATTCCAAGCTTTCTGCTTCTTTATAGTTGTAGCTGCTAAACCATGTGTGATCCCTGACTGTGGCTCTTTAGTGCTTGATTTTTTTTTTCCTGTTTGCTTTCAATATTTTTTCTTTGACCTGTAAGCTCTTGATTTTGGCTGTGATGTTCTTGGGAGTTTTCACTTTGAGGATTCAGGAAGTGACTGGTGAATTCTTTCTATTTATGCTTTGTCCTCTGGTTCTAAGAGACCTGGATAGTTTTCTTATAAGATTTCTTGAAGTATTATGTCTAGGCTCTTTTTCTGGGGATGGGAAATGTATAGAGAGGAGGAGAGGCCCACAGCGAGTGGGCACATGGCATTCAGGTAGTCCAGTGATTCTTTTTTTTGAGGAAATTGGGGTAAAGTGACTTGCCCAGGTCACACAGCAAGTAAATGTCAAGTGTCTGAGGCTGAATTTGAACTCAGGTCCTCCTGACTCCAGGGCTGTTGCTCTCTCTACTGTGCCACTTACCTGTCCTCAGTTCTGTGATTTCTTTCATTTGTTATTTGATATTGTTTTAATATTTCTTATTGTCTCATGGAATCACTGGCTTCTCTTTGGTCCACTTTAATTTTCTGTGAGTTTGTGGCTTAAGCAAAGTTTTGTACTTCTGCCAAGTTGTTAATTCCTTTTCCAATTCTTTCTTCTATCACCTTCATTTCTTTTCCAAATTTTTCGTCTAATGCTCTCATCTTACTGATTAAAAACATTTTTTAACTTTTACTTCTTCCTAGGAATTATAGTTGAATTTGTCCTTTATTTTTCTTTATAGTTTTGCTTGTAGCTGTTTTGGAGTAATTTTTTTCTCCTGGGTTTTTGTTTTGAGTCTTCCTATCACCATAATGGTTTTTATAGAGCAATTATTTTTTGTTTGGTCATTCTTCCATCCTACTTCTTGACTTCAGACTTGATGTTAAGGGTCAGACTTTGTGCTCTTCTGGAGGGAAGGTCCTGTTGCTAGTTTCCTAGGGTATTGAGTGTTGTGTCAGTCTAGGATCTCAGGGACTATTAAGATTGATAACCTTCAAGCCCTCCCAAAGTAACCTGAGACATGTACTGGTTACTCCCCCTGCCCTCTACCCCCTCCAATCTCTGAAGTTCCTGACATTGGTTTGAGTCTGAGTATCCAGCTGCTGGACTCAGCCACTACAGCCAACTGGGAAGCTCTGCTAGTTCAGATTCGCAGGACTGAAATTCCCCTTTGATCTGGGATTCCTGCCCTGGTTATTTATTTCTTTGTAGGCCTTAGACTGTAAGCTTCTTGAAAAGCAGGGGTTATGTTTGCCTTTCAGTGTTCTCCCAGTATTTAATACAATGACTAGCACATAGTAGGCACATTTACTTACTTACCATCCCCATCACCTAACATAGTACCTGATACATAATAGGCCCTTAACAAATACCCTTTGATTGGTTGATATGATCTTACAGGTTCCTTTCCTCTCATAAGAGTCTATGAGCTAACTCTTAATTCAGAAAGCATGTAATAAGCAATTATTTATATGCCAGGCACTGTGGCAGGCACTGAGATACAAAGACTCAACCAAAAAATAGCTCTGACTTCAAGAAGATTTCACTGTTTTGAAGTACGTTTGAGGAGAGCTCTACCAACAAAGGGAGTCACTGAAACTGGTGCCTACATTGAACCTTGAAGGAAGCTAAGGATTCTGAGAAGTGGAGGTGAGGAGAAAATCCATTCTGAGCACTAACAAGGTCATTGCAGATACAGAGACAGAAGGCAGGAGGCCAGATATAGAGAATAGTGATTGGGTAGATCAGCTTTACTAGAACATAAAGTACATGAAGGGGAGTAATGTAAATTATGTAAAGAAACGTCAGCTGAAGCCAGACTGAAGGGTTGTAAAAGCCAAGCTGAGGAGGTTGTATTGTATTATAAAGGCAATTGGGAGCAACTGAACATTCTTGAACTGTTAAAGGGAGACTTTAACTATGTGTGGTCTTGTTTTTGTTTTCTAACTTTTCTACCATTTAAAATTTTGAAGACATGAGATAAAAAGAGGACCTGAGTTTGAATATCACTTCTTCTGTTTAATAGACTCTCTGAGTCTTAGTTTTCTCATCTATAAGATGGAAGATTTAGATTAGATGAGAGTGGTAGCATGTTATAGAAGATAAAGCTAGCCTCAGAGCAAGAGGACTTGGGTTCAAGTCCCATCTCCAACATGTACTGTCTCTCTTCTCTTGGGCAGGTCACTTAACTTCTCAGTACAGTATTGTAGGCAACTCTTTAAGACTCTAAGTTGCCAAGAAGGTGTGGACCTGTATTGCTAAAGGAATTTCCTCACCAAAGTCTGTCTATACCAGAGAAATCACAGGTCCAGACCCATTCTCTATTCCCTTGAACTGGATGATGTTTAATGGCCTTTGGGCTCTAAAAACTATACTACTTATAATCCCTTTTATGCTAATTTTATCAAATTCTTTTGTGTGAATAGAAGCATCATGAATAAGTAGAAAAAGACATAGAACTTGAGTTCTAGTCCTGGTTCTATCACTGACAATATGACTTTATGCATCATCTCTATTTTGTTTCTTAACCTGAAAAAATAATGAAGATATGAACCCAATCAGCCTCACAGGATGTTAGTGAAAATAAAACAAAATAGTATATAATAGATGAGAAAACTCCAGCAGCATCTTATATTCCTGATTCTTTGATACTTTCTTCCCCAGATTTTTCATTACTTCATACCCACTTGATTCTCTTGCTTTGTCTTTTGCATTTTTCCCCATGTTAGCCTCAGCTTTCCTCTCTTTTCTGTACTGTCACTTGTCAGTCTGATCCACTCATTTGGCTTCACTGTGTCCTTCCCCATGGTTCAGTTCAGCACATAATTATTAAGCACAACTCTGTGTAAGACACTGTCCCTAGGTGCTGGGGTTATGTAGAAGTAGAAAATAAACAGTCTCAGTCTTCAAAGAGTTTACTTTTCCCTGGAATGACTCCTAAATTTCTATTTCTGGTCCCATTCCCTCTCTTGAGCTATAAATCAGTTTTTCTAAATGTCCACTAGGCTTTTCCACATATATGTTCTATTCATATCTTAAAATCAGCGTATTTAAAACAAAACTCATTCTCTTTCTTCCCTAAACCTATTCTTTCTCACATCTTTCCTCTTTCTGTTAATGGTACCCACCAGTCATTCAGGTGTAAATGATTTTTTTACTCCTATCTCTTTGCCACCAAATCCTATTGATTCTGATTTTGTAATACCTCTCACAAGCATCTTATCCTTACTCTCCTCACTCCTATGACCCTGATTCAGGTCCTTATTCCCTCTCATTGGATTATTTAGTTTTATTTATTATTAATAGTTTTTTATCAATCTCTTCACATCCCCATGATCCATCCTGTATAGCACTGTCATATTAATCTTCCTAATATCATGTTACTCTCTTGCTCAGAATCTTTTAGTAACTTTCCATTGTCTAGTGAATAAAATCCAAATTCCTGAACCTGGTATTCAAAGTCTCACTCACATTCTGGCCCCAATCAGCCTTTCCAGCCTTATTTCCTACTGCTTCTCTTCATGGACATCTTATGCTGGTCGGATTTGACTGTTTACTCTATTACCTGGGGTTGCTCACTCCTCAAAGCTCGACATGTAGAAAATCCTTCCCATCTTTCAGGGTCTGCTTCAGGTACTGTCTTCTCCAAGAAGCCTTCCTTGCACCCCATCCCTGGCCAAGAATGTTCTCTCCCTCCTTTTAACTCTCAAAACAGTTGTTTTTATGAGAGTTCTTTATGTGTCTTAACTTCCCTACTAAACCATGAGCTCCTTGAAGGTAAGAACATGGTTCTAGTTACTTTTCTCATTTCCTTAACTCCTTGTTTATAGTAAATATTTTATAAATGTTAAATTGACTTGAATTTGAAAAATGGTAAAAGCACCATGTACATCTAGTGTTGTTATGCTGTGGACATATATTTTGATACGTGTCTTATCAGAATCCTAGTATACTGTTATAAGCAGAGCACTACTGTATCTTACCTGCTTCATAAGATGGTTGTAAAGATATAAAGAAGGAGTAGAAATTGCTTTGAAAAGTAAAATTATTGTTGATCGAGATCTAAATATTTTCTTGAAAGAACTTTGCAGTTTTCCAAGTTCCTGTTGTGCTCTGCTAGACATACTAACACAGTGGAGTCTCTTGAAATGAATGTCTATTAAAGAAATTCCCAGGTTACCTGGAAATGATGTTCTATAGGAAACTAACCCATGAACCAACCACATTGTGTCGTAAAACTGTCCTCTTCAATGAGTACTTACTAAAGAAATCAATCTGACAAAAGTCAAAAAACCCTTTTCCCTGTTTCCTGACACTTGTTCTTCACAGCCCCCTAGAGTATTGCATAAATGCAGGCTTCTAGAAGTCTAATGTTGAAGTCAGAAATGGTATAACCTCTTGCTCTCTTCCCTCATTCTTTAATCTCAGAACTCTTCCCAGGTTAATATTTGCTATTGTCCAGAGGCAGGTTCATAAATATCAGTAATGCCTTGAGTTACTATATTCATATGCATCATTGTCTGGATTCTATCAGTTCTTCCTTTTTCTCCCCTGAGCTCCTGCTTTGAAAGAACACATTTTTCTAATATGACTTTTCAATGTCATAAGTAGAACCTTCATTTCCAGGCTATCCTATAAATCCATGGAACCCAGAGTATTATGGCAAAATGAAGAAAAAGATCCTGTTAGGTCAGTGACAATGGATAGATCAAATCAAAGACGCAAAGCACAGAGCCTTGAAAGTAGTGCATGTTTGATAAAAGTTTGTTGAAAAAGAAGGGGTGCTTTTTAACTGTATCATGAGTTAAATTCTCCACTAAAGTCTGATGCCTCACAGTGGTGATCTTCAGTACTTCAGACTTACATCTAGTAAGTCCCAACAAGCATGTGTTTTGTGGTGTTTGTCATTTGAAAACCAGCCTAGCTCATTGTGCTAGAAGCTCATTTCTGGTTGACCACCACCAAATGAATTTTTTGAAAATGACAGCTATTAATTAAACATTCACTGGCAAAATATGGGTTAAATGGGTTTTTATGAGTTGATATGGAACCTAAATAGTATTTGTAACATGGGAACATACATCTGAATTCCAAAGGAACTTTTGGAACATTGATGACTTGAAGATTCTCTGTATGCCTAAGATCCTGATTTGATATAAAGGCTAAGTAGAGAACTGAGTCTTAGATTCAGATGCTTTCTTGATTCATGTCATTGAGAAGGAAGCAAATATACTATTGGTTGAAGAATCATTAACTTTTTCGGGTTACTTAGGAATCATTTAGAGTCCTGAGACAGTATCCAAAGGTACTTACTGCATTTACTTCAAGGATTTGTGATTTTTTTCAGTGTGGATGTGCTTTCTCCAGATGTGGATCATAAGTTCACTCTACTCCTTAATTAAAAGGATGTTCAAGAATTGCTGTCTTAAAAAAAAAAACAAAAACACAACACCATTGCCTAGTAGTCAACCCTTGATGATAACCATTTCTGAGCTTAGAGGCCAGTCCTCAAAGGATGTTTGCACAGTCCATCCATCACTGGGCTGGACTTTGAAGCTTCCCTAGATTAGCAGGACCTGCCAGAACTTGGGCTCCATTGGCAAAAGCTTCAGGACCAGAGTCACCTCAGCGACATGATGAGACAATCTAAGACTTTAGTGAAGTGGCCCTCATGAGATATAAACATGCACATGTACGTTTGTTTGCATGTATGTATGATTATGCATGGTGACATGTGTGCACACATAGATCACATGTACAATATTATATAGATGAGATAATTTGTATATGAGACAATAGATACATGGATAGCAAGTGTTAATGTCAAGAAAACCTGGGTTCAAATTCTGCCTTTGACACATATCAACTGTGTGACTCTGGGCAAATCACTTAACTTCTCAGGGCTCCAAACAACTCCCTAAGCCAGGGATGGGAAACCTGTAGTCTTGAGGCCACATATGGCCCTCTAGGTCCTCAAGCTCAGCCTTTTGACTGAATCTAAATTTCACAGAAAAAATACCCTTAATAAAAGGAATTGTTCTGTAAAATTTGGGCCTGGTCAAAAGGCTGAGCCCGAGGACCTAGATGGCCACATGTGGCCTCAAGGCCGCAGGTTCCACCTATTTCTGCTAAGCCTTTTAATTTGCAGAGCAAGTGTTGATAAAGAGAATTTCTTATGAACCCTTTTCTGCACTGATAAAAATCACGGATCAAATGAGAAACAAAACACACACACACACACACACACAAAATCTTCCTTTAGGATAATGTTTGGTTTGACTCACATCAGTATTCACCTAGAGTGCCAGCACTCACATGTGTGCCTCTGCCTGGGTTGCTGCATCCCCTGCTAGGCAGATGTCCATTATAATGAAATGTAAAAAAGAGAAAAAAAATAATAAAAAAGGCAGAGGAGTGTAATGTTATGGCTTGATTTGACAGGACCTCCTGCTGCTACAGCTGCCAGTGCCAGGCATGGAACAGATTAATCTGTATTCCATCACGCCACTGCTGAAGTCAAGATCGATCTAATTGGAGTATTTTAAACACCCTGTTTGCATCCAAAAGTCTTCCCAGAAACCAGGATGTCTGTCCATCTGGGGAAGCAGTGGGAGAGGCAGCAAAGTTCAAAAATAATACAGAAATAGCTTAAATTTCAGAAATGAAAGATATTGGTGCAAGAGCTGTATGAGCATATGATTTCCTTAGAACAAAAGAGCTAATGGCTTGAATGTTCACTGGAAACAAAGGCAATTTTGCAGCATTACTTTGAATTTTAAAGTAGATACAGTCTGTCTTGCCAAAATGATGGAATTGATTGCCCCGTGAAGATTGGAGCTTTTGTTGACCCTGTCTGTCACACACACACACTGTATCACCTTATTCTCCAAGCTCCCGAGGTTCATTATAGAAAGTCAGAGAAGGGAGTAAACTAACATTTGCTTTACTAACATGCTTATGCCACCTTCACAAAGTGACGAGGCAAGTTCTCAAGAAACACCAACTAGATGTTTCAGGGGCACAGGACTTACCTATTCCTTCCTAGTTCTCTTCCACCCTCTTGGAAAAGTACAGATCATCTCATAATAGAAAATGCCAACTTGTTCAACTCTGCTAACTGGATGGCCTCTCCATTTGTCAGGATGCCTGAGTAGTTTGTACCACAGTTCCTTCTCCAGGTGTTCAGTTTTCACATAAGATAGTGACTCTTTGGAAATCCACTCAGTGATGGAAAATAGTGGAGCAGCCCACTTCAGGGTTTTGGAGGCATGATGTTGGTATGTTATGGTGAGGAAAATGTGGTAAGGATTTAGATAAGAACTCTGAAGGGGAAGATGATGTCTTTTCTGGAGTTTGTGTCTTCTCAGATACAAACTCCTAGCAAGTATGCATGTAGCATGCATGCATCCTTTCAAGAAGCACTTATTAAATGCTTCCCATAGAGTAGACATGTCATCTGGCACTCTAGATGCAAAGATAGTGACATAGTCTATGCCATCAAGGAGCTGACATTCTCCTGGTGGAGGCTGATGGGAAAACAATGGATACCCAGGATAGTATAATATAAAACAGGGCATATTGGGGTGAAGGAGAGATTCAAAGTGTTCAAGGAAAATTTCATTTGGTGAGAAGAGAGAAGACTTCACAGAGGAGGTGGCACCTAAGCACAGAGGGTGGTTAATGTTTGCTGAATTAAGGAGCTGTTGTTTTACTGCAGTGTGGTTTATTAGAAAGAACATTAGGGTGTTTATTGAAAGGTAATTTTGTGTCAAAACAGTATATTTTTAGAAAAGCATTAGACTCCCAGGAAGAACAGGGTTTGAGTCTCAGCCCCACTACCTACTAGTTGAGAGATTATGGGCAAATTAGTTAATCTCTTAGAAGCTCTTAACCTTTTTTGTGTCCTTGAGACCCCTTTGGTAGTCTGGTGAAACCAGTCTTTCTCATTCATGTTTTTAAGTGCATTAATAAATATATAGAATTAGAAAGGAGATGAGTCAGATTGAAGTAGTTGTCAGAGTTTTTTGGGGTTTTTTTTTTTTGAGTTCACAAGAACTTGTGATTTAGAACTTCTCATCTGTAAAGTGAGATTAATAATACTTATACTCTCTGTCTCACAAGGCTATTGTGAAGAAAGTGTTTTGTAAACCTTCTAGTGCTGTGGAAATATGAACTGTTTGAGGCCTTGATGATAGTTGTGGACTTTATTCTATGAATTTTACATGTTAGGATTGTGTATGAGAGCCATACCTCAAGAATCATCCACTCCCTCCCCTCCCCCCCCCCCCGACTCCTGGATTATGGGCTGGCGTTATTCTGGTTCTGTCATTGACTGGGTAGTGTAAACTGTCTGAAGTTCAAAATGCTTTTCTTTTTCTGTACTGATCATAAAGTGCAGCTTCTGTTTTGTTGCAGGATCAAAGGGCAGGTGATTACCATGGCCAAATACATATTTTTATTAAACAGTAGGGCTATTTCCATGTAGATTAGCAGTGACCCTCGGGCTGCTAGTAAATTGCCACCACCACCCCCAGGGCTGGCTGATGTGAATCTGGTATCATTTGGTTTTATTGGCAGTCACATAGGCCCTTTATTTTAATTTATTAAGGGATTAAAGAGTAAGAATGGAATTGACCTTGCTCTATTTTAGGGTAACAACAAATCCCCAGTGATAAAAAGTTAGGCCACCATCTGAGAACATCCAATGATCTGAGCACCCCTTTTCATCTGTTGGGACTAGTTAGAATACCACAGGCAGCCTTAAATGATAGGGTCGTATGCCTAATAGGGTTATTTAATAGAAAACAAATCAAATATTTGAGAAATGACAGTGAATGCTATAGATATTTCACATATATGTGTGAGAATAGCTGTGAGGACACTATTTATGCAGAAAAAAATGTGTTTTTGTTTTTTTAGCCACTGGTGTTTATGGAACAGAGATACTAGGAGATAGCTGAGCCTGTCTACTTGGGAGAGTTAACACTCTTTGATATTTAAAAACAACAAAATCTAAGCCTAATGCTATTTTGGTGTTTACTGAGGAGTAGGAATAGGTTCTGTTGATTCAGCCACACTCTCTCTCCCCTCTTTATGCCCCCCAAACAGCATGCCTTTGTTAAGAGGTCAGCCAAAGTTTGGAAGTATTCCCTGTGACTACAAAAAGGAGAGTAGAGCTAGCAGAGGGTAAAGACTATGTTCCATTTGAGCTTTTTGTCTGCCAAAACCTGATACATAGTAGGTGTTTAGTGTTTGTTGAATCTTTCAGTCCAGTGGGCTTCTCCTTAGTACTGAGCTTTTTACACCACTGAGCTAACACCTCACATCTGAAATAAACCTGAAAGAGAAGTCCTCTTCGAATGTTTAAGCATCCATTAATCCCCTTTTCAGGGGAGTATGATCAGGCTGCCCCTTCATACAGCTTTCAGTAATTAGTCTGAAATAGCCAATGATCTGACAGTAAAGCTGGGCATGACAGGGGTTTGCACTGGTAAAAATAACTTGGCATGCCACAACTCTGGTGAGTTACTGGTGACTGACAAGTGTAGATTTGATTTGATTTCACTTTCCTGAAACCAGGTTAATTCCTTAACATTAACTCTTATTTAATGGAAGGGAAAGGGACTGTTTATATGTATACTGTCACTCTCTTAGAGGTTACAGTGCAAGCCATATCCACCCAGTCTGCATTGACGCATCCATAGTCATCCTTCACCTCCATTTTATCCTGTCGAAATGACAGAGCAACTGAATGGTGTTGGCCACCAGATAAACCTGTTATCTCCCCTGGTCTTCCTGCCAGCAGCTCTCCCCATCTCCTTGGTGCATGAAAAATTGACACCACCTTGGGCTGAAATCTGTTCCTGAGGAAGCTACATTTATTAGTAGCTAATGAAAGTGTGTGTGTGTGTGTGTGTGTGTGTGTGTGTGTTTGTGTGTGTTTGATTTGGGTGGTTAAAATAGCCTCTTTTCTGTTTGGCAGATAGCTTACCTGTAAGTTAAAAGGAAATAACATCCCCAGTAGAATGTGTGGCAGAAATATAGGTAGCTTCAGCATACTGTAAATTTGACAACCTGTCCTCCACTTAAAGTCCGAAATAAATAGGTAAATGTCATTTGTTCTTAGTACACTACTGCAATTGATCAAGGTGTTTCATGCCTGAGGCTAGGAGGAGCTGAGGAAGTGCATGCTAATCTAGTTTGATGCCAGAAAAGATGATTCTTCTATATATTACATTTTTCTTGGTGACAGTAACAGATTCTGACATCCTTTCTCCGTTGCCCTGCTTCCCCCATTCCTTGGTGAGGTATAGGAGGAGAGTTTTATTGCAGGTCTTTGTTATCAATCTTAATGAAAAAGATTAGTGGAAAGAAATCAGTGAGAAGTTCCTGTCTTTTAACTGCCTGGAATCCAGAATCTTAATTTGGAAAGGATGATTCTATAAAAGGGGAAGTACAAATGGGCAGTTTCCATATGGCTTTTTTTTTTAATTGCTTCATATTTAAAATCTTATTAAAACTTATTCTTTGATCAAAATGCACATTTATTCCCTACCTATTTTGGGTATACTGATCCTCCATTTTCAAACCTTTTGTAATTCTCTTTTGTTCTTTCTCTTATCGTTATCAGTTTCACAGGATCTTACATTTAGTGCTGGAAGAAACCTCTGATCATGTAATTCAACCTTCTTACTTTACGCCTAAGAAAACTTCTTTCTGTAATGCCACCTATTTCATGCAATAAATTGACCGTTATCTGGTTTTAAATGGGAACAGCAAGGCCAACCTAAGGATTGAAAAGCCTTGGTGCTTATGTAATCTGTAGATCAAGAAATAGCTTACATCGTGTTCTTGCGTACTTTTCTACTATTGAAGTGAAAAACACTGGTTTCCATTTCTCACCTGGGGTTTACATTTAAATTATTTGCTTATAAGTCTTTCTTGGAATACATATCCAGCAAAGAATGTCACATTTCCCCTGTTCTGTCCATCAAATCCTTCTGGAGAAAACCAGTTGTTTAGCACCTAAGCCTTTTTTGTCAAGGAATAAACCCTATATATATGTCCAGTCAAATACAGAAAACCATTAAGAACCATTCACACCCTGCTGACACGTCCACAGCCTTGGTAAGAAAGGCTATGTATCTAGTATTCAGAGTAGAGACGCCTCCTAAAACCTCGTTGGAAATGGTTTGAAATGTTTACCCCTCATCAGTCCTAGAGTTTGTGTCATGATATGACATGACATGACTTGCACTTGACTCTGTTTTGAGTGAGGGAGGGCTGTGTGTAATGATGATAGATGACGTCCAAAGACCTTAAGTTGGCTTATTTCTTGTCCAGATGGTACATTTTACCTATAGTGTTCATTCAGTGATATATAAATAGAATAATGAGACAGAATTACTGTGAAGTAGAATCCTATTACCTATCCACAAGTAAAATACATTTTTCATATAGAATAATTTAATAATATTTTGCTAATTTTTATTTTAGACCTTGATCTTATGTTTTCAAAGTGTAAATACTTTGAATATGATAGTGAGAATAAAAGTTCATTTTGAAATGTAGGCAAAATGACTAACTTGTAGCATAAAACTATTGATGTTTTGGAAGGGTTGAAGGCTTTTCTTTGTGGAGTCAGTGTTAGAGTCACTTATTCCCAATTATTTTGATAGACTCCCATAAGAGAGATCATACTCAAGTGTTTAAACTGTAGAGTGCTTTCAAATCTTTTCTTTGAAATTTTGTAGTTATTGGGGTTGAGTTTTACTATGGTGTTCACCTACGATATTTATTAACAATTTTAATATGAAGTGAAATATTCTATAAACAATGTATATTGCACTTGCTTATAAAAAGAAAATGGAGTGCACAGAGACACTTTATTACTGGGTGCTGAGCTGGAAAGTGTATGAAAACACGTTAAATTGCACCTAAAGTTTTGTTATTAACTGATGATTACAAAACTGAAAAACTAAATTGATTGTACTTGAATGAATGTACTTAGTCTGGTCTTCGGTACTTTGATTTAAATGTCTAAATTATGTCTCCTTAAAAATGTGTTTGACTGTAATTCATGCTCTTGGGCTTTGAGGGTCATTACTGGACTGCAGGGGTTGTTGATATGTAACTTGTGTTCATTATTTTATAGAATCATCTATACCAATTTTATAACTTAAGTGATATCTAGGTAATCATAATAACTATGTCTGGAAAATGATTAAAAATTTTTAGTGATGTTTTCCCCCCTTGGGGAAAGAAAAAAGAGAGATAACTGTGACCTTTCCTGCTTTTATAATAAAAAAAAATGACACCATCCAAATAGAAGGTCCTTGTGAGATATTCAGATATAGCATCTTGGCTTTAAAATTGGGCAGAGAAGAGGAAAAATCGAGGAAAACTAGTTTCCTTTGCATTCAGGAGATTGTTTTTGGTTTTTATCTTAGTTAAAGTCAGAACTAACCATCTTAATGGTTCTTTGTCACGTGCACAAGACTAATCAGTCCATTTACGTATGGGCACAACTTTATTAGGAAGGGTTTATGAAGAGTGTAGAAAGAGCCATACATCTGCAGTCAGAAAATCTGGATTAAAATATTAGCTTAGCACCTTATTACACCTACATGAGTAAACTTGAGCAGGTTCCTTCCTCTTTCTAATCTTCAGTTACCTCATCTATAAAATGCAGAGATTGGCCCCTCCCAGCTTTATGTTTCTATACCCTATTTATAGGTAATAGGTTTATTTCTACAACACACCCTTCAGAACTTTGCAAGCTCCCTATGCCTGCCAAATAAAACCATATAGTTTTCAAAATGGATTTGGGTGCCTTGCCTAGGAGAGCAAAGTTGTGGTGTGTGTACATTTTTAATTTTCAAAACAAGGTTATGCTAAAATGAGAAAAAAGGAGCCATTAAAAGGAGAAAGGCTGCCTAATTGTGATTTCTTTAGCACTGTTGAATCAGTAGCTATAAAGGAAACCAAAGGTGATGCTGGAATATAGAGATGATCTCAGGTGGCATATTCAGTGCCATTAAACTGTTGTGTTTTAAAATAAACTTTACTTGAATTTTTTACCATTGACGATATTCTTCCACCTCTTTTACAAGGCCCTTTTTGATTCTTTTAAAAAAAAAGAAATAACAGTTAGTGTTTATATTGTGCTTCAAAACTGTGGGAGATAGTTGCTATTATTATCACTATCATATAGATGAGAAAACCAAGGCACAGAAGTTAAGGGTCACACAGCTAGTAAGTGTCTGAGGAAGGATTCAAACTCAGGTCTTCATGACTCCAAGTCTAGCAGTTTATGTGCTGTGCCACCTAGCTGCCTAAAAGAAACATAATGATTCATTCTTAAAGCCCAGTTGGTATGATGCATTAGTGAGGCAGCATGGCAGAAATAGAGAGCTAGCTTCTGTACCAAGAAGAACTAGGTTCATCTTTTGCTTCTGACACATACTTGTTTGTGCTTTGGACAAGTCATTTAACTTCTCAACGACATAGGCAATTTTCTAACATTATAAATTGCAGACAAGGTGCTAACCTGGTTTGGTAGAGGAAGTTTTCTCATTGAGAGTCCTGTACTAGAAATCATGGGTCTAATCCCTATCCCTGTGATTTTGAAGTTTATAAATGATTCAAATGCTTTTGAAATTAGGATTTTAGCTGTATATGGATGATCATTCAAACTTGTGGAGATGGTGTCCTGTCGTGTTTCTTTTTCAATTCTTAGATATTTACCCAGAAAAGCTATAAGATAAATTGAGAATTTGGTAGAATCAATCTTATTTATTAATTATTTTTCATATTAAATGGATGGGATTAATAGTCTATTCACAGATCATTTCTGTAAATAAGGTCTTTTATTTGAAGTTTTGCTGTAGGAAAATTGACTGTCAATTAATGTGAGGCAGAATTGGGATTCTGACTCATTTTGATTCTGAAGGTGCCCTTGAAGAGAGCATTCTTTTGGAATTTATATTTCTTGCTCACTAAATAAAGATCCTTGGTTTCCAATATAATGATATAATGTGGATTCTTGCTTAGTTAATCAATAATAGTAGTCTAAGAAGGCTTCTTAGTTTTCCCTTGATAGGATGACACCAAAACCAACAGGAGTAACAATCTGACCTCTTACCTCTGTGTTCTTTTTCCTTCCCAACCCAGAGCATGTCTGTTCAATCCTGGCCTCCCTCCTGAGGAATCTGAGAGGGCAGCAGCGAACTCGACTGTTGAACAAATTCACAGAAAATGACAGTGAAAAGGTGAGTTCTCCAGTATTTTTGGAGTGTGATCATAGGACAGTTGGCCAGTCTGGTACTCAAAATGGAATTGGATCCTTTGGTGAATAAGGAAGTGCTGAACAGGAGTGCTGGCCACAGAGTATCTAGGTCTTAAAATTCTATAAACAGTTCATTAGGAATGATAGAATCAACAGGACTTGTGAGAATATTATTGGAACCCTGGAACGGGAGAGTAACTGGAACTGGAGAGGGTAACCAGGACAAGGAATCATAGCCCTTGATGAAAGCAGTATCACCAAGTACTTCATAATTTTGCACAGGGCCAATCACTGATGAGCCATGGTATGAGATATAGTGAAACATGGGATCAAATATATATTCTTATCTGAAAAGCAGAGTAAGAGAATTGTGTAGCCTGGACATAAGCAGCTTTCAGCCATGGTTGCTGTGTGTGTATCACTTAGGGCCAAAACACCCCAATTATCCTCCTGGGATTGTATTTTCTGCCTTTGTTACGGTAGAAAGCATTGTTGTGCCATTTGTCCCTATCTTGGAGAGAGATATGAGGCCCTCTCTTTTGACCCCTATTTTGCCTTACTTGCCCCAACTTAGACAATAGGCTGTACCTTTAAACAACCATAGGTTCCCAGGGGCTGTGTATAGGTGTTTTAAAAGCCACATCTGAGGTTAGCCTTATTCAATCAACTCTTAGATAAATATCAGGGCAGCCAAGAGGCTGATGATACTAGCCTAATAAACAGGTTAGTATTCTAGACACACTTCAAAATGATTTTTCAGTCACTTAGATGTCTTAAAAAAAACGAAACTGTTTTTCTTTTTCAAACCTACACAGGGTTTCTTAGGGCTAAGTTTGAAGCATTGCTTTTCCAAGTTTGAAACTGATGTTTGAATTATTGCTGGGCAAAAGTCGGGGTTCTTTTTTTTTAAGTTGCTGAAGGATCTTTCTTCTATTCTCCTATGACTCAGAAATCAACGAAAAATTTTTTTCATAGTTGAAAAAAAATCAGCTTTGGGGCAAATCCCAAATATGAAAGATTTCAGTCTGAAAGGAGAAACCTTTGGAAAGTTCCAAGTGAAAACCAAGTGTATGATATGACTTCAAGCTCTAGTTTTTTGCGAAGCAGCAGAGCTTTTTTTTTTTTTTAAATACTTGAAACTTTAATAAGTCTTTGAGGACTGGTATGTGTCATATTCTGTTGGGAAAACAGGCTGAAATTCAAGAAGTCTTCATCCTAAATGCTTACTTTGTTCTTCATTGTCTATTTTCTGTAATTTTTCCCTAAGCTGTTCCCAGGCAGAGAATTTCTTGGAAATGAGGAGTTGAGATGTGTGGTTCTCTTTGTGAGAACAGGCCTTGTGGGATGCAAGAAATGGCCAGCAGATGAATAGGAAATGGATTGCTCCTTTCTCTAGCTGTTTTCTTTCCCTCTCATTCATGTCTATGTGTTTTTCTTTCTCTCATAGGTTGACAGACTAATGGAGTTGCATTTTAAATATCTGGATGCAATGCAGGTGGCTGACAAGAAAATTGAAGGAGAAAAGCATGTAAGCATCATTTAATGACTTTTTACAGCTATTGATTCTAACTTTTTTCTCCATACTTTGGGACAAATGGGGTAAAGGAACTTTGGGTGTGAAATGAGGGGCACTTATTAGATTTTTGTGGTTGTTATAATTGTTTTTCTGACAGGAATTTCAGTCCTTTGGAAGTAAGTCTCTGTGTCATTGATCTGGGCCAGACATGGAATCTATGTGAATGGCAAAAAATCCTTGATGGCAGCTCATCTTAGAGAAATCTGATCAAAATGGAGTGAAATTTAAAAGTCTTGAGTATCATTGTAATGTTCAGTGTCTTTGTGCCATGTTGGCTTCTTCTTGTTATTCATAAGATAGACCTTCCTAACCATGTTTTTCATTGAAACAGAGAGAATTATTTGTTGGGGAATAATTTTTTTGTATTATTAGTGAATCGGAGAATCACAAAAAAAAAATTAAATACTTGAATGGATCTGTGATCTCATCATTGTGTGTGTTCCCTCAAATGATGAAGACCGCAAGTATTTATGCCTGCCCATTCCATACCACAGTTCATCAGAAAGGATCCATCCAACGTACCGAAGGGCTTCTTCCTGTTTTCATATCATGAGAATACCAGTTGAACACACAAACTGGACCTGGTTATTCCTTACTCTGTCCAAGTGATCAGTCTGTATTCTTTTTTGATCACACGTTGCTTTGAGGACATCCTTGTCTTTCCTCTTTGTAGTTCCTTATTTGTAGGTGTTGCAATTTGCTTACATCTTATCCTGCATCTCTCCCCTGGAACCACAGGAGAACTTAAAAGATCATTTAATCTATTCCTTCATTTTACATAGCAGAGACTGAGTCAGAGAAGAAAAAATGAACTCAAGGCAACACAGCTTATATGGCTTATTTGTTTAGTTGCTGAAAGATATAGATTATTTTGAGAAATCTGTCTGATTTCCTTTCTTGGCTTTCTCCTCATAAGTTGCAAATCTATATCTCATGTATTTAGATCTTACTGTCTCCTTATTCATTACTAACTTCTGCCATTTTCTTCTTCTGTTTCTGTAACTAGGGTTAGATTTTTTTTCATCTCTTGTGTTTCATGTATGGTATGACTTTTAACTATGAAATTCCTTATTCTAACTCCTGGTTGTGCTTTAAAACTGTCCCCTATGTCTTATTCTCACAGCTGCATCATTACATTTATCATTTGCTATCTCTTAAGTGTATGCTTTAAGCTCCTGTGTCTGAGCCTTTGATATCAGTCTTTTTGACCCCTAATTCTGTGCCTGTAATGGGCAGGAGTCCAAGTTGCAGTTATATGTGCTTGGAGTAGAGGTGTGTGTGTGTGTGTGTGTGTGTGTGTGTGTGTGCGCACGCATGTGTGCACGTACGAGTAAATGGATAATCCTCCCAACAAGGCTGTACATATCTTCCTACTCTGAACCATTCTGTATGCCGTACTTCATTAAACAGCAATTCACTGGTTTAGCAACCATTTATTAAGCACATATTTTGTGCAAAGCACTGTGTAGATACTTGGGAAGATAGAAAGGTAATTAAGACATAGTCCTGCCTTAATGGAGCTTATAGTTCATTGGGAAATATAATAGCTATGGTATAGACTATAATAGCAAAATGAAGGTACAGTTCTCTACACGGACAAGTGATGAAGCTTTTGGGGTAGACGCACTGCTAACTTAATTGTCTTTTTGTGTCTTCTACCACATTCTGCCCTGTGTCTTACAATGTCTACATTTAGGTACCCTGCCCTTTAGCTATGCCCTTTTTACTATGAGTGCAGTTGTAGTAGTTTACATTTTGTAACTTAAAATTATAGAATTGAAGAGTTGGAATGAACCTTAAAGGTCTTTAATTGAATCTGCACCTTAATCATGAATCCTATCTCCAGCATTGAGGCAGCTAGGTGGCACAATTTATAGGGTACTGGGCCCAGAGTCATGAAGACTTAAGTTCAAATCCTCTGCAAACATGTCCTAGCTGTGTGACCTTGTGCAAGTCACTTATCATCTTGTGTGCCTCAGTTTCCTCAACTATAAAATGGGGATAATAAAAGCACCTAGATCCCAGGGCTGTTATAGGAATCAAATGAGATTATGTAAAATGCTTCGCCCAGTGCTGGCACATAGTAGGTGCCATATAGGTATTATTATTATTGATGTTATTATTATTATCATCAGTATCATCCATCACAATTTGTCACTAAAGACCTTCAGTCACAAGGAACTCACTATCTACTAGGGAATCTTATGCCATTTTTGGACAGCTTTAATTGTTAGATAGTAGTTCCACATTTTGAACCAAAATCTACCTCCCTATAACTAACTTCCACCTCCAGTTCTACCCATCAGGATGAAGTGAAATAAGTCTAACCCCTTTTCTATGTGACCACCTTTCAGACAGTTAAATACATTTGTTATCTTCCCAGTTCCCTAAGACTTACTCAAGCTCAGAATTCCTAGCTCCTTCAGTTGATCCTCATAAAACATGATTTTGAAACCCTTTAAACCATCCTGGTAACCCTCTTTTGGGATCTCAACTTGTCAAGATCTTTTTAAAATGAGATGCCCAGAATTGAACATATTACTCCAGATTTGGTTTGATCAGGGCTTAGTACAATGTAACTCTCACCTGAGTCAGTCTGAAACTAATATTAATGCATCTCAAGATTGGATCCATTTTGAGTTGCCTTTATTTTTTTTAATCACACATCTGACTCGTTTAATGTGCAGGCCAATAATACCCCTAATGGTTTTTATCCTATGCACTATTTTCTAGACATAGATTTCTTGATCCTGTACCTATACAATTGATTTTTTGAGCCTTGGTGCAGGACTTTACTTTTTTCCCTGTTTAATTTCATCCTGTAAATTTCAGCTCACTGTTTTGTTAAGTGTCTTTTTGCTTCTGATTCTAATCTTCCAAATGTCCCTGTAGTATTCATACTTAGTGAGTCTTCATATGTTTGCTTATTAATTTTTGATTAACAATTACTTTTTTTAATGCCCTGATTTTTTTTCTTCTTTTCTTTTATTCACTAATTTGTATCTGTCAGTACTTGACACAGTGGATCCACCAGATGCTAATAACACCTGTCACCTTTTGTTCACTGTTTCTTCTTTTGTCAGAATGGCCAAGCCTTTTTCCTGTTATACAGAATTTTTGGCCTCCCAGTTGACTGTGGTCTCATTCCTCATTCCTTAATTCCATCTTCAGATTGAATGGTGCATCTGTTTTCTGTTCATTCTGCATCCAAACTGCTACTAAAAATGTCTTCTACAAGAAAGTAATGGGGGAAAAAAACTCTAATATATTATAAATCATATAGACTGAAAATTCTAAAGCTGAACTTTAGGTGCTAGTCTACTCAGATTCTTTGTTCTGGTCTTATTTCTTGTATCTTGGTCAGATTCATTTTCAGTTGTAGTTTTGCTTGTGGTTGTTATAGAGTTAATCTTTCCTTCTGGGTTTGTGTCTCAGTCATCACTGCCTTCTGTCATAATTCTAGCCTTACTTCCTGAATTGGGACATTATGGCTCTGGCTCTGACACATTTTCCAAAAAGAATGTTTGCCTTATTTGATCCTGATATATGTTCCTCCCTCTGGGCACTGAACATGGTACTCTTCAAGGAGCTCAGGAATGGATCAGGTCATTGAGCTGTAGTTTCAGAACTCTAAGGTACAAGCTTGTCCAGGGCATTTTCTGATAGTTGCCCCCTGTCCCCCTGCCCAAGTCTGAGCTCTGTAGTTTCCTAAACAGTCTGGTATCAGTGCAGCATAGCAGCATGCTCTAGGTTTCTCTCATTCATCCCTGGTCTGGGCTTCTATCTGCCTTCCAGATACATAGTTGCTTCTCTAGGTGTCACTGCCTATACTCTTTCCTAGTGCCTACAGGTTTCTAGTTGTCCTTTTGTGTAGATCTGGGCTGGAAAAAGGCACTTAGAATTGTTTCTCCTTGGATTTCTTGATTATTACTCCTTTCTATGTACTCTTTTGATCCTTGATGAAGTAGTTAGAGCTAATCTGTTCCTCTGCCATTCATTCCACCATCTGAGCTGAACATCTCAGGCTAATTTTCTATCTCACTTTTATTCTTACTGTATAGTACTTAATATATGATAAACACTTAAAGATTGTTTAAAATTTGAAATGATGTATTCCATCTTGTTGTCTTAATGAAAATTATTACCATGTTTGGATCACACCTGTAGATTTGCTTTCATTTCTGACTACTTTATTTTAAGGGGAATATTGGCAAAATGGAGTGCATCCCAAATAAGAAAACCAGAAGGGTAAAGAGAGAGATTGAAGATGATGTCAGAAGAGGCATGGTTGAAGGGACTGGAGATATTTTAGCCTAGAAAAGGGGTTAGAAGTGGAGAGAGATGCAGTTAATTACCTTAAAGTATCTGGAAAACTGTTACGTGAAAGAAGGATAATATTTTCAGAATTATGCCAATTTACCTGTCTCTTATGCTGGGGAGGATATTCTTTTTTGAGGTAGGAAGACAGACTATATGGCCTTTGCATTCACTTCTATCTATAAAGTTCTGTGATTCCATAATTTAAAAAAATTAAATTTTCCATTGAATTATGCAAGGTTCTAGCAGTAAGCTGAATAGGACTAGCACCATTGGCACTGTCTGTTAGGTGAGGGTGTAGTTGACCTTTAAAATTTTTTTCTCCCTTCATTTGTTGGATTTTTTTCAACACTCTGAAAACAGTGTAACATTTAGTGATTGGCAATCAGTGACCGACTTCTCATCTTTCTCACCTTCCTTTGGGAAGTCCACTGCACCAAAGGGGAGATATTTTTCAGATTAACTAGATAGTACTGAATCCAAAGTTGGGCTCTCGTTCACTATAACCCCCAATTCAAGTCTGGGAGGTTTGAGTCCCATTACCAACTAACATTTTCTTTGAGGTAAAGCAGGAACAGAGTTTTGAGGAGAAAACAAGTAAGCTGTTGGGAATCAGGAAGCAGCTTGCTGAACTGTTTGTAAGCTTGGCCTGCTTCCCACAAGATTATCTGTATCAGCATTGAAGAGGGTGTGAAATTGATTAGCACTGACGGAAAGTAATCACTACAGCCGCTCTCCCCAGCATACAAGGAGCCCCTATATGCCATGGGCTCCAATGCCCCTGCCATTTTCCGTCAACATCTGTCTCTGATGCCAAGGCCATTTTGCTGGGCACTGGCAAACATTCCAAGACCATTAGTACTCAGCAGCTTCACTGCTGCTCAAAGAGACACTTGGGTGAGGGATGAATTTGTGAGTCGAGTTCACCGCCAGCATTCAGACTCCATATGGACGGCTGCTGCTTCACAAATGTAACATGGCTAAGAGCAAAATGGCTTTACCCTGCTGTTTTTGTCTCCACCTTACCCTCTTTTGATTAGAGTTTTTCCCATTGTATTTGGGTTTGTATCTTTTTTAACTATTTGTAAAAGAATGGGTTAGATTAAGTATAAAAACAGGTATAGTTTTGTCTCTCTTTATCCCTTATGAAAATTTCAGTAAACTATAATCAGACTCAGATCAGTCATTGCTAGAGTCTGTCCAAAGTCATTTCATTGAACTGTTAATCATCTTCCATTTTTATCTCATCACAAATAACAATGTAAGCATCCATATTTTGAGGTTGATCAAAATTTATGGTAAAAAACTTGAGTAAGATTGTCATCATTCAGCAGATATTTATGGGAGAGCCCCATGTTTGATTCTGTAAGGAACACAATTCTTCCATTAATTCTCGACCTAAGGTAAGACATGTACACATATAACTACAAAACAGATATGAGTGATATAGACTTAGGTAAGGAAGTGGAAAGGGAATAAATACGTATGTAGCACCTACTATGTACCAGACACTTTGCTAAGTGCTTTACAGATCTTATCCCATTTGATTTTCACAACAATCCTCTGGGGTATAGGCTATTTTCTTCCTTTTATAGTTGAGGAAACTGAAGCAAACAGATTAAATGACTTACCCAGAATCACATGGCTAGTAAGTGTTGGAGGTCATATTTGATCTCAGGTTTTACTGACTAAAGCCCAGATCACTATCCACCACTTAACTGCTAAGTACCATAGAAGTTCAGAGAAGAAAGAACTCATTTCCAACCAAAGGTCTTAAGTGTAGGGTTTTAAGGAAGTTTTTATAAAGTAGATGAGATCTAAACTTAGATGAAAAGTATAAAGAGAATTTTTAGGGTAGTCAGTCAGCAAGAATCTGTTAAACATTTAACCAGGTGCCAAACACTGTTCTAAGTTCTAGAAACACAAGCTGAAATATAGTACCTACCCTCAAGAACTTGCATTCTAATGGGGGTAGACAATACATGTAAGGGCTGTGGAGGGATTGAGGGTACCTAGCTTATGGGGCAGCCCTGGGTAGGAATGAGGGCATCCTGGGTGCCTTCCTTAAATTGACCTTATGGGAACAGTTGTCTAGTCAGAGGGAGAGGTTAGAGGATGATTGGAATTTGTGATTTCAAGGGCTGGAGTGAGCATCCAGGATGAAAAGGCCATGTCTAAAGTGTGGTCTGGAGACGACTGAGGAAGGATGGCACATGAAAATTTGGCATTCACAGCTAGGGCACAAAGATGGGAAAGTGAAGAGTATGTTTGGAGCACTGCAAATAGAACTGTTTATTTTTATTTTTTATTTTTTAATGTTTAACAATCACTGCCATACAATTGAGATTTTATCCCCCCCACACCTATCCCCCACTCCCCCCCTCTCTCCCCATGACTGCATACAATTCTGTATAGGTTCTACATATACTTTCCTATTGAGTACATTTTCACTATAGTCATGCTATGTAGTCAGACTAAAATAAATGGAAGAAATCATATAACAAATCAAAACATGATACACAAAAACATACACATACACAAACATGATCTGCTACATTCTGTGAATGACTTCCATATTTCTTTCTCTGAGTGTGGAAGGCATTTTGCCTTAGAGAACCACCATTGGGATTTTTTTTTTTTTTAAGAAGTTCTTGCGTTATTACGAAATTCCAAGTCTACCAGAAAAAAACTCTCGCACACTGTGGTCGTTGCTGTGCACAAAGTTCTCCTGGTTCTGCTCCTTTCACTCAGCATCAGGTCATATAAGTCCTTCCAGGCCTCTCTGAAGTCTTCTTGTTCATCATTTCTTATGGCACAATAGTACTCCATTACATACATATACCATAATTTATTCAGCCATTCCCCAATTGATGGACATCCCCTTGACTTCCAGTTTTTGGCAACTACAAAGAGTGCTGCTATAAATATTTTTGTACATGTGGGACCCTTTCTCATTTTTATGCTCTCTTGGGGATACAGTCCTAGTAGTGATATTGCTGGGTCAAAGGGTATGCACATTTTTGTAGCCCTTTGGGCATAGTTCCAAATTGCTCTCCAGAATGGTTGGATGCGTTCGCAGCTCCACCAACAATGAATTAGTATTCCAACTCTCCCACATCCTCTCCAGCATTTATCATTTTCTTGTTCTGTCATGTTTGCCAATCTTACAGGTGTGATGTGGTACCTCAGAGTTGTTTTGATTTGCATCTCTCTAATCAATAGTGATTTAGAGCATTTTTTCATATGATTATAGATATCTTTAATTTCTTCCTCTGAAAATTGCCTGTTCATATCCTTTGACCATTTATCAATTGGAGAATGACTTGTATGATTATACATTTGAGTCAGTTCTCTATATAGTCTAGAAATGAGACCTTTATCCCCGAAATAGAACTGTTTAGCTGGAAGGCAGAGAGTGTGCTCCAGGAATGTTAGCCTTTATGCTTCTGTTTCCTTTAAATTTGAGTCATCTATAGAAGCTAGATATTTGTACTGGAATAGGGGTGGAGGAATAATGTGTATGAAAGTTCTACTTTCTTTCTCATCCCTTAGCTTTGTTTTCTGTTATGGTAATTGGCATCGTCAATAAATACAATATAATCCTGGCCTACAAGGGTAAATCTCTGTAAGGATACATGTCAAGGAGGAGAATTGATCTTAACCTTGAGTTTATAAAACAAGCCTGGCAGATCATTTTATATGCTAAGGTCAAATCTCATTTTTGAAAAAAAAACCTTTGGCTAACAAAGATTTCCATGTCACAGCTAATAGCCCACTTCTTTTGAGCAAATTTAGAGACATTCCATCTCAGCCAAAGCCCAGAGCCACAAAAGAATCTGGACAAGTTCCCTGGGCTGTTTTGTTAACGGGATTTGACCTGAACTTTTAAGGGGCTTGTATTTCTTAAGACTCTTGTACTGAGTGGTGATTCTCTTTCAATCTGTAAATATTCAGGGGTGCTTGTCTCAGCAGATTTCATGCAAATACTCAGCAAAATGAAGCTCAGACCATACAGCCCTACATTTGCAGGGAAGATGTTTTGCCCTTTAATGCTCCTTTTAGGCAGAGGTGCAGATCACCCCTGACTCCTGACTGTCTGAAAGGAGACATAATTATAGAGATAGTGGCAGCAATTTCTAAAAAGGGGAGGAAAGGCCACGAGAAAGGTTTTCCTTTTTTTAGTTTCTGAGAAAATTATGCTCAGCAGGTTTATTCAATAAAGTGTTCTCACCACATACTTTGCACTGTAATGACTTACAAATTACATGCTAATTGTGCTACAGTTAAATCGTTTCAGGCTTTATCCTTGAAAGGGAAAAATGGACTCCTTGTATTGAAATGGTGTCCATAGAATTTGATATCTTAAACAGACTTTTAATATTTTCCTGGCATTTGAAAGTAGTTTAAAATGGCTTGATTTGTACGGAAGGAGGTGGAGCAAGGGAATTAATATATGGAAAGACTAACTTGGAAGCACTTAGATAGGATATAGACTGATAGAAGTGGGAGTCTGCCGTTGATTCTTTTGCTGACTGCACTCAAAGCTTCTGGAGCAGCCTGCTGATAGTGAGATTCCTCCATTCTTTAACCCTGTGTTTCACAGTAGATTTCAGTCAGTGGTACATCTGAGACCTTACTGGGGCACACTTGGCTAGGACACTAGCAGCCTTTTCCCTAGCCATAACCTGGTACAACCACAAGCCCATGCAAATTGCCCTCTTTTCCTAATGTCCAGGCATTGCATGGGCACAAAAGTGTTTGTGTGTGTGTGTGTGTGTATGCGTGTGCATGCGTGTGCATACCCATATGTGTACGTGAGCATACACATGCATCACCATCTCTGTCCATATAATCTAAAGAGGAACATGCAAACCACCAAGAATATGATGATAATAATACTAATATACATTGTATAGCATTTTATATTTAAATAAAACAATTTTTTCATATTCTTTTATTTGATCTTAAAAATATACCATGGTACCTGGTTAGGAAACAGTGTTTGATCCCCTGTCAAAATGAAAGAAATAGAGAAGTAGAAGAAACTCCAACATTTTTCTTCTCTCCTGTTTATCTTGCTCATGGAGAAGACTTAGTTAAAACAGCTCTACCTTTAGTAACACCATCCAAGTTTAAACCCAGAAGCTCCTGAGCAATTTCTTCCTTCACCCTTACTAAGGTAATAGATGTATTACACATTAAGTTTCTGTTTTCTAATTGAGAACATTGGGCACTGTAGCTAATCATATAGTATTTGGCAGTCACAAATAGATCTGTCCACTTGATAACAGAGGTATAAGTCTGTCTGAACATCTAGGAAACAGACATAATTATATAGAATAACTGGATCATTTTTATCTTGCGCCTACTTTTGAGCACTGAGTTGCTATGTTGATATGACCTAGATGTAGCCCTGCTGTTCTGGCTAGAATAGGACATCTTGATCCTTCTTAGTCTTTCCACGTTTGTCCAGAGTTGCTTTGATAACACATGGCATGGTGTGTATCTGTTGTGTCAGCCTGATTCTGAAAGGATTCTTGAGGGAAAAAAAAAAAAAGGCATCTCCTCATTTTGTCCATGTGCTGAGCCCCTGCACATCTTGTCATATCCTTAGAGCATCATGGCTTCAGTTAATTCACATTTCTCCTAATAACACCATATGGGGTCTAATACCCCCTTCTGTCCTCAACATGAATTTACCAGAGCCTTCCTTATGGTTTGGTGAAATCCTTTTGGAACTCTGTTTCTGTAATATAGGAGATTTTGTAATTCTTTCCATTAATTCTCCATTTGCCTCCCTTATCCCTTCCAAATCATCACTTTGCTGCCTATTAAGAAAGTCAGATTTTAGTAATGTAACAGAATACTTTGTTTATAGCATCCTGAATTTTAGTCTTTAAACTTAGTAGTAACAGTGGTCTGTCATCATAGCTTGCCTCCTCATGAGCCATTGTGATTGGGTTTGAAATCACCTTATGTTAATTTAGGATTTGAAACTAATTGATTATTGTCCAGTTTTCAATCTCAGTATTCCCTTGGTAATTCCCTATCTTTTCTATATCCTTGATAGTGTAGTTAATGAAATTGTGCACTTATTCTGCCTTATCAGTTGAATTAAAACAGGATGTGAGATTCGTGGCTTATACTTTCCTTAGTCGTTGGTTCATTTCAAGACCATGTGACTAGTTCTAGACTTCCTAATGTTTTTCCATTGCAGTTCAACAAACATTTATTAAGTTCCTACTTTATGCAGTGCATTGTGTTAGGTCCTGGCAGTACAAAAATAAACAGTTAACTCCCTTCAATCCCACTTAGATTCAAGTGAGAAAGAAAATATTATAGCTAAATAAATAGGTAATTTAAAGAAGAAGAAACCATAAACAAATAAAGAGCTATTTGTATAGGAAGTGGTACCTGAGCTCTGAGCCTTGTATGAAGAGAAGAATTCAGAGAGATGGTGGTTAAGAGGACAATCCACTTCAGGAGTGGAAGCTAGACTGTGTGGAGACATAGGGATAGAATGCTGAGTTGGAGGAATAGCTAGTTGTCCAGTTTGCCTGGAACAGAGATTGTGTGAAGAGGAGTAATTTTTTAAAATTAAGTATTTATTTTTAGTTTACAACGTTCACTTCCACAAGCTTTTGAGTTCTAAATTTTCTCTCCCTTTTCCCCTTCCCAAGACGGCATGCAGTCTGATATAGGCTCTATATATACATTCACATTAAACATACTTTCACATTAGTCATGTTGCAAAGAATTATAACCAATGGAATGAACCGCAAGAGAAAAGAAATAAAACAGAAAAAAAGAGAGATAAAATAGTATCCTATGATCTGCATTCAGACTCTGTAATTCTTTCTCTGGATGTGGATAGCATTTACCATCATGAGCCTTTTGGAGTTGTATTAGATCCTTGCATTGTTCAGAAGAGCTAAGTCTGTTAAAGTTAGCCATCGCACAGTGTGGCTGTAACTGTGTACAGTGTTCTCTTGGTTCGGTTCCCTTCACTCAGCATCAGTTCATATAAGAATTTCCAGGTTTTTCTGAAATCTACTTGCTCATCATCTCTTATAGCATAATAGTATTCCACTACATTCATGTACCACAATTTCTTCATCCATTCCCCAACTGATGAGCATCCAAAGGGGAGTAATTTGAAATAAACCTGGAAAGTTAGCCTAGATTCAAACTGTGGATGGCTTTAAATGTCAGATTTTATATTTTGTTCATATTTTGCCCTGGAGATTACAGGTAGTCACTAAAGATGTGACAATGTGGCAGAAGGGTTAGAGGACTGTACTTTGAATCAGGGGAGCCAAGTTCAGATTCTGTCCCAAACATTTAATAGCTAAATTATCACAGGCAACTCACTTAACCTTACTGAGAACCTCATCTTCCCTTTCATTTTATTCACCCAGTTCTCCAAAGGCAGTCTTTAAAATAGCTCTCTCCCTGTGGTAATGCTGTCCAAGTTTAGACTGAAAAGCTTCATATCTTCCACTTTTCAGACTTCATTAAAGAAAAGATAATGAAGTATTCTTTTTCTGTATATGTATATGTATCCATATGAATCTACTTTTATGGAATAAGAATTGTGGTATCTTAAGGATTGCAGCCATGTCTTTGTATGGGTTCAGGTTACCATATATCCACTTGGAACATGACACTTGTGACTATGTTGGATCTTTTGTTTATAAGCCTGACTGTTCCAGATCCAGATTGGTAAGCCCTGTGACAGTAAAGGCCATACACTGCTATTTCTCCCAGTGTGATTAATTGGTTATTAAAAAATATAGCATTGTGCAAAAGGACTTCACAATGGGCACTGCGTTTCTTTGGAACTATTTTAGCAGGATTATGTGCAGTATCAGAGACTGATTACTGCTTATTAATGTTTTTTATCATAAAATAGCATTGTTATGGGCAATATTATGCTTATAACTAAAGACATTTTAGAAGCTTATGAGTTAGGGTATATGTTTAAGGAGGTAGGTTTCATGGCCTATGTTTGAGATCAAACTTTCTGCATCGGTTAAACTGATAATAACTTTCACAAGCTGCATCAGTTCCCCTCCAGGAGAGGGGTAACCAGTCATTTCCAGAATATTGGGGACCATAGGCCAGAAGTGTTATTTTCTTACATGGTGACATCACATTGGTCTTCATCTTTAGTTTCTGAGTCATGTCCCACTTCATTAATGCAAGAGAAATTCATGTTACCTTCATAACAGCCCATCTTATAGTTGTCTCCTTCCATCAGTGAGAGGGCAGCACAGTGTGTATTTGGTGGCATATTAAAAATGGCATTTGAGTACTCGTTTGGAAGTTCATGACTTGACAGCTTAGAGACAGAGGCAGGCATAAAGGTGATTCTTTGGTAGTGCTTCAGAAGACACTTTCACAACATTTCAGATGTGAATATGATTGGGGGGAAAGCTCACTGCAAAACTGGCATCTTGGTGTTGCACATACTTCCTTCTTACATATCTTTAGAGCTTTGTCTGTTTATTTTACCAGAACCATGCTGGCTTCTGTTGTTGCGAATTGCAGCCTTTATCATAGTAGAATTAACAGGTAAGGTTTTATTCATTCCTTCCTTCTTGTGGAATCTGCAAAACCAAACCTATCATGGCTCTTCATCCATTTGCTTTCTCCACCCCACCCCCAATACTACATGTTGAATTTTCACATCCTGCACTAGATTTTCATTTTAGATTTTTTTTAAAAAAGTATTAATTCATAGGCAAGAACATATAGTGAAATCTAAATGACTTTACGTTTTATGCTGTTGGTTTGCTTCTAGTTGTGTATGTGAAGGGAAAAATCTCATCTTTATTTTTATAAGCCTGAGGAATAAAAATGAAAGAATCATATTAAAGGAAAAAGCTAATTCCTCCCTAAACGAGTTTACACTTTCATCCCCTTTCCTCCAGCCCCTGAGTGAGTGCTTCCTGAGTGTTCCTTTAAAATAGCAGAGTACCAACAATCTCCTATACAACTTTTTAGTTTGCTTTATTCTAGGCACCACTCTTTAGGAAAGACTTGTACAAACCTGAGTATATTCAGAGGAAGGTGACCAGGAGGTTCAGAACTCTGGAGGCCATCCCATATAAGTTTTACTTGAAAGAACTATCCATGTTTAGCCTAGAGAAGGCAGGACTTTAGAGTGCTAAAGTAGCTGTCTTCAAGTATTTGAAGAACTGTCATTTGAAAGAGGGATTAGACTTGTTCTGCATGATTTTGGAACACAGAACTAACAGTAATGGGGAGAGGTGTCAAAGAAGGCAGATTTCTACTTGACATAAGGAAAAACATGGTAAAGATTAGAATAATCCAGAGGTGAAATAGGCTACAGGTTGCAGGTTGGATGACTATTTGTCCAGGGGTGTGTTATAGAGAGAGGTTCATATTTAGGGATGTGTTAAATTAGATAATAATTTTCATTTACATAGTACTTTGAGGCATACGTAGAGCTTTATATATAACAACCCTGTAAGGTAGTTAGTATATTTTTACCTCATTTTACTGATAAGTAAACTGAGTCCTTAAGAGGTTAATTTCCATAGGGTCACACAGATAGCACCTGTGTGAGTTGGAAGTTTAAACTCAGATCTTTCTGACTCCCAAGTTCAACTGGCTCTTTCTACCATTTCCAAAGCCTCCTTGCCCTAACTTGCCTTTGAGGTCCTTTTCCTCTCTAAGATTCTGTGATTCTTGGCAAATTAAAGGATTGAGGTAGGATATTGTGGTGAAAAAAAACAAACAAAACCATTAGATTGCAGACAAAAGATTTGTATTCAGATCCTGGTACCATCAATGACTCATAGTGTGACTTCATTCAGTGACCAAAGTTCATTTTGTCTCAATTCTTCTATCTGTAAAATGAGAGTAATAGTGGTTGTCTGTATCTGCCTCCATCAGAATTATTGTGAGATTCAGATGAAACTACTATGTGGAAAACTTGTTATATGACATAAAGATCACTGTTCAACTTCATCCTTCCCAAGAGATTCACAGCTTCGTTGATGCATTCAGAATATGACTCCCTGTATATCTCAGTGTTGATGGAAATGTTGTGTAAAGAAAAGCACACATGAATTGCATGAAGTGCCCACTTGACTCTTGGACTTTGTTTTACTTATGGTAATAACTCTGTCCTTGGTGAGATGGGGTTGATTTAGATTTTCAGGTCATTTGAAGCAATGAAGAAGATGAAACACATCCAGAGTTGCTGTACTTGCCAAAGGGAAATTCAGTTTTTTGATGAGAAGGTAAGTTGATTGGCATTGTAGCCTGCAGATTCTTAGTGTGACATCTGCGAGCAGCTCCAGGCTGGAATTCTTTTTACATTAAAACAACCATCCTTGTGGTTTATCAGTCAAAAGCTTTAGGCCATGTATACAGATACATACTTAGAACAAATGTTATTATTAGGATGCAGTGACAGAAACTAGTTTTGGTTCTCTCAGGTCAAGAGTTTGGTTGTTTATGAATTTGCTTTAATTTACGGGTATGGTGCCTATAAGTATTTAGTTGAGATGAATATTGATATCTAAATGCAGTTTTTGAGAAAGTTTGTTAGAAACCAGTACAGAACACTGTCTCTACTGACAAGGGCAGGATTGTAAATTAGAATGTTTATTGGCCTTCTTTGCTGCTGGTAGGACCGTGGTCTTTTATCTTGGATATGTGGAGCAGAAATAGAGGAAGTTGTACTCCTTGAAATACCATACCAGAAATGTTTGAAATTAAATGGGAGAAGAGAGTACCACATAATCCATGAGTTAGGAGAGTTTATTGAAACTGTACAACCTAGCTCATGCTTGAATCACACTCTCTTGTACACCATACGTGGAAAGTGGTCATTGGCTTTTTTTTGAAGACCTCTAGTTAGGAAGAATCTACTCTTAAAATCAAGGCAGGCAACACATAGCTTTATATATAGCTTTAATTCTTTTTTTTTTTTTTTAGTTCTGAACTTAAACACTTTAAAAATGTGAAATAACATTTCCTTAACAGCAGAACATAAAAAATATTGATTCTATATGAAACTGTCAATCTCTCTTTCATATCTCTTGCTTTAAAAAAGTATATAATCCTACACATTACTTTCAAAACCATCCTGCCTATCTATGCTTCTTTCAGAACTTCTTTCTCTTCTGTGCATTTTAAAGTGTTATGGTAGCCTTTTTCATATCACTATTGCTCTTTCCCCTTCTCCTCTTCCCTTTTCTCCCAGTTTCCTCATTACTAGGGAGAAATAGCTTTTAAAATAACATCTTTCGGCAAAAAATATAAATAAGTATAGTTAGGCAAAATGAATTTACATAGTGGCCCTTCCTCTGTCCCCACCCACCCTCATTGAGGGAAGACAAGTAATTCGTTATAGATTATACATGTGTAATCGTGCAAAACACTTCTACAATAGTCATGTTGCGAAAGGCTAACTATATTTCCCTTTGTTCTATCCTGCCCCCCATTTATTCTCTTCTCTCCTTTGACCCTGTTTCTCCTCAAGTGTTTTCTTCTGATTATTCCCATTTGCCTTCCTTCTATCGTTCCACCTCTCTTATCCCTTCCCCTCTGCTTTCCTCTTGGGTAAGATAGATTTTCATACTCAGTTGAGTTTGCATGTTATTCCCTCCTTAAGCCAAATCCAATGAGAGTAAAGTTCCCTCATTCTGTCTTACTTCCCTATTTTTCCCTCCACTGTAAAAGCTTTTTCTTGCCTCTTTTTTTCCCCACTATTTGCTCATTTTCCCAGCCAATTACTTGACCTTTAGCTGTTTGTTAAAGTAGGTCTCTACTTCCTGTGTGGAGGATGCGTAGCTGTTTTCAGAGGTGTTTCTAGGGCCCTGTAAATTTTCAGTTCTTCCAAGGTTGTGTGATCAAAGGAGATGTGTTTACCACTCTCCTGGCCTGTGCTCTGGTCAGTGAATGACCACAAGGACTCTTTTATGCCTTCGGAACTGTGAGGAGAATTCCCTCTCCAACACCACTACAAGCTCCACCATGCCGGTGCTCTATCTTGCCTCAGGACTATGAGCCAAATCTAAGCATGGGCAAAGCAAGAGAATCTTGCTTCAGGTCCAGCAAAGTGATCCCTGCAATCCTCCTTGGATCAGCTACTTAATCCCTCCACTGTCTGTGGGCCAAGAGCCCCAGAAGTAGCCACTGCCACTGCTGCTCTTAACTCCTACCACCCTGGGCTTGGAACCAGACTGCACTTCTCTCTCACCCAGGTCCAACAGACCTTTCCTTACTGACCTTTTAAGTTGTCTTTGTCATTTGTGGGTTGAGAAGTTTGGAAACTGCCATAGCTGCCAGTGATTAGTGCTCTAAGGCCTGCTGTGGGTTTGCTAGGGCCCCATCTGTGCCTGAGCAACCCACACTGGACTGTGTTGTTCTCTCAGACTGGTGCAACAGACCTTTCCTGTTGACTTTCCAGGTTGTCTTGGACTGGAAATTTGTTTCACTCTGTCATTTTGTGGGTTCTGCTGCTCTAGAATTTGGTGAGAGTCATTTTTACAGGTATTTGGAGGGATTTGGGGGAGTGCTCAAGCAAATCCCTGCTTTTACTCTGGCATCTTGACTCTGCCCATATAACAATTTTTGATAGCAGTCAGTTTTCTTTCTTTCTTTCTTTCTTTTTTTTACTATATAATTTATTTATTTTTCAGTTCTTAACATTCACTTCCACAAGAATTTGAATTCAAAATCTTCTCCCCATCTCTCCTCACACCCCATCCCAGGACAGCATGCACCACATTTGCTCCTTCCTCCAGTCTGTCTTCCCTTCAATTACCCACCCTTCTTCCATCCCCCTTCCCCTCTATTTTCCTGTAGGACAAAATAGATTTCTATATTCCATTCCCTATGTAGCTTAATTTCCAGTTGCATACTAAAACAATTTTTAACATTCATTCTTAAAGCTTTGAGTTCCATATTCTCTACCTCCCTCCCTATCTACCCTCATTGAGAAAACAAGCAATTCAATATAGGTCATACATGTGTAACAATGAAAAGCACTTCCATAATATTTATGTTGTAAAAGACTAACCACATTTCCCTCTGTCCTCTCCTGTCCTTCATTTATTCCATTCTCTCCCTTGATCTGTCCTCCAACAATAGTGTTTGCTTCTGATTATCCCTTCCCTCAATTTGCTGTGTCTTCTAATATCTTCCCTCTCCTTTCTCCTTTCCTCTTGCCTTCCTGCAGGGTAAAATAAATTTCCATATCCAATTGAATGTGTATTATTCCCTCCTTAAGCCAAATTCCATGAGAGTAAGACTCAATTATTTCTTTTCATCTCCCCTCTCTTCCCCTCCATTGTAGAAACTCTTTCTTCCCTCTTGTACATGAGATGATTTGCTACATTCTACCTCTCCCTTTCTTTTACTCCTAGTACATTCCATTCAACAGTAAATTTTATTTTTTTAAGGTATTCTCCGTATTCAGCTCACCATGTGCCCTCTATCTATGTATATAATATATGTATTTATGGACATACACACATGTACATATACATACCTACACATATATAATATACACATATACACCTACTATATATATATATATATATATACATGTGTATACATATATATACACATATGTATACATATATATATATATATATATTCCCTCTAACTACCCTAATCCTGAAAAAGGTCTCACATGAGTTACAAATAACATCTTTCCATGTAGAAATGTAAACAGTTCGACTTTAATGAGTTCCTTAAGGCTTCTCTTTCCTGTTTACCTTTTCATGTTTCTCTTGATTCTTGTACTTGAAAGTCAAATTTTCTATTCAGCTCTGGTCTTTTCAACAAGAATGCTTGGAAGTCCTCTATTTCATTGAAATTCCATTTTTTCCCCTGAAGTGTTGTACTCAGTTTTTCTGGGTAGGTGATTCTTGGTTTTAATCCTATCTCCTTTGACCTCTGGAATATCATATTCTAAACCCTTTGATGCCTTAGTGTAGAAGCTGCTAAATCTTATGTTGTTCTGATTGTATTTCCACAATACTTGAATTGTTTCTTTCTGGCTGCTTGTAATATTTTCTCCTTGACCTGGGAACTCTGGAATTTGGATATAATATTCCTAGGAGTTTTCCTTTTGGGGTCTCTTTCAGGAGGTGACCAGTGAATTCTTTCCATTTCTTTTACCCTCTGGTTCTAGAATATCAGGGCAGTTTTCTTTGATAATTTCATGAAAGATGATGTCTAGCCTCTTTTTCTCATCATGGTTTTCAGGTAAACCAATAATTTTAAAATCCTCTCTCCTGGATCTATTTTTCAGGTCAGTTGTTTTTCCAATGAGATATTTCACATTGTGTTCTAATTTTTCATTCTTTTGGTTTTGTTTTATAATTTCTTGGTTTCTCATAAAGTCATTAGCTTCCATCTGCTCCATTCTAATTTTTAAAGAACTATTTTCTTCAGTGAGCTTTGGAATCTCCTTTTCCATTTGGCTAATTCTGCTTTTTAAGGCATTCTTCTCATTGGCTTTTTGGACCTCTTTTGCCATTTGAGTTAGTCTATTTTTAATGGTGTTATTTTCTTCAGCTTTTTGAGGGGGTCTCCTTTAGCAAACATTTGACTCACCTTTCATGATTTTCTTGCATTGCTTTCATTTCTCTTCCCAATTTTTTCTCCACCTCACTTGATTTTCAAAATTCCTTTTGAGCTCTTCCATGGCCTGAGACCATTGCATATTTTTTTGGAGGTTTTGGATGTAGAAGCCCTGACTTTAATGTCTTCCTCTGGTGGTATGTTTTGTTCTTCTTATTGGAAAGGCTGGAAGAAAATACCTTTTTACCAAGAAAGTAACCTTCTATAGTCTTAATTTTTTTCCCTTTTTTGAGCTTTTTCCCATCCAGTTACTTGACTTTTGAGTCCTTTGTCAAGTGGAGGGGATACTCTATGGACCTGTAAATTCTCAGTTCCTCCAAGGTGGCTCAGTCAAGGAAGAGGGGTTTACTCTTTTCCTGGCCTGTGCTCTGGTCTGGGAGCAACCACAAGCTTTTCTTCCCAGGATCTACGAGTAGGATTCCGTCTCCAGAGCTTCCACCACTCCATCACTGCTCCTCCTCACCACAGGACTACCACTTAGGACTGAGACCCAGATCAGTTCCTCTCCCAGGGTCTGGGAGAATCCTCATTTTCCTTTATGTGATCTTCATCCAAGGCATGCCCATTAATTGTGGGTGTCCAACAGGGCTCTCTCCTGGGCCATCTTCTCTTCTTCTATACTATTGTACTTGGTGGTCTCATCAACTCCCATGGATTTAGTTATCATCTCTATGCCCATGATCCTCATATCCAATTATCCATTCTTTACTTCTATGCTGACTTCCCAACTTGACTCTACAACTACCTTTTGAATATCTCAAGTTGAATGTTCTGTAGCCGTTTTAAATTCGACATATCCAGAACTGAACCCATTATCCTCCAAACCTTCTTCCAAACTTCCATTACTATTGAGGTTACCTCCTCCCAGTCACCCAGGCTTACAATCCAGGTAGTAGTATCTCTGCCCTTTCTCATCCCTGACATCCAGCCAATGGTCAAACACTGTTGTTTCTGTCTTTGTAACGTCTCTCATATGTGCTCCCCGTTGAAACAGGCACCATTCTCAGTGCAGATTCTCATTACTTCGTGCCTGGTCTATTGCAATAGCCTACTGATTCTTCTCCTTGCCACAAGCCTTTCCCCAATCAAGCCATCCTCCACTAGGCTGGCCAATTGACCTTCCTAAAATGTATGTATGTCTGACTCTCATCTGCCTATACTCCGGTGGCTCCCTATCCCCTCTAGGATCACATATAAAATCCTCTAGCTTTCAGTCATTCATAACCTGGCCCCTCTTTACCTTTCAGTCTTCATATGCCTTATTCCCCTCCATATGTTCTGCGATCTATTGACGCTGTCCGTCTTGCTGTTCCTCATACACGGTACTTTATCTCTTGACTCTGAACATTTTCACTCCCTGAAACATTCTCTCTCCTTATCTCTGCCTCTTGGCTTCCTTGGCATCTCACCTTCTCCAGGAAGCCTTTCCCAGTCTTCCTTTATCTCAGTGCCTTCCCTCTGAAATAATGCCCAATTTATTCAGTCTGTCTTGTTTGTACAGTTATTTGCATTTTATTTCCCCCATTGGACTGAAGTCTTGGACTTTTTTTTTAATCTTTCTTTCTATCCTTAGTACTTAGCATAGTACCCTGTACATGGTAGGCATTTAATAAATGCTACTTGCTAGTTGATTAGCATCATTCCTGAATTTAGATATTTCTTGAATCTCATGTCTATTATTCAGTGTGTTAGGTAACCCTCACTGCTTTGATAAATGTGGCATCTGAGTCACTGACAAAAATGTTAGCACAGGACCAAACATCAGTCTCTGGGCATTCCATTTGAAACCTGTTTCCAAGTTGATAACTAAGTATTAAACTGTTTTTTAGGTTCAGCCATTCAGCCAGTTCCAAATCCACTTAATTGCACTGTTATCTCTTCATCTCTCCTACATCTTTCCATCTTTTCCATAATGACATGAGAGATTTTATTAAATGCTTTATGAAAATCTAGGTTAACTATGTCTGTGGCATTCCCTTGATTTACAAGTATAGTAAGTCAGTAAAAGCAAAAAATGATGTGAATTGGCATGACCTTTTCTTGATGAAATCAGGCTTGTTCAACTCTGAGATCTTTTTAGAAACGAGGTAAGATGCTATCTCCCCCCCCTTTTTTTTAAGTATCTGAAACCATCAAGTTATAATAGCTGGAGTACTAGGCTTGAAGTTAGAAGATCTGGGTTTGAGTCTAAGTATGCTGTTTATCAACCATTTATAACATTGGAAAAGTTATTTCACCTCTTAAAAATTCAGCTTCCTCAACTATAAAAAGGGGATAAAAATACCTTCCTTATGTCCCACCTAGAGTTGTGGTGTGCATCAAGTGAGGGAGTAAACATAAGCACTCTATAAATGTTAAAATATTATATAAATATGATGTGTTATTGTCATTATTATTCCTCACTTTCCTTTTGAGGAATTGCTGAAAATGATTGTGTAAACTTTTCCACTTTTCTGTCATTGAAATGATACATAAACCATCCCACTTCTTTTTTTTTTCTTTCACTTCAAGCACTCAATATAGCTATGTGCTCAACACCCTTGAGGCCCTTCAACAATAAGCATCTTAAGCTGTGGAGTTATAACAGGGTAGATAAGTTGCTTTTGTGACAATAGCAGGTTGTATTTCATGTCAGTTTCTGTGGCTCTTCTGAAAGTGTTGGCATAGAATTTGAGCTGTCAGCAGCCAATATCCATTTCATCTTTCTCTGTGCTTAATGTGCCTCCAGTGATCTTTTTCTTGATGATGATTTGTAGTCATAGCTGAGATGCATTTTAAAATGTAGCTTTTGAATACATGCTCACTGTCGTGAGTCTAAAAGCAGTATGTCTGCTTTGTGCTTTGTCAGAGTTTAGAAGTTAGGAAGAAAAAGAAACTGGTAGAGTTTGGCCCTACACGTTTGACTTTACCCTATCGATCTGCAAGAGCCATATTTAGAAAGATCCTAGAGAACACTGTGCAGTTGCCTTGTTGTTAGAAAGATCAAATTGTGTGAAAGAAAAAGCCACCAGGGACACTTTTGACCTAATTGAAGAAACTTAATTTAATTTAGCTAGGCTTAGTGTCTTAGTCTCCCTTTTTTATTCCCTTGTTGGATTTATGCACTTGCAGCTTTCATTATTAATTCATGTTATTCAACTTCAAGTGGGCACTCATTACAGCAAGGTAGTCATTTTATTCCTCCCTAATTGTGTATATCACTTCCCACAAACCATTCCAAACCTTCTCCTCTTTCCTCCTCACTCCTCTCATACCATCCCTTTGGCCCCTTTCTTTCAGCTGAGGATCTGGATTCTTATTTTACTCAGGAACTTGAGACTATTTGACATGAGTATCCTCTTCCATTCTTTTCATCTCAAAAATCTATCTTATTCTCTTTTCTCCTCTCTCCCATTCTCTGACACACTGAAGTGACTTTTCTCATTGCCTAATCTCCTCCCCCTTTCCCAAACTCCTGGAAAAAGCCATCTACGCTTGCTGCCTCTACTTTCTCTCTTTTGACCCATTTCTTAACCCTTTGTAATCTGACTTTGATCTCATCATGCAATTGAAACTGCCCTCTCCAAAGTTATGATTGATCTCTTATTTGCAGAACTGATGGTCTTTTTTTTCAGTCTTCATCCTCTCTCTCCTCCTGGTACTCTTTCCTCTATGAGTTTTCATGATGCTGCTTACTCCTGCTTTGTCTCTTGTCTCTCTATTCCTTTGCTGGCTCATGATCTGTATGAGACTCCCTAACTGTGAGTGATCCCTAAAATTCTGCTTTAGGCCCTCCCATCCTCTCTCTTCTCTCTCTCTCTTCTCTTCTTCTGTTTCCTTCTCTCTCCCTCCCTCCCATGGCTTTAGCTATCATTTCTATGTAGATGACTCTGCCCCACATCACCAGTCACCTATTAGCCTTTTCAAACTGAATGTGCCAGTGACATAATAAACCTGTCATGTCCAAAACTGAATGCATTATCTTTCCCCAAAAATGTTCCCCTTCTCCACACTTCTCTACCTCTACTTGTCAGTACCATTATAATTTATTTCCCATGTTTGTAACTTCAGTACTACTCCCAACTCTTTATTTTCTCTCAGCCTACAGATACTTATTACCTTAATTCTGTTATTAAAGGAACCACTTAATCATTCTCTTTGACTCATCAAGTCTCTTCCTACTCCAGTCAACTCCATTTGACTTCTTGTTGCCTCCAGCCTTCCATATAATCTGGCCCCAACCAAATCTTTCTGGTCTTCTTCCCTTCTGATACTGAACCAGCCAAACTGGCGTTTTCTCTGTTCTTCACACATAAGACTCCATCTCCCAAACTTTGCCTTTTTACTAACCATGCCAAATGCCTGGAGTATACTCCTCAACTCTGACTCATACAGTCACTCTCTTTGGGTTAAAATTTTTTTTGAATTTTAAGCCTTTAAAGAATGGATCTTACCACCTCCCCCACACTGGAAATATGGAAACTCCTCGTGGGCCTGATCTCCTGATACTTACTGATCAGCTCATCTTTTGATGAGATGAGCCATTTGACTCCTCCTTCAGCGAATCATGGCCCCCGCCCTTCCCAGGAGTTGACCATATTGATTCCTGTCTAGTGGGGACACCCAATCTTCATATACCGGTGCATCTCAGAAGAAGAGATCCACCAGTTTCAGCCTTCTCAGAGGCTGGGATTGCAAACTGAAGCACTGCTGTCTTCTCCATGAGTCATTCAGTCAGTAGATACCAAGTTCTCACTACCTGCCAGACACTGTGCTAAGCCCTAGGGATACAAGAGAAGCATAGGACAAATCTCCACTTACAAGAAACTTAAAATCTAATGGGGGAAGATAACACATAAAAGTAAACTGAAAGAGGGTTGGACAGGATGGTTACCTGGCAGAGGCAGGGTGAAGTCCTGCTGCTGGGGTGTGAGATTATCGCAGTAGGTGTGAGTTATAGAGTTGATTTCATCTTGCAGAATGATGAGTTTCTGGAGATGAAGAAGTCCAGGAGTGCAGCTGGGTGGGAAACAGGTGAATGCCCTGAGTATGTGTGTGTTTGTCCTTCATTGCCAAAGAAGACCATGACATCAGAGAAATGATGATATGACTTGCACTTGACTTTGTTTTGAGTGAGGGAGGGCTGTGCAGGTCACCAGCCTCACTTCTCCAGAGCCATCTGAATCCAGTGCAGATATCCATCAGGATGACTGGAGATGACCCAGGATGAGGCAATTGGGGTTAAGTGACTTGCCCAAGACCACACAGCTATTGAGTGTCAAGTGTCTGAGGGTGAGATTTGAACTCAGGTCCTCCTGACTCCTGCATTTGTGCTCTTATCCACTGCACCACCTAGCTGCCCAGCACTCTTTTTAAATGGTGTAGAGTCTGGAGGAGCTCTCCACCTTCTCCAATAAGAGGGAGGGAGGCCCCAGGGGCAGGGATTGTGAGGAGGTGTGAGTTTCAGCATTGATTTCACCTTTCAGAATGATGAGTTTCTGCACAATGAAATCAACTCTGAAACTTACATGTTGCCCCTGATGCCCCTCAATTACTAGTGTCTTCTCTCCCCAAATACCTTGCTTTTAATTGTTCGATATTTACTCTCTTTACACACACACACACACACACACACACACACACACACACACACACACACACAAATATTATGTGCTTGTTTTCTTCCCTGTTAGAATCTAAGTGATTTGTGAGGAGAAATTGTTCAGTCTTTGTACTTGTATCACCAGCATCTAGCATGTAATAGTTACATACTAAATAAATGCTTGCTTGATTGTTAAGCATATGACTCCCAAGTCTACACCTCCAGCTCTGACCTTGGAGTCTTTTTTCCATTTGTTTATTTGACATCTCTAATCTTTTTGATAACTAGCATTTAACTTTTCAAAATCTGACTTACCCCAAAATTGCATCCTTTCCCAAAATCTGTTTTTACCAGTGACTCAACCAACTTTCCAGCCCTTGTGTTTGCCTGGAGGGTCTTTCTTATTTTTTCCATTCTTTTTCTAACCCATATCTACCATAACTGTGTGTCTTACCTGGTTTTCCTCAAATAAAAACAAATAAGATTGAACTAGATAGTCTTTGAGGTCCCTCCACACTGTTAAGATTTTGATTCTTTGTCCTGCCAGGTTTTTTTTCATAATGTCTGTGAAATCTAGTCTCTGCCTACAAACCTCACTGCCACTACCTTATTCTAAACCCAAATATCCAAACTAATTCTAGCTAATTTCTCTATCTCTACTTGCTCTGAATTCCTGAGCCTCTATATGATTAAAATATCCTTGCTCTAACAATGCTTTCGTTGTGATTCTACCTCCACCTCCTCAGCTCAAGAACCTCTGTGACTGATCATTTCAAATATAAGCTCCTCAAAACACTCCATTAATTGACCTCTCTCCATTTCTCAGACATCATCTTTAATTATTCCTCAGTGTGGCATCTTTGTCCCATCCAAACTAATTTGTACACAGCTCACTAATTTCTTGCCTATGTCTATATAATACTAGATCAATAACTAAATCAGAAACATTTCTTCCAGAAAGCCCTCTAAAACTAACTCATACTGATTTTATAACATCTTGGATCCTGTGGGACCTGGGAAGTTCATTTTTATTTAAGGATATGTTGTATTTTATTGTTCTGGTGTTATATGTGCATGCATGGTCACCTGAGATAGATTGCAAACTCCTCACGGATAAAGACAGTTTTCTATTTCTTTGACATACTTACTTGTGTTCCCCCAAAACACTGCAGCACCTAGTTACTGCATTCTTTAAATAGGTTCTCAGAAACATGCAGTGAAAATGAGATGTTTTCCTGTCAGTTCTCCATGCTCATGGACTCTTAGGAGTCCTGCAGCAGGAAGCTGTGATTATTCATAAATGAGAAACAAAAGAGGTCCTCTTAGTTTTAAATGCTTTGCTTCTGGCCTATTCTACAAGACTACCATGTGAATGTGTTAATTCTGTTAATGACCATATGATTTGCTACTAGATGAAGCTGGGAATTAGTGTTGGTGATCTGTAGGGCAGTCAGTACAGGGCTCAGAGCTTGGCAGGCCTCTTGGTTTTTTAAACTAGCAGCAGCAGAGTATAATCCTTTAGGAAGGAGAAGTAAAGCAACAACTTATTGCTATGGGCTGGCCCCCTGGGCAAATAAAGAACAGCACTGTCTGCTTCTAAACAGCCTCCTAGGGCTCCTTGTTGATGACTGATGGCCATGATACCGACTCTTAGGAATGTCTGGAGAGTAGGAGGTAAAGGGAAGTAATAGGATCCTCAGGGGAGGTTTGTTCATAAAAGGCTGCATTGAAGAAGAGTAAAGAAAAACAGTCTAGAATTAAGAAATGGATGACAACACATTTCTCGAACTTGACCTACCCTTTTCCAGCTATGTGTATTTGTTCCTTATGCCTAAGAATGTCATCTTCCTAACCCCTGTTCACCATCCCCACTTCTGCCAGTTGATGCCAATTGATCCATCCTTTAGGCTCAACTCTATACCACTTGCTTAGGAGAGTCTACCTTCCTTCCTTCCTTTCTTTCTTCCTTTGTAGCCATTAGTTATTTCTTCTATACACTTACTATTGACTGTATCAGTTGTTTGTGATCGATGCATGCCTTGTCTTTCTTGGCACATTGCCCTTATATGTAGAGAGACGTGCCTCTCACTTACCTTTATCTTATTTATCTTGTATCTTGTATATTCCTGTGCTCAACAGAGCCTTGTATGTAGTAGACAGCAAATATATGTGAGTTGAATTGAAATCTCTTTTCAGGCTTCTCTGCTGATGGCTATACGGAATGAATTAACAGTCACATTTCCTTCCCTCAAGGAGCTTATAGTCTAGTGAGGGAGAAAAAGAGGCATATTATTACAATACCAGGTAGTGTAGTAAGTGCAACAGGGGAACAGTAAATAAGTAGCTGCAAGAGTTCAGAAAGGTGAAAGATTGTAGGGCTACAGTGAAGGTTTCATGGATTAAGTGGCATATAAATGAGGGGTCCTCCAGGCTTTAATAGTATATTCAGAAGCGCTCTTGCCTCCTAGGATCCTAGGGAGGAAAAGTAGTATAGTCCAAGGATTCAAGGAAAAGATGCCTTTGGCTTGGGTAACAACTAGAGTAAAGTGATGATAGAGTACATGGGAAGAAGGTACATTAATTTAGGCAAGAGATTCTTTATGATTAGAGTCCTATCTACATCCTAGTTGAAAGAGGAAGGGAGAACTGGATTTGTACAATCTTCAGGAAGAGTCAGTAGAGCATGTGGAAACTAGAAAGAAACAGATTTAGGTTCAATTTAGGAAAAACTTGAAATAATTAGAACTGTCCAGAAATAGCCTGGGCTGCCTTAGCAGGTAGGTAGTGGGTTCCCCTTCCTCAGAGATTTATCAAACAAAGACTCCCTTGTTGGGGATATTGTGGAAGGCATTCCTATTCATATACAGATTGGTCTAGGTGAACTTGTAAGTCTTGGTCTTTCCTTCCATCTGAGATTCCATGATTTTATTAATTCATTCAGCAAACTTTATGTCCTAATGCTTACCTTAGGTAATAGAAGTTTTGGATTAAACAGTTTGTTGCCTTTATCACACTTATAGCCTAGTTATAGGAATGGGGAACCTTTGGCCTTGAGGCCACATGACCCTCTACGTCTGCAAGTGCAACCCTTTGACTAAATCCAAACTTCACAGAGCAAATTCCCTTAATTAAAAGATTTGTTTGGATTCAGTAGATCCATTCCCAGTGGTCAGAAAATAAAGAATTATGAACTGTAAATAACTATACAAGACTATTTCAGATCATTAATAATAAGAGAAAAGTAATCAGAACAGCACTGAAGTTTCACCACATACTCAACAAATTGGCAAAGAGGACAGAATATGGAAAGAGTATTAGAGGGACTGTGGGAAGATGGGCAATTTTGGTAGAGCTGTGAATTGTCCAACCATTCTAAAAGCAATTTGAGATTTTGCTTAAAAGTTAACTAAAGTATCTGTGCCCATTGATTCAGAGATCCTGTTGCTAAGTATATATCCTAAGGAAAGAAAAAAAAACGAGAAATAAAGGTCTCATATACACCAGAATATTCATAGCAGGATTTTGTGGTAGCAAAAAATTTTAAGCAAAATTCCCCATAGATTAAAAAATGTCTATAGAAAATGTGATACTTGAATATAGTAGAATATTACTGTTTTGGGAAAAATGTGGAGACTTACATAAACTGATGCATACTGAAGCCAAGAGAACCAGGGAAACAATATACTCAGTAACTACAATGTTGTAAACAAAGCAGAAAAAACAACATTGTATGACCAAAATTGGCCTTGCTGATGAATTAAGAATATGTACTTTTTTTCCCCTCATTGCAGAAGTGGGACCCCATAAATATGAAATATTCAAGTCACCGAGCATTTATTAAGCCCTTACTATGTGCCAGATACTTGCTCTGGGGGTACAAAGAAAAACAGAAGGAACTCATATTACAATAAGGGAGATAGCTTGCAATCACCTATACACAAACTTGGTGTTATGGAGGAAGTGAGTGAACCTAAGTACTGTGAGTTTGGGGAAAAAAAAACATGTCCTTAAATAAAGTAACCTGAGACCAAAGAAACAGAGCTCTAGAATGACTTGCTTCCATATTGGCAACAACAGAGTGAACAGAATGTTTTAAAAGAAGCCTCTGTCATCTCAGAGATATCTTACCTTTATTTGGAATTCAGATAAGACTAAACTTAAGAGAAATGCATCTCCCACAGGCACAAATTTGACCTTTAACAGCTTTTGTGACCTCAGTAGTTGCACACTTCCCCACTTCTGCCACAGAATGCCACTAAGTGGCACTGTACTCTGAGCAAGCCTTAAAAAGCTATAGAAATCCAATCTGTGCTGTAAAAAGTTGAAGTTGTAACCAACCTGAGCAGTTTTCCATAGTGCACTACTAAATTTCTTTTCTATTTAGTCTGACTACTTACTTTTGACCCCCAGCTCTATAGATATGATAGTGGGTAAAATTCTCCCTGGGTTTTCAAGGAACCAGACTGGGAAACTCTCAAAACAACATGTACAAGCTGAATTGGAGATAGTCTCTGAAGGATGGAAACCAACATTAAGGAGGACTGAGAAACGCTTCTTGCAGAAGGTGTGATTTTGGTTCAGACTTGAAGGAAGCCAAGGAATTGAGGGAAGGAAGAAAGAAATTTTATGAATGTTATAAGTCAGACGAATTTGCTGAAGTACCTTTTTTGTCCTTTTTTTGATCTTGCAAGAGTTAGCTTACTGGATTGTTTGGTGGTGGTTGTTCAGTCGTTTGTCAGTCATATCCAATTCTTCTTGATCCATTTTGGGAGTTTTAGGGGACAAAGATCCTGGAGTAGTTTGCCATTTCCTTCTCCAGCTCATTTGCGCATGCGTCCAGAAACTGAAATGAACAGGATTAAGTTACTTGCCCAGGGTCAGTGTCTAAGGCCAGATTTGAACTCAGGAAGATTCCTGAATCCAAGCCCAGCTCTCTATCCACTGTACCACCTAGCTGTCCTTGGTGTTTGGGGATGGAGATGGGGAGAATATATTTGGAAATGAATATGATATAAAAAACAAAAAGTATCAGTTTAAAAAATCAGTCCTCTCTCTCCTGTCCCTAATGCCATTCCAACATCATCCCTGGAACAACCCCCTCCTGTATTGTTTACTGCATTTGCATGACCCAGCTTTCAGTCCGTGATCCATTTTCTTTGTAATCCTACTGCACCCGTATAGGCAACAAGCATTTATCATGCACCTTCTAAATTTAAAGCATTGCTAGAGGTGCTGGGGATACAAAGACAAAAAAATGAAGCAATCCTTCCTTGCAGGAAACTTCTATACTATTGAACAAGATGACATGTGCGTAAGTATAGACGTGTTTATTTGTTTGAAGAGGGTAGAGGAGGAAGGAACTAGTGAGAAGACAGGGAGAAATTAAAGATAGGGAGTGGTGACTGAGAGAGCAGTCTACTAGAGGACAGTGGGGAGAGGATATGGGATCAGGGACACATAGAAAGGTTGATTTAAGCAAGAAGGACAATCTTGTGGGAGACTGGAGGAAATATTTGTACAAAAATACTTATAGCAGCTCCTTTCAAAGTGGCAAAAAATTCGAAATTGAGGAAATGCCCATCAATTGGGGAACAACTAAACTAGTTGCAGTATTTGATTGTAATGGAATATTACAATAGAGGACGGAGCCAAGATGGTGAAGTGAGAGCATCTACTCACTTAAGCTCTAAGACAAACTCCTTTAGATACTTCTAAAAAGAGAATTTGAATGGATTTTGGAGGGGCAGAATCCAATAGGAGAAAGATTGTGGCAGATTTCCAGCTCAGGACAGACTGAAAGGTTCATGGGAAGGATCTGTTGTACGGGACTGGAGGAGCACAGGCTGTACCAGCCCAGTCCTCACAGTGGCAGGGCTAAGCAGGAAGCCCTGGGCCGTCTGAGGCAGCAGCCGCACTACGGAATCTCAGGAGTAGCAGCCCAGGACAGGAGTCTGGTGGAACTGGGTGAGAGAGAGTCAAGGAAGCCCCAGGTAATTGCAGCAGCAGCTCCTGAGATTATCAGACCGCAGATTAAATGTCTGTAAGTCACCTTACTTGAACTTCTGGGAGCCAAGATGGCAGAGTGTCAGTAAATGCTCAACTCCTCCCCTTGCTGACTTTGAAAAACCCATAGAATATTTCCCCAGTAAAAATCCAGGAACAGTAGGGTCAGTCAAAAGGGCAAACAGTCTCTTAGCCTGTGAGGCTAGGAAAATCACAAAGTGGGGGGTCCCTCTTGCTGTGGCTGAAGGGGACCAGTGCAGGACTGGAGCTGTCTCAACCCCACATCAGCAAACTGGGAGGAGATCCTGAGTCCCCACAATCGTCAACCCTCTGCACAGGGGAATAGGGAAGACACTAGTGCAAACACTAGTTCACCAACAACTGAGCCGGCCTGTGTCCAGGAGAGGAGACCTCTTGTGGCCACAGCACCCCTTCCCCACACTTAAAGCAGCTAGCTCCAGGGTAACTCCAGGGAAACTCAGAAAGACTTCACATGGCCTCTGCCTTGACACAACAGCCAACTCAGCACCAGGTAAGCTACAGCATTCTAGCCTCTAGCTGAAAGAGCCAGAGGCCACAATACACAAAACCTCAAGTTCTACACACAAGAGTGGTAGGACAGGGTGATCAGCATGAGCAAGAAGCAAACCAGAAAAGATAAGACCATTGAATCTTTCTATGGGGACAAGGACCAAAATACAAATACCAAAGAGGGCAGCATTGAAACTGTACTCCCATCTGAAACTTCAGAAGGGAATATGAACTGGTCTCAAGCCCAAAGAGCCTTCTTGGAAGAGCTCAAGAAGGATTTTAAAAGCCAGATTAGGGAAGTAGAAAAAAAACTGGCCAATTATTTTTAAAATATGAAAAAAGAAATCACGGAAGGATTTAAAAGGAAAATTGGACTAATGGAAAAGGAAGCACAAAACCTAATTGGAAAATTGGACAGATAGAAAAGGAAGTACAAAAACTGTAATGGAATATTACTATGCTATATGATGAACAGGCTGATTTCAGAAAAACTTGAAAAGATTCATATGAACTGATGCAAAGTGAAGTGAGCAGAACCAAGAGAACATTGTATAATATATAACAGCAATACAGTATGATGATCAACTGTGAATGACTTGGCTATTTTCAACTGTACAATGATATAAGACAATTAAAGAGGACTCATGATGAAAAATGCTATCCACCTCCAGAGAAAGAACTGGTAGAGTCTGAATGCATATTGAAGCATACTGTTTTTTACTTTCTGTATTTTTTCTGTGTTCTTTTCCCCTTTTGGATTTGTGTCTTCTTTCACAACATGAGTAATGTGGCAATATGTTTTGCATGATTGAATATGTATAACCTGTATCAAATTGCTTACCATTTCAGGAAGGGAGAAGGTGAGGGAGGGAGAAAGAAAATTTGGAACTCAAAATTTTTTTTCAAAATGAATGCTTAAAGTTGTCTTTTCACGTAACTGGGGGAAAGATAAAATTTAAAAAAGACTGGAGGAGAGAAAAAGAGAGCCAAGGATAATGTCAGGGAATTTTGAGAAGTGGGGAGAAGAAGCCGATAGCAAATGACTCTAATTTTCTCAGTATTGTAAGAGATGAGATTCTCACCTCAACTGGGTCCTGGGGGAAGCTTGATGAGAAGTTTCAAATAAGAGTGGGCTTTGAACTGAATCTTGGTTCATATTTTATTTATCTTGGGTTTACATTTTGCTGATACTACATTCTTGTGGACCTTCTTGTGGCTATTTCCTGGAAGGTGACCTGTGCATTTCATTTCATTTTTCAAGAGAAAGTGTAGTGGATAGAAGCCTTGGATTTAGAGTTAGGATAACCTGGGTTCCAGTTCTGCGCTCTGATCCTGAGGAAATCACTTAACCTTTCTGAGACTTAGTTTACTTATCTATAAAATGGAAATCAGTCAACAAGTCAATCAAGAAGTATTTCTTAAATATGTAGTATGTTCAGACAATACAATGATAATAAATACTTATGGTCTTGTGAGGATTAGGTGAGATAACATGTTTAAAAACTTGGCAAACATGGAAATGCTAACTAACTATTATCATCCCTTCTCTCTTTGTAGCTAAACCACGGCACACATTTTGAACATGAAATTAGCATAAATGGACATTCCTTTTAGGAACTTACTTTCTTCCATCTTAAACTTAAGTTCATGTGAGCCTTTTGATAAGTCCTTTTCATATCTCAGTCTTTGACCAGTTGTTGTCTTTTAACTCCCATGACACAACAGGATGTCTTATCAGAGAATATTATGCAGACTGGACTTGAATAGAGGGAGTATAATGAGAGCACATTGGGATAAGCAGATTTGTGTGTCTTGTGGCTGATCATCAAACCCATAGGAATGAGTGACTTCACCTAGATGTGTTATGTAAATAACATAATATGTACCGATAGTTCTCAGAATGTGGTCTGGAGAATTCCTGAAATAAAAACTATTTTATAATAATACTAAGGTGTTTTAATTTTTAATATGTAAATATCAACAGATATAACATAAAAGCTCTTACTCATTAATTTTTAAGAGTGCAAGGGTCATGAGATCAAAAAGTTTGATAATTACTGTTAAACACAGTACTGATGGGGTTTATGCATACTGTTAAAAATTAATTGTCAAGAAACATCTGACATGACCAAAAGGCCAGCTGGTTTGGTTTTGGGGGGAGTGGAATGAGAGGGTTAAGTCTGTAAGATAATTGCCAATTGTTTCTGTCTCCATCCCTGTGCTTATTCTTGGACTTGAAAATTTGTTTCCAGGACATGGTGCGAAGAGGAGAGATCATTGATGACGACATAGAAGATGAATTCTATCTCCGCCGCTTAGATGCTGGGCTCTTTGTCCTGCAGCACATCTGTTACATCATGGCAGAGATCTGTAATGCCAGTGTCCCCCAGGTAAAGATCTTTCTGTGCTTCTTCCTTTTTGACGTGTGTAGATCATTTCAAAAGAATAATATTGAGACTGATTCCATCCTTGCTTCATCCTTGTACTGCCCTTACTTCCCCATAGGCATCATCCTTAAGCACATTGGCTGGAAGAGAAGGAGCTTTGCTAAGATAGTCTGCCAAGAAGAATTAATCTCTTTTTTTTTCTTCTTTGTTAGATTCGCCAGAGGGTACATCAGATCCTGAACATGCGTGGAAGCTCCATCAAGATTGTCCGACACATCATCAAAGGTGAACTATTTACAGTCAGCAGTGAAGAACAGGGCTGTACTTCCTCTGTTTGAGCACTTGACTTTGAAACTCTTTGTCCTCTTAAGTTTATTATCCATTTTGCTACTTGTCTAGATCACCTTGTCTGTTTTAGATCCCTCTCTCTTCTCCAAATTTCTGTCTCTGTTTATGATTTCAAAAGGCCAGAATTTACAAAAAGTAATGGCCTCATTATATCACCAGGGCTAAACCTTCATTGCTTCTTACCTGGACTGTCCTGAGAGTCTCCCAAGTGGTATCCCTGCCTCCAGTCTTTGCCTGCCTCTAATCTCTTCTTCATACCATTGTCAGAGTAAAAAGGGGAGTCGTTATGTTGGTTTGAATATAGGTCACACCCTTAAAAAGCAATCTCCTTTGTGAGGGACAAAATAAGTAGATATACACTGAAAAGTAAGACCAATTATAGTTCACATAAATCAGATTTGGGGGAGAAATGTGGTGTTTGTTTAAACCCATAAGGTCCCTTGGCATTATAACCTAGCTCAAGGCCACTGGAAGCATATTTGCATTCACTGGATAGCCATCTTTCTCCTATACCAGATTAATATGGATTACTGCATTAAAATACTACTCTTCAGTTTGAAGATGTAGCTGTTGTGATTTGCAGTTTTATCTTTTAAATGGCATTTACCTTTAACGCCCACATGTTCAATTAGAATTTTTATTATTCTCAGCTCTCCTTTCATACATCCCTTCTTTTCTTTGCACCTCACTCCCTGCGGTCAAAATAGTGAGAGTGGATTTGGTGATCTGCAAGGAAGGAAATGAGTGTGTTTATGAGGAGTTATCACAAAGTAGGCAGAGTGTTTTTCCCTTTCTGAATTCCTCCTTTCTTTCATTGGATGTGTAACCTCTACTGATTACTTGTGCATTTTGGATTCTCTGTTTTAAACCAATATGAGGGACACCCTCTCTCTTCTCCAGCATCATGTTGGCTTCCACTGCCTCATAAACATGCTGAGGTCATTTTCACTTTTATTACTATTACTTTTGCCCAGGACACCTTTCCCTTTTTGATATCCAGATCCTGCCATCCAAGGCCCAGCTCATGTTTTACCTCCTCTATGCATCCCTCCCTGATCTCTGTCTTTTCTGAATTCCTTGAAGGCTAAACTATACCATACTCTCAACTGTTTTGTATTGTTCTGTGGTATTCTTGGGTTAATGTGACTGACTTTCCCCAACCAGATTCTTGTAAGGCAATAACTGTTTTATACCTCTGTATCTTATAACCCCTAGAAATGTTCTCAATACATGTTATTTATTTGAGTCCTCAGTTCCTCATCTGGGCCAGTTTTCTGGTGTAGTGGGTATCCTAGTATGTTAGACGAAACAGTTAATGCCATCTGCACAATGGTGCATTTAAGTAACAAAAGAGGGATGTTGAAGTCCCATTGTATTTACCTCAAGATGATATGTATAATAGGGAAAAAATGTTTCTTCTCTGATAGGTGATTGGAGAAGCCTAGTCATCCATACTCCTAACCATAGTAATCTTTTACTCTTCCCTTTTACTCCTCCATCCAATCACACACTAACTCTGCTTTCTCTGTTGAGGACTTTGCCTCATGCTTCACCAATAAAAATTCAGGTCATTTGCCAAGAGCTCCATCTACTTCATGTCACATCACTCAGATGTTTTCTCCCCCTGTCTCTTCCTTTACCTTCCTGTCTCATCTCTTCTTCTTGCGAAACAAACCCCTCTACACGCCTAAGCAGTCCCATCTCATCCATCTTGTATTACTGTTCTCTAGATCCTAATAATTAAAATTATCTTTGAAATCCACACTAGCTTTCTATCTCATTCTGTATTTTCCAGTAAATTACCACACTCTTTCCTCTCGCCGTCCCCTAATCATCCCCTTTCTCACAGATCTTCACTGTCTCCCTATCTACAAGCTGTTTTCCTGCTTTCTACAAAAACACAACACATGTCTCTCCTTATCCTTAAGAAAACCTTCACTTGATTTGACAGTCCCTGCAAGCTATCATCTTATATGTCTCTTCTTTTTCATGGTTAAAGTCCTCAAGAAAGCCATCCACAATTGGTGCCTCCACATCTCCTCTCATTCATTCTGACTTCTTTCCTCATCATTTTACTGAAACTGCTCTATCCAAAATTAACAGTGATCTATTAATTGTCAGATCTAATGGTTTTTTCTCAGTTCTCATCCTCATTTCTTAACCTGTCTGCAATCTTTGACACTCATCAGTCACTGTCTTCACCTGACTGCTCTTTTCTAGGTTTTCATAACACTCTTCTCTTGGGGTTTTCCTCCTATGTGTGTGACTCTTCCTTCTTAGTCTCCTTTGCTGAACCTTCATCTAGGTCATGCTCTCTATGAGTGTTCAGTTTATTTGGTGGTATCATTAACTCCCTTAGGTTCAATTGTTATCTCTATGAAGATCATTCTCAGATATATTTCTCAGTTTTAACCTCTCTCTCTCCCTCCAGTCTCACATCAGCAGATGCTTACTGGACATCTTGAACTGGATGTTCTGAAGACTTCTCAAACTAAGCATGTCCAAATAGAATTCCCTCTTTTCTCCCAAGCCCTGTCCTCTTCTCAGTTTCCCTGTTACTGTCAGGAGTATTACCCTGCTCCCAGTCACTTATGTTTGCAACTCTGTATCATTCTCAGATCCTCACTTTCATTTGTCTGCCCTTGCCTGTCCAATTTGTTGCCAGGTCTTATTGTTCCCACCTTCACAATATCTCCCACACGTCCCCTTCTGCACTTGACTTTTGATCTACTGACTCCATGGTTTTGCTTCTCATGCCTAGAATATTCTCCCTCATTACCTCTGCTTCCTACTTTCCCTGGCTTTTTTTAAAACTCAACTCAAATCCCACGTTCTACAAGAGGCCTTTCCAGGATCCCATTCCCTCCCACTCACTGTTAGAGCCTTTGTTCTAAGATTTTATCTCATTTACACTGTATCTATCTTGTGTATAAATAGTTATTTCATATTATCTCCCCCATTAGAATATGAGTTCCTTGAAGACCTTTCTTTGTTTCCCCAGAGCAAAATATAAACCCTGGCACATAGTAAGTGCTTTTAAAGAATGCTTGTTGATTGGCTGTTAACAGATATGGAAGTAACTTGTGTGAATGTATAGGTGTGGGAGATGGTGCTTCAAATTCAGAAAAGAGCTAGTAGTCTAGTTTGTCTGGTAAATAGAGTTCTTACGTGGGAGTCATAGCCAGAAGCTAGATTATGTAGAGCCTGAAATGTTCAGCTGAAGGACCCTCCACCCCCGAAGGTTTTTGAGCAGGGAAGTAACAATCAAAACTCTGCCTTCAATAGATGATCTTGACAGCTCTTTGGAGAAGGGTGGATGGGAGAAAGGAGAGACGCAAAGCAGGTTAATGAGGCTGTTACTGTAGTTTAGATGATGAATACCTGAACTAGCCTCTTTGTTCTATGTGAGTAGAAAGGGGATGCATATGAAAAATGATGAGGAGGTAGAATTGATGAGATAATCCACTGACTGAATGAATGGTAGTAGTGGCAAAAAGTCAAGGATGACTAAAGTTATCAAGTTGAATGCCTGAGAAGATGGTGGTGCCCTCAGAAAAAATAGGATAATTTGGAGGGGGCCAGGTTTAAGGGACCAGGTTGAACATGTTGGGTTTGAGATGACTACGGGACATCCAGGAGGAGATATCCAGTAAGCATTTGTTGATTTAGAACTGGAGTTTGGAAGAGAAATTAGAATTGTGTTTATAGACTTGGGAATCATCTGTGTAGAGTTGATATTTAAATTCATGAGAGCAGAAGAAGATAGCCAAGAAATATATAGATAGAAAAGGGCGCAAGGCATAGCATTGGGAAATATTCACGGAAAGAGAGCAGGAGATAGAGGATGATCCCAGAAAGGAGACTGAGAAGAAACAGTCAGATAATAGGAGAAAAACAAGAGAGAACAGTGTTAGGGAAGCCAAGGAAGAAGAAACTGTCCAGGAGAGTGTGGTCAGCAGCATTAGAAGCTGTCAAGAGGTAAAAAAAAAAAAAAAAAAAGATAGGAACTGAAAAAAGGCCATTGGATTTAGAGTTAAATCATTGGTAATCTCATAGAGATCGTTTCAGTAGAGTGGAGAGGGTTAGAAGTCAAAATGCAATGAGTTGGGAAGTGAGTAGGTGGTGAGGAAGTAGAAGCAATGAATGTGGCACTGTTCTTTCTAGGAGTTTGTCAGTGAAACAGAGGGCAGAGAGACAGACAGACGTGATGGGGTAGATTTGAGCAGGCTTATAGGGAGAGGCTGAAGATGAGAGAAGGGAAACAGTCAATGGCATCAGCCTACTGGCAGAGACAGGGTGGACATGAAGTTGAGGATAAAAGTGTAAGGCATTTTTTTACTGGGCAGGTAGAAGAGGCTTCTGTTCCTCAGAGACCAGAGTAAAGGAGGACCTCTCATCTGGACTACTATAATAGTCTTAACTGTTCTGCCTAGTATCTTACTGCTTCAGTCCATCCTGCATAAAGGTCCCTCCTAATACCATTCTCCTGCTCAAAATCCTTCAGTGGGTTGCCATTGCCTGCCAGGTAAAGCCCACACTCATTGGCTTGACATTCAGGACCCTCACAATTTTACTCCAACTTGTCTTTCTTTATAGTTCAATTCAACAAAGACTCGTTAAAGGTGTACATGGACACTGTGATAAATGCTCAAGGTGCACAATGCTAAGAAGCTTAGGGTGGGAGAAAGGTGGGTTGCCTTATCTCATGCTATACCCACTGATGATATTCTGTGTATTCCAGCTAAACTAGACTATTCACCAAACATCCTTGTACTTTCCTGGCTTCCTGCTTTTGCTTACACTGTTTACTTCTTCCCAGCAGACCCTGCTTTAGGGTCTTTCTGAGCTGAACATCTTCTGGGGAGACTTCTCTAAATCTTCCTAGCTGGAAGTGATTCCTACCATCTCATCAGACCTTTACTCCTTTTATATACTTAACATTCTAGTTTACATTCTAGTTTCCTTGTGCTTTTCTTGTTTTCTTCCAACTTATGCTGTGTACATTAGAGAATGCTTAATAAATGTTTATTGATGCATGAATGTTTAAACTAGGTGCTAATGCTGGTGTCCCAACCTCAGTCATGCTCAAGATGGCATCTTAGAATTTTCAGTTTTTCTGTACGCTGATAAGCTGCAGATGAAAAGAAGGTGAGAGCACAGAGGAGGCTCCTCTTGTCCATCTTGATGGGTGATGCCAGTTACCTGCAGTCTCTACAGTTCAGTCCAAAGCAAGACATATCTGGACAGCTTGGTATATTTGCATAGAAGCTGCCAGAAGACAAATGTAAATGTGATGGGATTGAGTGGGTGTATGTATTGAGGTGGTAAATAAAACGTGGTTGTGATATACTGGGGGAATCTGGGGCCTTAGCAGCATGCTCAGCTCTTGGAGTGTAGCACCCATCTGTTGTTCCCTTCCTCCCCCCCAAAACTCCAACTGAAAACAAAAGCTCATAAAGGGAACCAGCTCATCAGTCCGTCCTTCAAATTTAATTTTGTTTTTCAGTTCGGGTTGCTTTCTTATTTCATTTTGTTTGCATACTAATTAGATGTGAGCTTTTGACTTTGATTTTATGGCCTACATATTTTCTAAGGTTTGCTGGCAGCATGACAGCTGATGTATCCCTTGAGGTCTCAGAAAAGCGCTGATGATGCAAGCACAGCAGGGTCCTTTTTTCCTTTATTTTTTGGTTTCCTCCCTCCCTACATTGGGGTTGCCAAGCAAACTGGGAGTAATTGATGGCTCATTAAAGCCCCTTTCTGCAGACAGCTTCTTAGTGTTCCCAAAGTACAGCTTCCCTTGTTGCTGGCTGCCTGGTAGGTTCTGCAAAATAAGTAGTACTTACATAGACTTGAAATTAGCACTAGTTTCCTTGCCCATTTTAATCAAGGGCTAGGTGCTGATATGGTGGCATCTTTGTACACATTCACAAAGTTTATATAATTGTAGATGGAGAGAGCTATGTGTGTTGTCATGCTTGTCATCTTGCAATAAGGAAAGTCATTTTGATTGGTTCATTCACCATTCCAAGTCATAAGGGGAAAAAAGGAAAGCAAATCCCTTGATTTATGGAAAATAAAAATTTAAGGGGGCGTAATTTCAAGTTATGAAGAGCCATCATATCAAAGAAGGCTTGTTTTGTTTGGGCCCATATGGTTGTTGTCCTTCGTTCTCAAAGAGGACCAAAATGACATCACCATGATAAAGTGAAATTTCAGTGTGTCTGACTGTGACTGATCAGACTAATATGAGCTCAGAATCTTCTCCCACAGGTTGGGCACAGATAGTCTGTGTGAATATTTGGGGTGGATATCCCAAATTTGTGCATCCTATGTTTACTTTATGCTGTCTCATTTCTGCTGTGCTCATAAAGCACAGAACCCTTTTTGATACAAGCATGCCATGCTGAGCGGTCCTGTGCCAGTGTCTCCCATGTTGCGCAGTCAGATCCAAAGTTCTTGAGAGTGTCCTTATATCGCTTCTTCTGACTACCATATGATCGCCTGTCCTGTGTGAGTTCTCCATAAATAGTCTTTTGGCCAAGTGTATATTTTGCATTCGAACAACGTGGCCAGCCCAGCAGAGTTGTGCTCTCTGAAGCATAGTTTGAGTACTTGGCAGTTCAGCTCAAACAAGAACTTCTATGTCTGGTACCTTATCCTGCCAGGTGATCCTCAGAATCTTCCTAGAGAAATGGTTGGAAGTTACAGAAGGATAGATTATAAGGAAAAGCTCCCCATACTTAGAGCTGTTGAAAGAAGAATAGACTACCTTAAAAGTTGGTGCCTCATCACTAGAGAAGAGATAACTGCTTCTATGAACTGATTATCTGTTTATAGAAAGTAGCTCTGTTCAATTATGTGTTGGAATAGATGACCTATAAGGTTTCCTACAACCCTGAGATTCTAGGATTCTGTGAATTACAATTTCAGAAACTTTTAACTTTTGAAGTGTTCCTAGCAAAAGTTAATAGTAATCCCTTGGATTTGTATGTCACTTTGTAGTTTACATAGCCTTTCCTAACTGTCTACGGTAATCACTGTGCCCTGCCCCTCCCCTCTGCCTTTAGCTGATTATTACACTTCATTCCCTCAGTCTTTCATGATTTTTTATTCAGAATCTCCATTAAGAATCCTGATTCTTTATTTGCACCCCTCATTCCATTAGTTCTTGGAGCACATGTCTCATTCTCTCTGGAGGTCTGAAACCCCTTAAAGATAGGGTCACCTCATCATAGCCCCTGCAGTGCTAAAACAGTGCTTCATGCATAGTAAGTACTCGGTAAGTATTTATTGAATAAATTAGGAGATGTTCTTGCATGTAATGCTGACAGCAAGTATATTATCCCCATTTTACAGATGAGGAAGTTCAGCCTTGACAGATTAAGTGAATTGGTCAAGAGTACACAGTTATTAGTGGTGCAAACAAAATCAGAACTCACATTTTATGACTTATGAGGCTCTTCCCACTGTACTACTCTGACACGTAAGGAGTTCCTTAAAGACCTTTAAAACTCAGGTGAAAATTGATAACAGAATCTAGCCCCAGATATTAGGAGGAGACAACTATTGTATAAGGCATCAGGGTGATTTTGCATAGAAGAGCACTGAAGATTTTGGAAGCAAATATAGTCAGTAGTGAGTCAGAAAGACATAAGGACTGTAAAATTATTTTAGAAATTGGCCCTTGGCCCTTTAATTTGCTTGTGCTCTTTGTGGTTTGAAATATCCTCCTAGATCCCTGTAAACAAGCATTTTCATATTGATTTTTGTCCACTTGGTAACCAATGCGTTTCCTCTGGGTTTTTAATGCCACAGAAGCCAATAGGTTTATCCTTTGTTGTGTACGCAACATACACAGCTTTGGGAGTTGCAAGGAACAGCTGCTTCAGGCAAACTCCCACTTGAATATTTGGCCACTGAAAAGGAGCCAGGAAAGAAAAAAGGCAGCCAGTTAGAATCCCAACTCATCCTTAAATCCCAACTCACCCTTAGCCTGAAGATGCCACCCCTGTAGCACAGTAGCTCTTGTTTAAACTTGAGAGGAAAAAATGCTCGTATCTGCATTTGAAGGCAGCCAAGACTTAAAACAAGTCAGGGGAATCTGTCGGCTCCTGCCTCAGATCTGAATCCAGCAGTTAGGACACAGACAAGGGTCTGGATTTCTTTGTGTTTTTCTCCAGAAGCAAGCCAGTAGGAGAAAAATATGGCTTTGGTTGTGAAATGCTTTGTCACAGGCTAAATCCCCTCCCTGCCCCCAAAACTCACCCACAGCAGACCTTCAGGATTGTTGCGTAGCAGCCATGGCAGGGTAGCACAAGCAGCATCATTGGAGTGACCTTAACCAGAATAGGGTTGTTGTTTGATTGGTTGGATTTTCGTGAAATCTCTGGTGAATTTTCATTCTGTTCCTCGCTATTTCATTTGTCCTCATTCTGGCTAAAATATTCTCCTCTTCCTCAAGAAGTGTAATTTCTATTGTTAATTACCGAAATAAAATCAGCTCTGAAAAAAAAATGTAATTTCTAGAATTTCTGCGGTTTTTTTAGTAATTTCCATTTGGCAAAACCCTTAAAACTTCTCTGATCTGAACTTTGTTTTTGTTTGTAGAAATTTCTCTAACTTTCTTCAAGGTTAGAGTGTCTTCTTTATAGCCTTGGGAGAAAGATAACTTTGACTCCTTCAGGATTCCTCCATAATCATTAGTAGTTTGTAGGCAAAAATATTATTGCTTTTCTTTCCCACTGTGCTCTTTTACAGGGTAGGAATTTGGATGTAGAAGTCCCAAGGATCTGAAGAAGATTTGTGAGGTCTTCTGGTAAATGCTTGCCTGGGAAGATAGCACTTTTTCATCCACCATCTTCATCTCTCCCTCCTCCTTCTTTCTTAACATAAACAGAACAGCTTGTATTCAGTGTCTGAATAGTAAACCTGCTGTCGAAAGTTTGCTTTAATATTTATGCGTTCAGCACTGCTACATGTTTTGAGCTCCATCAAAGCTTTTATTATAAGAGCATTTGAAAAGGCTGGGGAAGTAGAGAAGCTGCTGATGTGTGTGCCATCTCTAACGCTCTCTCCATCCAACTCATCCTCCCTTACCATCGCCTCCCTGTCTCCATTCTTCCCCCTCTCCAAGTGCATCTCTTCTCCCTTCCACCCCCACCCCAACACACAGAAAGCAAAGAGAACTCTTTTCCCAAGACCTCTGGGAGAAATCTGTTTAATATTTATAAACTGCTACTGTAGTTATAATAACCAGAGGTAGCTGGCACTACCAAGATTTGCTGCAAATAGGACTGTACTGTGGAAACAAAGGGTGATGATGGATAAAATGGAAAACTGATACCCTTCTCCTTTTTTCCTGGAGAAGGAAATAGGAATGGGATAGGCTGATCGCAGAGGGACAAAGTCTGGTATATGTAGGCTTGAGAAACCACCAGCCATCTGTGCAAAGGTTAAAGGATAGAGATAATTTCATCTAACAAACATTTACTGAGTCCCTGCTGTAGGAGGCGTCTTGGTGGTGCGGTGGATAGAGCATTGGGGCTGGAGTCAGAAAGACCTGAATTCAAATGTGGCCTCCACCACTTGTTAGATGTATGACCCTGGACAAGTCTCTTTTTAACCTCTGTTTGCCAGTTTTCCTTGTCTATAAAATAGGAACAAAAATAGCATCTACCTCCCAGGGTTGTTTTGAGGCTCAAATGAGATAATAATTATAAAGCACTTAACATAGTACCTGGCACATAGTAAGTGCTATATAAATGTTAGCTAAAATTGTTGTGTACAATACCCTCTGTTTCCATACCTTTGTTTAAAGATGAGTAAGCTCCATCCAAGTTCTGGCAACAAGTTTTGAACATGATAGGGGAAATAAAGTGTATTTAGATAACTACATCTGGGAGTATATGTTCATTGTCTAAGAGGTACAAATAATGCTTTGGCTGTTCAGAGATGAGACAGGTCATTTGAAGCTACTTAAGGGATGACATTTGAAGAAGCAGTACCTTTATGTGGATCACTCTCGAATCTCCCACTTCGACCTCTCCTGAACTTCAGACTTGAATTCTCATCGACTTAACAGACTCCACCTAGATGTCCTACCAGCACCTCAAGTTCTGTGTATCTATGTATCGAGTATCTGTGATTAAAGTTGTCTAAATTTGTCCCTCATTCTGACTTCGTGTGTCTCCTGTCACAAAACCTTGAAGTTATCTTTGACTCTTCCTTCCCCCCCCTCACCACTGACATCCAGTTCATACCCACTAAGTATGGGTGTCCCCTAGGGTTCTTTCCTGGGCCCTCTTCTCTTCTTCCTTTACACTCTCTCTTGTAGTGATTTCATCATCTTTCATAGATTCAATTTATGCTTATGTTAATTTTCAGATCTGTTTATCCAACCCTAACCTCTCTTGGACTGCCAGTCTCATGCCTCCAACTGCCTGTTAGATATCTTGAACTGGATGTCCCATAGACATCTTAAACTCAGTTTGTTCAGAACTGAACTCATTACCTTTCTCCCAACCTCACCCCATTTCTTAACTTTGTTGTTACTGTTGAGGCCTCTGTCATCTTCCTAATTGTCCATACTCATAACCTAGGTGTCATCCTTGACTTTGTGCTTTCCCTCATTCCCCATCTCTAATGTCTTGCTAAGGCATGTTGATTTTGCCATCATAATATTATCTCTCATATACACTCCCCTTCTTTCCTCTGACACTGTCGCCAGCCTGGTGCAGGTCCTTATCATTTCATGCCTGGATGGTCTCCCTGCCACATGCCTCTTCTCACTCCAGTCTATTCTCCACTCAGCTGCCAAAGTTATTTTCCTAATGCTGACCATATCACCTCCATTTAACTTCAGTGGCTCCTTGTATTGCCTCCAGATATGAAAATCTTCTGTTTGACATTCAAAGTCCTTCATAACCTGCCCCTCCCCACTACTAATACCTTTCCAGTCAGTCTTCTTACAACTTAGACCATACCGCCCACCACCACTTTCACCACATATTCTTCATTCTGTCTACACTGACTTCTGTGCTGTTTCTTGAGCAAGACACTCCTGTCTCCCAACTCTAAGTATTTTCACTGGTTGTGTCCCACGCCTCCTCCCCCATGCCCTCATGCCTGGAATGCTCTCCCTCATCTCTGCCTCCTGGATTCCTTGGTTTCCTTCAAGTTCCACCTAAAATACCATCTTCTACAGAAAGCATTTCCTATTCCCCTTCACTGTTGATTTATTTCTAATTTATCCTGTATAAAGTTGCCTAGTACACAGTTGTTTGCAGGTTGTTTTCCCCATTAGCCTGTGTCCTCCTTGAGAGCAGAGGCTTTTCTTTTGCCTTTCTTTTCATTCCACAGTGTTTAGCACAGTGCCTGACACATAGTAGGTGCTTGGTAAATATGTAGTGAGTCACTGCTTTAGGGTATTAAGCTGTTCAGAATGGATTGAATGGGATGACATTGGAGTCAGGATAATGGTAGGAGGCTGTTCTGGTATATTAGGAGAGAAGTAATGAGGCCTTGAATCAGAGTAGTGAAATAGGAGTGGATAGGACAGGGTTTGTTGGAGGGTGATTGCTGTGGTAGAATTGCCATGTAGGAGTTGGCAACTCAAAACTACCTTGGTACTTGAGGCTGCTTTGCTCATAGGTATTCTGGTTACATGCTTGCCTCTTTATGAGGTCATTGTGTCCAGGTGCACTGAAAGTTTTGCTTCTTTTAAACACTCAGTGCACTTTATAAATAACAGACTTAGCTAAGAGAGCCTAAGAGGCCCCTCTTGAAAGATGACTGTCATACTAAAGGGCTTTCATTTGTGAGAGGGAGTGCTTTACAGGGCTCACCAGGGTAGCCATATATAACCATTAAGGGAAGGACAGTTTTCTCCTCACCTTAAAATAAAAAATCTATTAAAAGTGATTTTTCTTTTTGGGAATATTTTACAGTAGCATTCTTAGACAAAGTAGAATCTTCTAGCTTTGGGGGTCTCTTTAAAGGAAAGATGGTTTATTCTGGGACCATGTATAAAAACAGCCCATTTGTCAAAATGCACAGACCCTACCCCTACCATCTTTGCCTTAGTAGAGGGCACCTTAAATTTTGAGCAAGTCTAGGTCTGCCTGTTTTTCTGCTTCCTCTCTTATTGGGTGCTCAGTGTTTGTTTAAAGATCTTGGTGGAGATAATTCAGCAAGTCTATTGCCTCCGACTTTGGTTTTCCTTCTGGAAGTGATTAGGGTCCTCCAAGGAGGCCAGCCTTACAGCCCCACCCCAGAGGGGCATCCTCTTCTTACTTCCCTTCCCTCATGGGTCACAGAGCATTAGAGGCACAAAATATTAGTTCATTTCTTTGAGACTCTTCCCTTAGGTACCCCAAGGGTATTAACACTACACTGCTTCGTAATGGTTCTTTCTCTATCTCTCCTGGGGTTGTGACAACATTTCTGGCAGGTGAGGTTGATATATCACTCACTGATCCTCTCTTCCAGCCATTTCATTCCTTGCTTCCTGTTGCCTCTCTGGTTGCTGAAGATTCTTTAATATCAAGCATCACATTTGTTTGCTGTTGAGGTGATGGAAGTCCATAATAAGGGATGATGGTTTCAGGTGGAAAATGCACAGCTGGACCATGTCTGCAGCCCAGATCGTATTTTCCTACAGACGTCTGTAGTAATAAAGAATAAGAGGAGGAATTACAGAAAGTGGCAGTAGCAGAATTGATTCCAAATTGTAATACGGTTGTTTTTTCTCTTTTCTCCTTCCCAAGTGCTTTTCCACTGAGGATCAGTAGATGCTTTTATGGTGCAAAAGCTTTTCACCACCTGAGAGATAGGAATGCGTTGCTCACTTTTTAGACACATCCCAGTTAGGGCTGAAATGAAACCCAATCAGCACACTGCCCATGGTGAATTCTGATGCACAAATAGGCAACCAGGTTCAGACCCACCTCACCGCCCACCCCCCATTACCTGTGGTCCATCGTGTACTGATCACTATTCTTCTACCTTTGTTTCCTCAGAATATGCAGAAAACATTGGTGATGGGAAGAACCAGGAATTCCAGGAGAATGAACAGAAGCGTATTCTGGAACTGCTGGAGAATTTTTAGTCCTGTTCTGCCTTTCCTTTCACCCCTCAGACTGAGCTCCATGTCTGCTTCTGATCCCTTCAACCTAAAATGCCTTTTCTAGGACACAAATTTTAACTTGGCTTTTGAACACATTAAAGTTAGTTTTGATATTCCTGGCCTTGTGTCTTTTGTACATGTGCATGAATCCTCTTCGTAAAAAGAATGGTCAGTTTATGCTGCTTTATAGTGCCATCAGTTTCCTCATCTGTAAGATGATAAGATTGGACCAGATCTCTGATGTCCCTGACAGCTCTAACCATCTGATTCTTGTAACCTGCAGCATCTTGAATGTGACTGTGAAGACCAGTTTAACTAGCAAATAAGAAATAAGGCATTCAGCTAAGTGCTGTTGATCAAAAAAATCACCGAGTGACTTCATGTTTATTCCAGCAAGGTTGTCGTTACTCAGAAACATTTTTAGAAATTAGCTTCAGAGCCCACTTAGGACCCATGTGAGAAAATTAGCCTCCAGGATTAATACTCATAACTTGGTTCTTCACCAGAAATAAGCCCCAATTTGACTACTTACATTATTCACTAGCTACGACTGAATATCTTCTCTTTCTAAAAATTAAATCCATCACCTTTAAAAGAAGATTAAAAAAAGTCTTACTGTGGAGTTTAAAAATAACATATAGGCTTTGAAGGCAGTTCTAAGATGAAGATCCAAAAAATACTTTGAGTAAGAGTACCAGGATAAGTGAATAACAAGGAGAAAGAAAGGGGTTAAATATTTATTCTGGGTGTATGGATTATTTCAGATCCAGGAGTGGTAAACTGTACTTTATATTTGGGGATGAAGAGGTTACCTGAAGCGTATGGAATGTGAAGAACTAGAGGCATTTCTCAAGTCCAGTGCTCTTTCAGAAAATTTTGTCATCACTGTATAATAGCCTAATATGAAACCGTGGAAGAGTTTTTGTAGGTGAATGTCTTTCTAATTTCAATTCATGGAAGGCCTTTTTTCTATTTAAAAAAGTTGGGTTTTTTATGAAGAAAGTGTATGTTGTTCAGACTATTACTATTGAATTATGCCAGTAGGAAAAATGTTAGAAGTAGAGAAATAGAAACTCCTAAGTACAAATTAAGCAGCCTCGTCACTAAATTTTAATCATCATATGTTTCTGCCACTTGATGGTCTTTCTTAGGATTTGTTCAAAGCTGCTGATTGTGTTCATAGCTGCTCATAGTAGGAGAAATGTTAATTATCTCATTAACACCTCCTTCCCCTCCTCCCTTCAACCCTGTGCGCACTTCCTCTTATAATTACCTCTTTTGTCAGGGAAAAAGTGCTTATTGATTTTTCCCAACAAAGGTCATTCGTGCATTATTTTCTGAGTTGTCCATTAGAACACTAGCCTCAAAATGGAAACACTTAATGCCTTGCACATAGTAAACCCTTGATAAACATTCGTTGAATTGAGTTAATGTCTTAGTGTCCATGGCCTGCTATAAACTTACTCACCCAGCACCTCTTTTTCATGGTGAATGATGCCTTCATTTTGCAGACTAGCATCTCTAACCCTTTTTTTTTTTTTTATTGTTGTTGTTGTTTAGAAAATTCTGAGAGCCCAAAATATACATGGCTTTCAAATAGTGTTGTACACAGACTTCACAGAGGTAATGAAGAATGGTTATCTCCAGATCCTCCCTCTGGATTCAGTAACAGTAAGCTCTCATTTATAGAGATTTGCATGCAGGTCAGGTTTGTGCTTTTTATCTCAGAGAAAAATGCATCATCAGGGGAGCTTAAAGACTTCATTCTAACAGGACATAAGTAGACACCTGTGTTCTGGGTAGCATTTTCCGCTGTTAGGAGACCATGTCAGCTTGCTAACTTTCCTTTAAGGCAGAAATCCCTAACATGATTTTCACACTCTGCTTACCTCTTGGGCCAAGTGGTAGAGTTGGTGGCAGATCCCTGTACTGAAGATAGTTTGGTGTAGTAGGAAAAAAGCAGCCTTGGGTCCAAACCCCAACTACTGCATCTATGAGATGTGTGGTTTTAGGCAGATCTTTTAACTTATGTGAATCTCTTTCCTCATCTGTCAAATGGGGATGATGACAGTACTTATACTAGTGACCAAAATTCAGTAGGATAAACTTTTACTCCTCACTTTGTGCAAATTTGTCATAGGATTCTTATGAGAAGAGCATGAAACACAGGCCTTAGTATACAGAAAGCAAGGAATATTTTTTAAACTGAAACTGAAAACATTTGTTAAGGGATAAACTTTCCTAAATCCTCTCCAAGGAGAGGAAATATGAGTTGCTATTTATTATAATTTCTAGTCTCTCTTGCTCTTTAGCCCAGGACCTCAACTCTAGGAAGCTCTTTGTAGCAGCATAGAATTTTTTTAAAAGTTTCTATTTTAAGGCCTTCAGCTGTCAGTCTGCCTCACAGGGAGGATGCGCTGGTTCTGATAATATAATTCCAAGAGAGGGACTATGTGCATTGTTACACAGAACCAGAAACCTGGCCCTCCTGGGCTGGGTGGTTGCTACCTTACCCTAAGAAGCCCATCGCATATTGGATCACACCAATTAAAAAACAGCTTCAGGGTTGACCCTTCATGTAAGATGGTTTCCAAAGGTCCCATCTATGGGGGGGAAAGTCCCCAAATAGAGAGTTTTTTGTCTCTAGAAAGCTTCATTTGTTAAATGTTTATTATGCATAAGGTGCTGCTTGCTTAATAGATGGTCCTATGTTGGAATTTTTGCATTTAAATTCGGTAGGGGACCATTTGACCCACAGTCTGTCATATGCCATGTTATAATGATCCTAAATTTATGTTGGATCCAAGGGCAACATTGTCTCTGAAGGGCAGGAATGAAGGGAGAAGAACTGACCAAGGAGTAAAAGGATGACCTCTTCAAACATAGATTCCTTTTGTCCTTCATCCCTTAATTACAGAATAGTCATTTATTAAGCACTTACTGTATGCAGAACACTCACTGTGCTTAGAGGAGATAGAATTGGACCCCTAACAAACAGTTGGAATGAGTCTTCCTGCCCTATTTCATTGTTTCCCAACCAGTATATCACAAAGATACCTTGGTGCATGGTGCCATTCAGAATTTTTTTTCTCCCCTTTGGTAAATTGAACCCTTTCAAAGGGTAAATTTAGGAGAAATACATTTGTATATTAAACCTACTTTAAATGGCAGAAAGTCAATACATGGGATGATGACCTAACCCAGGATGGGGTTCAGGGTAAATTAAATATAACTTCAAAAACATCTTAGAATCCTTCCCAGTGCTAGAGGGCAGAGCAAAGGATTCCTCCGCAAGCCTCTGTTTTTAAAGGCCTCCCAGGCTAGCCAGCTCTTCATTTCCTACTGGCTTGCACCTTATCTGGACTCCACCGTGCCCCTGATTCCCCTGCCTTCACCCTGCTTTTTCAGCTTCCTTTTGTGTGTGGTCTGTTAGATTGTAAGCTCCTTGAGGACAGGAACTATTTTTTTCATATTTCATATTTGTCCTGAATGCTTAGCATGGTGCCTTGGTACAGGCATGGTACTTAATAAATACTTATTGACTGACTTTTGAGGTTGACAGCTGAAGTTATCAAGCATAGCCTCCTATAACATTTCTTTCAGGCAAAAAATCCTCACCATGAGGGATCTCTAGACTAGCCCAGTCTAACAGATCTTCAGTTCTGTTGGAGGGTGAAGGACAGAAATGTAAATGGCCACCTTGTGGGGACCATAGCATCATAGAGCCAGAGTGAGGTGGTCTCTCAGTGACCATTCCAGTCCTACCCTCTGATTTTAAAAATGATGAAATTGAATCCCAGGGAAGAAAAGTGCCTTGTCCAAGGTTGCAAGCAGCAAGCCTTTCAGAAATGGACTTTTCCCACTACTACATTGAAAGGAGGGTGGATGGCAGGTGTTTGTGCAGTTAGATGGGAAGTGTGAAAACAGTTGTTATATTTGTCCTTCGTTCTGAAAGAGGACCATGACATCGGGGAAATGATGACATGACTTGGAGCTGACTTTGATTTGAATGAGGGAGAACTGTGCAAGGTCACCAGCCTCACTTTCTCCTCCAGAGCCATCTGGGTCCGGTGGCTTGGTATTTATCAGGATAACTGGAGATAGCCCAGAATGCAACAGGACACCTTGGCCCTTTTAGGCTGAGGTCTTTTCAGATTCTCATTTTGAGTAAGGTAAGGCCCATTCAGTGAATGGGCCTCTTTAAGAAGTTTTCTCCTTCCCCCATTGCATTCATGTGAAAATGGACAGATTATTTGACAGAAAAGGGTAGTGAAGATAGGCTTCTCCCTGTTCTGTTGAGTGCCAGCCTTGTGGGAGGGAGTAAACACCCCTCTGGTGTGTCCCTTTTGGAAAGTTCTCAAGTATATCAGACCAGGAAAAAAAATTGGCACTAAGCAAAGGCCACCAGTTAGTAACCCTCTGCTCAGTACCAGCAGAAAAGTGTGTTGTGTGGTCACCACACTCAGATCTGACCACCTCCTCCTACCCCTTACTACCACCATGAATGGGGGGTGGGGTTAATTCCCCAGGCTCCACCAAGAGGCCTGACCTGAGAAGTCTGTAGTATATAAATATCTTTGATAAAGAAACAGAAGAGCTTTTAGGGCATGGAAGTCCCTTCATTCCCTTCATTTCCGCCTGCGGCAAAATTTCATTAACAAAAGGCACTGCTGGGCCATCAAAACGACAGCTATAAATCATGTTCCTTGTGTGGGACTTACCCCAGGACCAGGGGCTCTGCCCTTTCCTGGATCTGCAAGGGAGGAACCCCTTTTGCTAGGGCCAGAATGCAGGCTAGGGTGCCCAGGGCCTGGTAAGAGAAGGGGCTCTAGGGCTAGCGTGCCAGGCCCCTCTGGCCAGCTGCCCACCTGGGTCCTCTGTTATTAATTAAGCTAATTATGCAGCTTTTATGGGCTGTTGCTAAGGGCCAACTTGGTTTTTTTCCTACTGATATCTCTGCAGCCGGCAGCCTGGAAGGCCCAAGGAGAAGTGCAATAGGTTCTGCCAGCTGCAAGTAAACATCATTATTGTAATTGGGGAAGGATTAAAAGGGCCTTGATAATTAGCTCCCTAACGAACCCTTTTAGCTGGTGAGCTGTGGCCTCTGACTGGTCAGCCTTCCCTCTTTAACTGGGTACCTTAGACTAGAAGGGACTGCCCACCAAGGTAAGTAGATGGAGAACAAGCCCCCATTTAGAATGCTCCTTTAAGGACAGTTATGTTATAAAAGGAGGAAGGGGAAGAAGGAATGGAAAAAGTTCAAGTGTCAATCTGCCCTTTTCTCCTTATACCCCAGGGAAGGGTGAACATCATGACACTAAAAAGAAATTCTGAATTTAACAAACCAACCCGTAACAAAAGTGATCATTTCCACATTTGTGGAACTCCTCAACTCTTCTGCTTTATCTTTTTCCTACTGACCTTCCTTCTCTTCTTTGTTATAATTTTTTAAAATGAAGACCTCCTTTACTTTTTTCTTTTTTACTGTTTTGCTATTGCTTAATCCCCTTCTACCTTTCTCCTTATCAAATGAGATATTTGGGGCTTTTTTAAAAGGGTTTAGCACAGTGACTAACATATATACTATATATATGTATATACATATATATATATACACACTATAGTAGGCACTACTAGAATAAAAAAGAAAAAACTACTCTTGTAAAAAATATGCATAATCAATCAGAACAAATTCTCACATTGGCTGCACCCAAAAATGTATATTTCATTCTGCACCTTCTGATAGAGAAGACTTAAGGTGCAGAATGAGATAGAGGAGATGAGTAAAATGCTTCATCTATGGTATTTGGAAAGAGTGATTCATTATTGCAATGATTAGTGTCCTTAAATCTTGGGAGTTTTTTTTTCTAGTAGTGTTCCCATCAAATAAATTCTGGTTCTCCTGGTTGTCCTCACTTCACCCTGTGTCATTTCAGGCAGATCAACTCAGGTTTCTCTGAAATCATCCCCATCATTTTTTTTTATAGGACAAGAAATTGAATTACATTTTCCCTTTTCCTTTCTTTGATATCTATGAAGTGTGGTCCTAGTAGTGGTAATGTTGAGTCAATGAGTACATATACATGATTTAATGACTTGTAGGAGCATGGATCCAAATTCCTTTCCAGAATTGCAAGACTCACGGTGCATTCGTGTGCCTATTTTCCTTCAGCTCCTCTGATAATCATTGTCATTTTTTGTGTCATCTTTGATGACAATCTGATAAGTGGGACATGGAACCCCAGAGTTGTTCATTTGTAAATCTCTAAGTATTAGTGATTTGGAGCAATTTTTTCCATATGGTTGCTGATAGCTTGAACTGCTTTCTTCAAGACCTTCATGTCCTTAGACTATATCTACCTCAAAGAAAGAGGAGGACTAATATGTACCAAAGTATTTATCAAAGCACCTTTTGTTATAAGAAAGAGCTCCATCAACTGGGAAATGGCTCAACAAATTATATCAATGTAATGGAATATTATTGCACTACAAGAAATGACATAAGGGATAGTTTCAGAGAATCCTGGGAAAACTTATAGGAATGGATGCAGAATGAAGTGAGTAAAACTAGAATAATTTATATGAAAAACCTGCAAGGAAAAACAAGGAAAATTTAAGAGCTCTGATCAATGCAATAATAAATCAATGTTTTGTTTTTCTTTCATTTACTTGAGGAAAGTTGGAAAAGGAAGAAAAGCGCTAGTATGGTAGTTGCCAATATAAAGAAAAGAAGGTCATTGAAACATTGTAAAGAAATACACCGAAGCAAATAGATCAAAAGTAAACACACACAAGACAGCTTTGGAAATAACATGTCAAATTTATATAGTTAAGAAAAATAAGCTTAATGTAATACAGCTTCACTGGTTTATGTACAATCTTCTCGTCTATTTTGTATATTGAAATACATTTCTTGTTTATTCAGTTTGGAATTTAAAAAAAAGCTCACATGGATTAAAATCAAGGCTAGACTTGGAAAAATGAATTGTTCATCAAAGGTACACTGGATCTCCAATGTGATAAAAGTATGGTTTCATGATGAAGAATTAAATGGTTCCAGATTTTGTGAATATAACACCAGATCATGCAAAACAAGTGTTTGCAGGAAAAGGACATACTAGTATATATAAATATATATGTATGTATATGTATATAATATACAAATAAATAAAAGTATAAATATAAAGGATCATAAGGTTTATTTCATGTCAATAAATTAATTTTCTTTTGTCCTCTTCTCCTAAATGAAATTGCTTTTAAAAAAAAGAAAGCTTAAGGTCAATTGTAATTAGATAGTGGGTAACATGTCCAAGGCCAGGAAATCTGAGTCTTCTATTATGAAACATTGGAACTTTCAGTTCAGTAAACAGTTATTAAGTGCCTACTCTGTCCCAGGCACTGTGCTGGAAGAAGCAATAGATATGGCCAAAGGACTGGTGAGTGTCTGGGAATCCAATATCTGAAAATGATGTTAGGGTCATTTAAACCATATGTTTCCAAGTTGACTAACTTAGCTATGTAATCATGCTGTGGAAGACCTAGAGCCAGCTTTTTGCTGAGACTTCAGCCCTGGACAGTTCCCAGGGGCTGTTTCTATGCAGCTCCCATTGCTCAGCAACAGACGCTGTCCTTCCTTTAATCCTGGGCAAGGGGTTGCCAAACTTTGAAGTGTGGCATGCCAAGATCCTGAGTCTTGTGCTTTTCGGGAGTTGTAGGAAAAGTCAATGGTAGTGCCAATGGCAACCATCCTGAATTTCATCTTTCACCAAAGTTTATAAAATTATAGATTTAGGGCCAGAAATGTCCTAAAACAGAGACCATCAAAGCCACACTCTGCCCATTTTCTCCTCTCCCCGACCCCTCCCCATAATACAGATGAAGAAATAGTTCTAGAGAAGCTAAGCGACTTCCCCAAGGTCACACAGGGATTAAGTGACAGAAGTAGAATTTAAACCTGAATCTTTTGGCTTCAAATCAGTTTTCTTTCCACTGTGCCACATTGCCAACCCCTGTCCCAGAACATCAGAATATTAGCACTAGAAGGTATCCTAGAGATGATCTCGAAACCCCACACTTACCAAAGGAAAAAGCTTAGGCCTAGAATGGACAAGGAATTTCATTCAACAAGCACTTATAAAGTATCTTCTATATGCCCAAGTACTGTGCTGGGCACTGGAGTGACAAAGACAAAAAAAATGAGTCTCTGCCTTTAAGAAGCTTACAATCTATTGGTGAAAGAACACACAGCTCAAACAGCAAACATGGAAAATATAGATCTTGCACCTATGTCTTCTCATTCCAAGTACTATTTTCTTTCTGCTACACTACACTGTCTCCTTGAAACAATGGGAAGTTGTGACACTCTGAGTCTCTCACTCTGGTGTATGGGTATCACTGGGGCTAGCTAAGTAAGCAAAAAAAGCAAATGTCTCTGAAATCTCTCTCACCCTGCTAACTTGGAAGTTTAATGGGTGAAACAGCTAGGCTGAGTGGGCCCCAGGGGGAACAGAGCACCAGGGAAAGCAAGGATAGAGATCATTTAGTTGATATTCAGCATGATCCCATCTGTAACCAATCTACTTTCTTAGAGGTTAACCAGAAAAAAATTGCAGTACAGGAAAGAAACAGATAAGGTCACCACACCCGGGAGCCAGAGACCGTTAATTGAGCATAGACAAAACAGTGGTGGAGAGAGCCAGGATGAGTGTCTGCCCATTGGCAGTAGGAATCTGAATAATCCTGCACTCGATGGAAGACCTTAGTACCCTCAAACTGGTCCATGGGGGTTGGGGGAGTGGAAAGGAGTGGGGGGACAGGGCACAGTGGAAGTTTAGCATGGAAAATTAGAATAGGCACAAGCTTGACTAGGGCTTTTCTTTCCCAAGCTCTTACATGTGAAAATAATGTTATCATTCCATTTCTCACCTCCCATACTCTTTATAACATTTTTACCTAAATCATCTTCCCTGATCTTCAAAGCTATCTGTAAGAAAAGGAAGTCAGGTGATATCCCCTTTGGACAAATAAGGAAATGAAGGCTTGGAGGAAATTGTTCAAGGTGGCCCAGGGAGTCAGTGGCAAAGCCAGAATTAGAACTTGAGTCTTTTGACTCCCAATTTAGCATAAGCTTTGCTGTGGAGGGAGCACTCTGGTTCAGAAGACCTAGATTCAAGTATGGTCTCTAATATTTGCCAGTCCTCCCTCTGTGGGCAGGTCACTTAACCTAAGTCTGGTTCCTTGTCTGTGAAATGATGATGATAATATTTAGCTGCCCATCTCATGAAGTAACTGAACAAAACTCTGTAAGTCTTAAGATGCCATAGAAATATGTGCTATTGTTACTATTGTTAAATACATATTATTTTTGATTTGCTTTCTCACTCCTTTTGTTTTCCCCAACCCTATACCTGAGTCCAATACTGATGCCATGAGAAAGTCAAATTTTAAAAACCTGCCCAAAGTACCAGAGGTACAAGGCACAGAGAGAGAAAGGAACAGTCCATTAAACAGGGACTGTATCTGCCTTATTCTACAAAGTGTTTGGAAACTTCATGGACCTCAGGGGAATAGACTCTGCTGCCTGAAGAATGTCCAAATGATGACTCCACTTACATCTATGATCAGCACCTTCTGATGGTCATACTTGCTTTCAATGCCTTCTTCATCCAAGACCTTCCCTTCCCTCAAAACCTGATCCCAAATCCATCTCTTCCAGGAAGACTTCCATAACTGTGTTTGCCTTGACTTGATTACCTTTGAAGATGGTATAACCCTGGGTCTCATCCAGTGAGTACCATCTCATCCTGCACCATCTCATTCTGCTGCTTATTTGGGAAATTCCTGGTATGTTATTTTCTGTGGTTGCACTTTGCCTTTCAAACTGGATTGCAAATATCACAAAGACAGGATCTACTTTTGTGTGTTCTTTATCTCCTGACTCTTTTCCACTTGTCCTGGTATCTACCTAGTAAAGATCTCTCGGAACATTTGGTGATAATGTTAGGAAGCATTCATTCACAGTATGATGATCACTTGCCCTTCAAGGTCTAGCTGAACTCCTGACTCTTTGCTCCCAAAGTTTTCCTGGAATACTCCACCCATAATAAATGGGTGGAGCTTTCCTCTGAGCTTCTGCAGATCTCTTTGGGGCCACACTACATAAGACAGTGACTTTTACCTATATGTGTCTCTCCCATCTAGATTATGGGTTCTCTGAAGACAGAGAGGTCTTTCATACCACTTTGGGCTCCTGCACACAGTAAGTACTCAAACATCTTATTAATGATGACAAAGATAATAAGGTTTGAAGTCCTAGGCTGGGATGGAGTTGCTGTGCTCTTCTGGGCATGAGGAGACTATCCAATAGCACCTACCTTGCCTTGTTGAGTTCAAGTCCTCAGTTCTGGGTGAATCATATCTAAGGTACTAAAGAACTGATAGATGGGATCAGTAAGATGTTTTCAGGGATATTTGAATGGTCTTAAACAAGAGATACCTCAGGATGGAGAGTTGAAAATGTCCCAGTTTTTTAAAAGAGGGAAGCATAGAAGTCTTTTGATTATAAACTAGTGAGCTTGATTTATATTACTGGCAAAATTCACCATAAGGAAATAGTTTGTGAGCATTCAGAAAGGGGAACAGTGATAACTAAAGCCCAGAATGACTTCATCAAGGACTGTTCATACAAGACTTACCTCATTTCTTTTTTCAACAGGCTAACTAGATAGATAGAATGGAAGAAAGGAGACAGATTTCATGCTAGCTTGGTGGGACAGATGATGAGAAATAGGTTATATAATAGTACAGTTAGGTGGATTTGAAACTGGTTCAGTGACTGGACTCAAAGAGTAATCACTAATAGATTGATTTCAGCTAGGAAAGAGGTCTATAATGGGGTGACCCAGGGACCAAATCCATAGCCTTGTATTGTTCACCATCTCTGTCATGACCTGGATGAAAGTGATAATGACATGCTTGTGAAATTTACAGATGACATGAAGCTTGGAGGAATAGTGAATATGTTAGTTGACTGAGATAAAAACCTAAAAAAGATCTCAAGGTAGGGAAATGGGCTAAGCTGAATAAAATGGAATCTAATAGGGATAAATGTAAAGTTCTGCATATAGGTCCAAGTAGTCTCTCAATTCAACCTGAGTCTGTATTGTGGCATGGCTAACACTATTCAAGATTGTATTGAGAAATAGTATGTCTGGAATGAGGGAGGGAAAGTTTGGAAAGGTCTCCTATATACCACCTTGGACAGTCCCCATCTGGAGTATTATGTTCAATTCTGAGTGCCACATTTTAAGAAAAACAGACAAACTGGAATATTTCCAGCAGAGGATTACCAGGATGAGGAGAGGACTGGAAAGTATGCCTTAAAAGATTGGTTGAAGCAATTGTGAATGTTTAGCCTTGTGAAAAGAAGATATGTGGGGGAGGAGAGGTGGACATGATAGTTGTTATCAAGTATTTGAAGAGCTATCATATGGAAGAGGGACTAAATTTATTCTGGTTGGCTCCAGGGGACAGAAGTAGGAATAGTGGGTGGACAATGCAGAGGCAGATTTTTGCTTATTCCTCCCAATTAGAGCTATCTAAAAGCTGAATAGACCACGTGAAGACAGTGAGTTCTCCATAATTCGAGGTCTTCAGCTGGAGGCTGGATGATCAAACACTGGTTAGGGCTGTTGAAGTAAGAAATTTTTGTTCAAATATGGTTTGGACGAGATGGCCTCTGATATCCCTTTCAAATTTGAGTGGTGATTTGTAAGTTCTATCTAACTCACTTCCAGTTGGATTTCTTCCCTAGGAAACACTGAAGATTTGGAATTAAGGCTTTAGCAACTCTGAAAGAGGTCTTCCGCCTACCTCTGAAGCCCCTTCCTGCCTTTTCCACAGCAGGGACCCAGGCTGAATTAGACTGAAAGGGATCTCCTCAGACTGTCTGGAAGTTTCAGTGAGAAAAATTCCCTTTTATAAAATCTCTCTACCTCAGCTGGTCTCATCAGCCTCTGGACACACCAGGCTTCCTATAATTCAATCAGAGGTGTCCCATCCCTTTCTTGTTGCCTGTATAAATCCTACCAGTCCTGCAAGCCTCTACTCATGTCCCATCTTCTTCTCTAACCACCCAGTCATAGAATCTAGAGTGTCAGATTTGGGAGGGACCTTAGAACATAGAATGTCAAAACTGGTTTAGAATTTAGACATGCTTGTATAAAGTCAAGAAATTAGGAGATCTGGAATGTCAAACAAGAAAGGAGTTTTACTTAGAACACAGAACATTAAATCCTAGAACTGGAAAGGAAATATCCAGAATGATGCGTGGGTGGGTCAGTGAACAAATTATAGGAAACAATAGCTATACAAGGTATTCCAAAAGTCTTTTTGCAGTTTTATCAGTTTAAACAGCTTTAACAATTTAAAACTACACTAAATTTTGAATACCCTATAAACCAATGAACAGTAATGGTGAGAAAACATATCAAAATTACATGGATACAACTAAAACAGTTCTTAGAGATGAAATTGTGTCTCTAAAGATATGAATTTACAAAATTAAGAAAAATAGAAGATTGATGAACTGAATATGCAATTTTAAAAGGTAAAATCAACAAATTAAAGTCTAGGTGAGCACAAAAGAAGAAAAATGTAAAACTAGAGGAGAAAGAGATAAAATGAAAAAAGACTATAAAAATCATGAAACTAAAAGCTGGTTCTTTGGGGGGAGGTGAACTAACAAAACTGATAAAAGTTTGGGTGCTCTGGGGGAAAAATAATTTTAAAAGAGGACAATCAAATTGCCCAATAAAAAAAAGAACAAGATGAAATCAGAGCCATTCTCTCAATAGTCTCATCAACCAACTTGATGTCCTACAGGTTTTAATCCTTACATCTCTTGAATTTCTGCCTTGAAGACCCTGCTATTCTGATTGATGATTTACTTATTCTCTAAACCCATTATTTCAGGAAAGGTCCAGTGATTTTCCATTTCACTTTCTACTCTTTGTTCAAGAACTTTGACAACCATCTGGATGCTGTGTGACTCTCTTTTTTCAATTCTCCCTTTCCAGTTCTGGAATTCTGATAAAACCAACTCTGCCATTGTTACTGGAAGAGGTGTGGCAATGTTCTTCCCCACTCCCTTATTATCCCTGAAAATTGCAGGACCAAAGTGCCCCTTTCTGGCCATAATTCCCATATATGTATTTTCTCCTCTATCAGAATGTAGGCTCCTTGAATTCAGGAACTATTATCCTTCTATATTTGTGCTTGCAGTGCTTGGCTTATAGAGCTTAATAAATGTTTTTTAATTCATTTCTTCAAGAAATAAAAAAAATCATAAGAACTTAGTGTATATAATTGTATGCTAACATGACTAATGTGAAAATGTGTTTAATGGGAATGTATGTGTAGAGCCCATATAAGATTGCATACCATCTTGGGGAAGGAGGAGAAGAAAATTTAAAACTTATGGAAGTGAATGTAGAAAACTGAAAACAAATTAATAAATTTTGGGGGGAAATTATATGCTAGCAGAATCAAGAATTCTTAAAGAGAATTGCAAAAGGCGAAGTTATACAAACCACATGAGAAGTACCAAAGTAGGGAGGGGGGAAGGAAGAACTCCTGCTCCAGATGGAAATAAAAATTAATTCTATCAAATGCTTAAAGAGTAATTAGCACTCTACCACTCCTTTTTATAAACAAAAATGGTCCTAATACCTAAACTATGAAAGGGCCAAACAAAGAAAAATAACCACAGACAAATACCCCTAATGAATATTAATGTAAAATTTAAAAATAAAATCCTAGAAAAAATTATCCACTATGACCAAGTTGGATTAATACCAGCAATTCAAGAATGGTTCAACATTAAGAAAACAACATAATCATTAGGAAACAAAAACAACCCAAATTACATGATTATATTGATAGATACAGAAAAAGCCTTTGACAAAATATAACACTCATTTCTACTTTGAAGGCCTAGACATTGGAGGGAAATTTTTAACATGATAAAACATATGTACACCAAACCAAACTCTGTTCTGATTTGCAATTTGTAAAGAAAGAGATAAAGCAAAGATGTTCTCTCACATTTTTTTATATGCTGCTAAAAAATGCTAACAATAGCAATAAACACAAGAAAAAGAAATTAAAGGCATAAACATTGGCCAAGATTTCATCCCAAGAAGGGATAACATTATTTCAGTATGCAAAAAATCGGTTAACAATAAACATTTATTAAGTGCTTACTATGTGATGAGCCCTATACTAGGTACCAGGGATACAAAGAAAGGCAAAAACATTTCCTGTCCTCAAAGAGTTCATGATTAAATAAGGGAGACAATATGTTAATAACTAGGTACCTACAAGATATATGCAGAGGGAGGGCATGAGGGAGTAAGAAAGACTTCTTGCAAAAGGTGGAATTTTAACTGAGTGTTGAAGGAAGCCAGAAGAGTCAGAAGGTAGAGTTGAGGAGGAAGAACAGCTCAGTCATGGGAAATAGGCAGTGAAAATATGGAGTTGGGAGATAGAGTGTCTTGTTCAATGAACAGCAAGGAAGCTAGTGTAACTGGATCAAATGCACCATGATAGTTTTCTTAGAAAACCCCAGAGAATAAGTAAAAAAACTAACTGAGACAATAACTTCAGTAAAATAATAGCACATTAAATACATGAAATAAATCTCCAAAAAGTTTCCATATTTCTACATAATAATAACAAAAGCCAGGATGAAAGAATATGAAAAAAAATCCCATAGAAAATAACTATAAAATCCATAAAATAGCCAAAAGTCAAACTGCCAAGATGCTCTAAACATATGTAAATACAATTATAAGTCACGCTTAAGAAAAATAATGACAAATAATTGGAGGGCTATTCATTGCTCATGGTTGGAATGAAGTAATGCAATAAAAATGAGGATACTACACAAATTGCTTTATAGGTTTTACTAATCAACCTGTCAATAGTTTATTTAAATTTTTTTAATTTGAACTTAAGTACCAAATAAATAAGCATATATTAGAAGCAATAAGCATATATTAGAACAGACAAGGAGGATCATATCTGAAATTTTAAAACTTCATTATGTATAGCTTTTTTATTTTAAAGTATATTTTTACATTTAAATTTAAATATAAATGATAATTTCAAAGTTATACTGCCAGTCAGTGATTCTCTCTGGTCTTCCTTCTGTTCTCTTTGGTGCATTTTTTTAAAAAAAGCACTAAAAATGCTTCAATGACCTCTATTCTTCCTTCCTGCTTCTCTCCTTTCCATCCTTCTTTCCCTCCATCCTATCCTTACCCATCTCCCTCCAACATGCCTCCATTGGAAAAAAAATTCCCACATTGGCCATGACCAAAAATGTTCTTAAAGAGGTTATTTTGTAGACCCAAACAAAATAATAATATTCATTTGGAAGCCCACGTATTCTATAATCTCAAAGGAAAGAGTGAAAAAATAGGAATTAAGGGGGAACAATAGCACTTCCTGACCTCAAATTATATTTTAAAGCATTAACCATCATAACTATTTGATAATGATCAAAAGTAAAAAAAGAAAACAATGGAACATACTAGATAAATAAGATTTTCAAAAAAGACTGAACTCACTAATGTAGTGTTTGATAAACCTGAGAACAAAAACTCCTTTGAGAAGGATTCTCTATTCGACAAAAACTGTTCAAAACATTGGAAGCAGTTTTGGGGAAAAAATAGGCTTAGACCAGCATCATCCATCCTTTTCCACAATAAGTTCCAAGTGGAAATTTAAATATAAAAGGTCATACTATTAAAAAAAAATGAAAGTAAAGCAATGTAGGTATTTTTTATAATTATAGCTAATGGGGAAATTTTTAACCAAACTAGGAAAATAGAAGACATCAAAAGACAAAGTACATAACTTCAGCTACATGAAATTCAAAAGCTTTTACATTAGCAAAATTATTGCAGCTAAGGAGAGGAGAGAAGCATTGCATCAAATATCTCTGATAAGGGCTTCCAATCCAAGATTTATAGGGAATTAATATAAATTTCTAAGAGTAAGAGGCACTACCCAATGGATGTGTACAAAGAATATGAATGAGTGGTTCTCAAAAGAAGAATTGCAAACCATTACCAATCATATGAAAGTTTGTTCTAAGTCACTAATAAAAAGACAAATGCAAAACAAAACGACTCTGAGGTTTCACATCACAACCAGCAAATTCTCAAAGATGATAAAAGATGAGAATAAACAATGTTTGAGGGGAAATGGAAAGGAATTTGGAATTATGATTAGAAAAAAGTGACTAAAATGTTCATACCCTTTGACATATAGATGCTATTGTGGACATATATCCTAAGGAGGTCAAAGATAAAAAGAAAGGTCCAACATACAACAAAATATTTCTAATCAGTAATTTTTTTAGTAGCAGAGAACTGGAAAAAACCAGATGCCCATAAATTGGGTAATGGCTAAACAAATTGTGTTAAATGAATATGATGGAATGTTACTGACCATAAGAAATGATGAATATATATATATATATAGGAAGCCATGGGAAGACGTGAAATAATGCAAAGGGAAGTAAGCAGAACAAGAGAAAAAATATACACCATGACTACAGCAACGTAAACATAACCACAATAGCAAAAATTGAAACAAAATGCTGTGTAATTATACTGCCCCAGTTTGACCCCATTAAAGGGAGGGAGGATTGCACCTCCGCTCCTTTTCTGCAGGGGGCAGAGGGGATGGAAGAGGACACTGTGGTCATGTAACATTGCCTATACTGTCAGATTTGATTGATGTGTTGATTAGTTTTGTTGAACTCTAAGTTCCCCTCTGTAGCATCCACACATTGGCTCTCAGTCTTCCTTCTGGTGCCGTACAGACAGCTCTAATCCCTCTTCCACCAGCCTTCAAATGTTTGAAAGGATGATGATAATAACAACAATATTTGGAGAAATCAGTCATATTTCTCACAAGTCTTATTGCAGTCACAGGCATAGATATATAAAATACGCTTGAACTATGCTGCAAACTTGCTTTGCTCCGTAAATGACAGAGAGGGAAATGGACATCTATAGGCTGCAGCTGTTACCCCAACACCCCACCTGAAATAGCCCCATCTGGACCAAAGACCATGCCTAGCTGTCTGGGTGAGCTGCTCCATTCAGTTTGAAAGTCTGCACCAGGGGTGAGCTTGATTGGCCTATGAATAAGTGCAAATTTGCCCAGAGGAGTATGACTGGTTGACTCTAGCCGTACTTTGCATTTATCTACGTTGGACAGCTCTCTATACACCATACTTCTCCCCCTCTCCTTTCCTTTCTTGGTCTAGGAATAGTAATCAAGTCAATACTAGTACTGACTCTGAAAAGGTCATGCCGAAGGACTGCACTATGACTCTTCCCACCATTTCTGTGACGACTCAGACAAAAAATTAACTTCTTTTCTATATGTGTAACCTTTTCAAATGCAAGCAACTTGAGGGTAAAAACTGTTTTCCTTTGTGATCTTCTGTCTCCAGAGCTGGACACATTGAAGGTGTCTAATAAATGTTTTTTTTTCATTCATCTATTCATTATTATAAGGGAATGGTTCTTTGGGTAAAAGGGGAAAGGGATATATGGGGAAATGAATGCTAGAAAAAAATGAAAACTATTAATAAAAATGAATAAAAAACAAAATGGCTAAATGCCAACACACTTTGACACAGAAATCCCACTTCTAGGCCAAAGAAGATCAAAGTTAAAAAGAAAAGTCTCATATATATCAAAGTATTAATTGCAAAACTTTCTGGGGGTAGTCAAAGAACTGGAAACAAAGTAGAAGCTTATGAATTAAGGGAATGGCTAAACAAATCATAGAATATGAATATTTCTGTACCATGAGAAATGATGTATATGAAGAACGCAGAGAAATAGGAGAACATTTGTATGAACTGATGAAGAATGAGATAAGCAAAACAAGGAAAACAATATATACAGCACTACAGCAGTGTAAAGAGAAATACTTCACCAAATACTTCATAATTATAATGAGAAAATTTTCCCAAGGAGAAGAGTTAAGAAAAAGCACCTCTGTCCTTGCAGAAGTAGGGAAGGAAGAAATTAAACACTTGTAAAATACCTACTATATGCCAGCCACTTTTGAAATATTATCTCATTTGATCCTCACAATAACACTGTGGGAAGTAGATATTAGTATTCCCTTTTTACAGTTATATACATTTTAGTACATAGAGGCTAAGTGACTTGTCCAGGGTCACACAGATAATAAGGGTCTGAGGCCAAATTTGAACTCAGGATGATGGTTCCTCCTCACTCCAGGCCCAGCACTTTCTCCACTGAGTGACCTAGCTGCCTAATCCTTATTCCATATTCATAAGCAGGGACTCTGAATGTGGAATGCCACATATGCTGTAAGTTCTGGTCTGTGTTTTCTTTAGTCTTGGTAAATGGTTTTTTACTTCTTTAATCCTTATTATAAAGGAAAATAGTGATAGACAGCTAGGTGGCGCAGTGGATAGAGTTCTGGATCTGGAGTCGGGAAGATTCATCTTCCTGAGTTCTAATCTTACCTCAGATACTTATTAGTTGTGTGACCCTGGGCAAGTCACTCAACCCTGTTTGCTTCAGTTTCCTCATTTGTCAAATGAGCTGGAGAAGGATATGGTAAACCACTCCAGCATGTTTGCCAAGAAAACCTCAAATGGGGTCCTGAAGAGTTGGACATGACTGAACAGCAAAGTGATATGTTTGAACATAAACTGATATAAAAAGACAACAATAAAACAGACAAAAAAGAGCTAGAAGGGAACTTAGAGGACATCCTGCTCCATCAGATGAGAAAACTAAGTCACAGGGCAAGGCAATGGCTTCCCCAGTGTTCCACAGTGATTTATTGACAATCCCAGGATTGGAATCCAAGTCTCTTGACTCCTAGAGTCTCACTGGCTCTTTCAGTTATCTGACTGTAACCAGTAACTGAGTATACCTGTCTTCTTTTTCCAAGGCTGTGTCTCTGGCCACAGCCTCTCCTCATCTCTAATAAAAGTGGAAAGAATTGATCCTTTTAATTTGAGGACCATCACGATGGTCCTGGGCATGCTGAGTTGGTTACTGTATTGCTTGGATCAACACTGGGCTGAATGGGCATCATTTATATTGAGGCTGATCTTATTTGTGGTGCAAAAAGGGATGTCTTGTTTGGGGAGAAAAGCAGAGATGACAGGTTCTGGGGATGACGATGATTCCTTGGTCATTCTGCCACTTGTACAGTTGTTTATCTATATTTCTATTTCCTCTGCTTATGATCCTTGGCCCAGACTGTATAATTAGGTGTCCAGGAGTGTATACGACTCTATCCTGATAGAATTTGTCTTGCTTAATCTGTAAAATGATGGCTGAGTCTGACAGCTGTTTTTCCTGAAAATTGGCTGTTTTCAAGAAAAACAGTTCTTTTGAAGTCTATTAGGATGGCTCCGAGGAGAATGGGAGAATTTGGATTGGCTGGGGGAGTTGAGAGAATACTGCTGGTTACCTGATTTCTCCTGGTCTGGTGAAAAGAGTATTGGTCTAGACATCAAGTAACCTGGGATTTACCCTTTTGAAAGCCCTTCCATTCTTTAAGACCTGATTCAAATACCTTCTCCATGAAGCTTTCTCTGATCTCTTAGGTTAGAAATCATTCCTTTCTCTGATTCCACATGGCATTTTTTACCTCTATCATTTTCTTTTTTTTTTTTAATCATTTTCTTTTTTAAAATATATTTTTATTTTTAACATTCTTTTTAAAATTTTTGAATTCCAAATTCTCTCCCTCCTTCCCACCTGGCCCACCAAAAAGGCAAACAATATCATATCAATTATACATGTGATATCATGTGAAACATTTTTCCATATTAACCATACATATTTTTAAAAGCAAAAAACTTATACTTCAATTCAGAGTTCATCAGTTCTCTCTTTGAAGGTAGCATTTTTTTCATCATGAGTAATTTGCAATTGTCTTGGATCATTGCATTGTTCAGAGTAGCCAAGTCTTTCACAGTTGATCAGCATCACAACATTGTTGTTACTATACGCAATGATCTCCTATTTCTCATTTTACTTTGGGTCAATTCGCATAGGTCTTCTATGTTTTTCTGAAACCATCCTACTCATTATTTCACATAGCACAATAATACTCCATCACAATCATATGCCATAACTTGTTCAGTCATTCTCTAATCAATGAGCTGAATTCCAATTTTTACCAAGACAAAAAGAACTGCTATAAATATGTTATATATATATATATATATATATATAACATATATATATAATATAGAAGGGTGTGTGTGTGTACTTTTCATTTTTTTATTGTTCTTTTTGGGATACAGATTTAATAGTGATATTTCTGAGTCAAAAGGTATGCACAGCTTTATAACTCTTTGGGTCTAGCACCAAATTGTTTTGCAGAATGGTTAGAACAATTTACCACACCACCAACAATTCATTAATATGTCTATTTTACCCTCATCTCCTCCAGCACTTGTCATTTCTCATAGGTGTGAGGTGGTACCTCAGAGTTGTTTTAATTTGCCTTTCTCTAATCAATAGTTATTTAGGGCATTTTTATATGACTATAGATAGCTTTGATTTCTTTTGAAAACTGCCTGTTTATATCCTTTAACCATTTATCAATTGGAGAATGACTCTTATTTTTATAAATTTGACTCAGTTCTGTACTCATATATATTTGAGAAATGAGGCTTTTATCAGAAAAACTTGCTGTAAAAATTTTTATATTACTTCATTCTCTATTCTCTTTTATCAAAATATAGTTTCCTTAATTATCCCTTTTAATTAGGTCTATTTTTGCTTTTGTTTTGTCTGAGATCATGATAGCTCTTTCATGTTTACCTTTTCGTGCTTTTTTTTGAGTCTTGTGTTTGAATGTCAAATTTTCTATTCAGCTGTGGTCTTTTCATCAGGAATGCTCAAAACTCCTCTATTTCATTCAATATTCATTTTTCCCCCTGAAGGATTATACACAGTTTTTCAGAGTAGGTTATTCTTGGTGATAATCCTAGCTTGTTTGCCTTCTAGAATATCATATTCTGAGTCCTTTAACATAGAAGCTGCTACATCTTGTGTGACCCTGACTGTGCATCATGATATTTGAATTGGTTTTTTTTTCTGGCTATTTGAAGTATTTTCTCTTTGATCTAGGAGCTCTGGAATTTGGCTATAATATTCCTTGGAGTTTTTGTTTTGAGATGTCTTTCAGGAGGTGATCAGTGGATTCTTTCCATTTCTATTTTATCCTCTGGATCTAAGATATTGAGGCAATTTTCCTTGATAATTTCTTGAAATATGATGTCTAGGCTCTTGCTTTGATCAGAGCTTTCAGGGAATACAATAATTCTTAAATGATCTTTCTTTGATTTATTTTCCAGGTCAGTTGTTTTTTCAATAAGATATTTCACTTTTTTAATTTTTTTATTCTTTTGACTGTTTAATGTTTCTTGAAGTCTCATTGAGTCATTAGTTTCCAGTCATCCAATTCGAATTTTTAAGGAATTATTTTATTCAGTGAATTTTTGTGCCTCCTTTTCCATTTGACCTAGTCTGTGTTTTAAGGAGTTCATTTCTTCAGTACTTTTTGTGCCTCTTTTACCTAGCTGTTTATTTTCTTTCATTTTGCTCATTTCTTCTCCCAATTTTTCTTCTCTCACTCTTATCTTTTTCTTGAACTCTTCCAGGAATTCTTGTTGGGCTTGAGTCCATTGCATCTTTCTTTGAGGCTTTAAAAAATAAAAAGCTGTTTTCACATTGTTGTCTACTTCTGAGTTTATGACTTGGTCTTCCCAGACACCAAAGTAGCTTTTTGTGGTCAAATTTGTTTAGTGTTGTTTGCTCATCTTCCTGCCTATTTCTTAACTTTGGTCTTTATGTTAAAGTTGAGCCCTATTCACCTGGGGGTGGTGAGAAGTTGTCCTAAGCTCCAGACTTTTTTGTGCTATGATTTTTAGAATTAATTCCAGAAAGTCTGCTAGTTTTTGATGCTTCCAAGGTGCTATGACCCTGGGAGAAGTATGGTCACTGCTTTCCTGATCTGCACTCTGGTCTTTCCTCAGGAAGGATCCCTGGTCCCTTGAAGCGGCAAACTCTAGTGTTCTTCTTGGCCCTGGAACTATCGCCAGGTCTCCTGCTGTCCTGTGCACAAGTGCACCCCTCTTCTCCCTGGAACTGCAACCTAGAACTTCATATGGGCAAGAGAGGTGCTGATCAGGACCAACTTCACCAGGGCCAGCAAAGGGTCCCCTGTAATTTCTTTCTGACCAGTTATTCAACCTTCTTACCATCTTTAGCGTTGCTAAAGCTGCTACTGCGGCTGCTCCAGCTGCAACCACTGTGCATGTGGGTTCCAGAGGAGCTTCCACCAAGTATCACATACTTTACCTGCTGACTTCCTAAATTTTATTAGGCCAGAAAAATGTCTCAGACTGACCTTTTGTTGGCTCTGCCATTCCAAAATTTAATTTGAGGTGTTATTTTATAATTGTTTGGAGGGGAATGTTGAGAGAGTTCAGCTATATTATCTCTAATCTACCATCATGGTTCTACCCCCTCTCTCATTTTCTATTCATATTAATCAAGTATCTATTAAGCCCTTACTATATGCTAGGCATTGTGGTAAGAATAGAGAGGCAAAACCAGAAAGAACATAGCCTTTGCCCTAATAGGGCTTACCTTCCACTGAGAGGAAATAATGTGTAAGTTAATAAATAAATACAAAGTAATTGTAATTGAGGGGGAGGGGAGGTGCTAACAACTGGGGAGGGATTAGGAAAGTTCTTTTTAGGAAAGTGGGAGGTAAACCTTGACCTGAATCCTTTTTGAATGGTAACATTTATCACCTCCTATGTGCCAGGCTCTATGCTAAGTGCTGGATGAAGCTAGGGATTTATATCTACAGAATCAAGAAAGGAGTACAGTATGGAGACTCTTGGCAAAAGCCCAGAGATGGGAGCTCTAAGGCATGAATGGGGGAACAGCAAATAGACCGGACTTGCTGCAAGGCAGTCTGAAGTCAGCCTGTGAAAGGTTGAGCTTCAAAGGTCATGCAAAAAAGTCTATTTTATCTTAGAGGTAACAAGGACTCCCTGAACTTCTTGAACAAGGGAGAAACATGGTCAGACCGGTGCTTTAATGATCCCTTGGTTATTCTGCCATTTGAACAGTTGTTTATCCATATTTCTATTTCCTCTGCTTATAATCCTTAGTTCAGACTGTTTAATTAAGTATCCGTGGGTGTTTATGACTCTGTCCCGTTAGAATTTATCTTGCTTCCTCTATAAAAGGATGGCTGAATCTGACAGACTCCAAATTTAAGGACATCAGTGTGGAAGGTGTGTACAGGGATGGAATGCAAAGGGTAAAGATTTGAGGCAGGTAATGCAACGAAAAGGCTATTGCAAGAACTCAATAAGATGTGATAAGGAGGGACTTTTAGTTCAGGGACTTTAAAGTCTATAGGAGTGGAGAGGGGATAGGGCTGAGGTGAGAGAGGTTGTGGAGGTAGAATTAGAAAGCCTTAGCAACTGATTAGACAGGGAAAGTTCAGAGAGTGAGGATGAGAAGTCCACATTGGCTCTGAGGTTGTGAACTTGAATAACTGGAAGGATGGTCTGGCCTTCCAAAGAAACAAGGAAGTGAGGAGAAAGAGGAGGGCATGTGGAGTAGTGTGTGATGCAGTCAACAAACAGTGAGTTACTGTAGAATGTTTCATATTTGTGACCTATCCTCTGTTAGGAGAGATCCTGACAAGAGTGTAGAAGGACCACACAAATAGGATTAACTCATAATTAACAAGTGAGAAGGACAGTTAGGTGGTACCATAGTGCATAAAGTGCCAGGTCTGGAGTCAGGAAGACTCATGTTCCTGAGTTCAAATCCAGTCTCAGACACTTACTAGCTATGTGACCTTGGACAAGTCACTTAACCCTGTTTGCCTGAGTTTCCTCTTCTATCAAATGATCTGGAGAAGGCAATGGCAAGGCACTCTAGTGTCTTTGCCAAGAAAACCCCAAATGGGGTCCAAAGAATCAGACGCAGCTGAACAACAACTACAAAGTGAGAGAGAATAAACAAATTTGGGACAGAATGTACCCAAGTACTTTTCAGGTAAGTATTCCTCCTAATTATGAGTCATCCCATAATAGTCCCTACCAAAGTAAGAGAGGCAGGGCAAGAATCACTGCCCCCATTTTAGAGATCAGATAACTGAGGTCCAGGAAGTTTGAGTGCCTTGCCCAAACTTATGACTACTAAGTGGTAGAGTAAGAATTTTAACTACCTGCCATTTAATCCTTGTCCAATCGTCCTCTCACTGTACTACACAGCCTTTTAGGAAGAGGAGAGTTAAACACAAGGTGGTTGCATTATTGTTTTGTTCTTAAATACAGTTCACAATAAATTGCATTTTCTATGATCAATCAATAAACATTTATTAAGCAACTACTATGTGCCAGGGATTGTGTGAAGCACTAGGGATAAAAAAAGGACAAAAGATCTATCTGTCCTCAAAAAGCTTAAACTTTATTGAGGGGAGACAACAGGCAAACAGCTATATACAAGGCAAGTGATGTACAGGATAAATAGGAATACTTAATGGAGGAAGGCCCTGGAATTACGAGAGGTTGGGGAGGGCTTTCTGAAGAAGGTAGAACTTTAGTTGAGACTTAAAGGAAGCCAGGATGGTCTTTAGTTGGAGAAGAGGAGGGAAAGTTTTCCAGGCATGGGAGGACAGCCAGAAAAAAACACCTGGGGTCAAAAATGGAGTATCTTGTTTGTGGAACAGCCAGGAGGCCAGTGTCACTGGATGGAAGAGTGTATGTGTGTACAGGGAGGGCAGGCAAGGGACAAGGTGTGAGAAGACTGGAAAGGTAGGAAGGGACTAGCTTATGAAGAGCTTTCAATGGCAAACAGAGAACTTTGTATTTGCTCTTGGAGGCAATAGGAAGCCCCTGGAATTTATTGAGTGGGGAAGATGGGGGTGCATGTGACATGGTCAGACCTAAGCTTTAGGAAAATCACTATAGTGACTGAATAGAGAATGAATTGGAGTAGGGAAAGATTTGAGGCAGGGAGACTCACCAACAGGCTATTGCAGTGATCTAAGGATAAGATGAGGAGGACCTGCACCAGAATGGTAGCTGTGTCAGAGAAGAGAGGGGCACATATTTGAGAAATGTGTAAAGATGAAGTCAACAAATCTTAGCAACCAATTATCTGTGTGTGGGGGTGAGATATAATAAGGGATCCAGGATGACTTTCAGGCTGTGAGCTTCAGGACAGTTGCTAAAGTGAAATGAATAGGCCTTGGCAACAGATTGGTTGAGGCAGAGTAAGACAGAATGAGGAGTCAGGGATATCACCTAGGTTGTGAGCCTGGGGAATTGGGAGGATGATGGAACCCTCAACAGTAATAATAAAGTTAGGAAGCAGAGAGGCCCTGGGGGCAAAGGTAATGAGTTTAGTTCGGGGCATGTTAAGGTTAGGATGTTTATGGAATATTTCATTTGAGATGTCCAATCTGGACATGCGGGATGTCCAGCTGGAGATTTAAGACTGGAAGTCAGGAGAGAGATTAGGGCTGGATAAGTAGACTTGAGAATCATCAGCATAGAGTTGATTATTAAAACCATGGGAGTTGATGAGATTATCAAATGAAATAATATATCAAAAGAAGAGAACCCAGAACAGAGACCTGTGGTATTGCTTAGATGAGGATCCAGGAAAGGAGATTAAGGAGCGGTCAGATAGATATAAGGAGAACCAGGAGAGAGTGGTGGTGTCATGAAAACATAGGAGAGAATATCAAGAGGAAGAGGGTGGTTATCAGTGTCAAAGGTTCCAGAGAGGTAAAACAACAAAAAATGAAGATTGAGAAAAGGTGACTTGCTTTGGTAATTAAGATGTTGATAACTTTGGTAACTGCAGTTTGGGTTGAGTGAGGAGGGCAGAACCCAAACTGTAGAGAATTAAGAAGAGATTGAGAGGAAAGGAAGTGGCAGCATCTATCATAGACAGTTTTCTCAAAGAAACCATCCACAAAAGAGAGAAATGGAACTCCAGCTAACAGAAGAATAGGTTGATTGAATGAAGACTTTTTTTTGAGAATAGGGGAGACAGGGAGAGACTGAAGGTAGATGAGAGAATGAGCATGATAGAGGGATTAATCTGCTGGAAAAGAAGGGAGGGAATGGGATCACTTGTGCACGTACAAGGGTTTGCCTTGACAAGGAGAAAGGTCATCTCTTCATATGAAACAGGTGTTAAGGCAAAGATAGTCACAGAAGACATCTGGGAGATGTAAGTTGAGGAGGAGGGCGAAAAAGAGACTCTCAGTGAAAAGCCTTGGTTTTTTTCATTGAGATATGAGGAAAGGTTCTCAGCCAAGGAGGGGAATGGGGAGTGACTGGAGGTTTGAGGAGGGATGAAAAGGTTTGGAAGAGCTGATGTGGTGAATGGGAAAATGAGTCAATTAGGGAGGTGTAAAAAGATTGCCTTGCTGAAATAGGATCCAGTTAAGATTATGTAACATAAATTTGTAGCAAATCCAGTGAGCATAGTTTTGTGATTTTTCTGCAGCTTTATTTGGCAGCATGTAAGTAGGAGTGAAGGCAGAGGATTGTGGAAATAATCCAGAGTTGATCAATTATTGCTGTTGGCATGGTAAGATTGGCAATAGGATAAGGGAGCAAGGGATCCAAGAGAAGAGAACAGCATAGAGTTGAAATGATTCATTAAGGATTCAAGAGGAGGATGAAGTGTATCCATTATAGGGATGATAACCTGGAAGGTAACTAAGGAGTCCAGGCAATGGAGGTCATGATGAAGAAAAAGAACAAGTTTTGGGGTAACAAGACAGGGAGAAATGAAATGACAACAGATTGTGATTAGATAAAGGAATTTCAGAGTTCATAAAGATGGAAATGGAGAAATTGTGGGGGACGGCAAGATTAAAAGGATGACCCTTTCTGTGTGTAGCTGAGGTGATGAGGAGGAATACATCATTGTTGAGGAGCTGGGAGATAAGAGTGTTTGAGGGAGTATCAATACATATGTTGATGTCCCCTAGTATGGGGTGGGAGCTGGGGGGAAGAAAAGTCTGTAAATCAGGCAGTGAATTCATTGAAGAAAGAAGAGTAGTGCCCAGGAGGTTGGTAAATAATAGCTACCTGAATTTTGATTTGGTGGTAGATATGAGTTGAATGAATCTCAAAGGAAGAGAGTGAAGGTAGTAGAGGGAGAACTTACAAGTGGCAATAGGGTACAAAAAGTATCCCCCACTCCAAAAAGTGAGTCAAGGGGAATGGATGAAGATGGAACCAGTGTCTGGAAGGGTGGCCAGAGAAGCTGGATCATTAGGAGAGAGCCAGCTCTCAGCAACAACCAGAAAGTAAAACGAGTGGGAAAGGGAAAGATTTAAAATTATTTTTACTTAGAGCATTTATTATGAGTAAGTCTCTGTGCTTGTAATAGCAAGGACCCCAGCATACACAGGAGGGTCTGCTGTATAGGTTCTTAGGTCTGCTTTTCTGAAAGGAAAGCACCTTTTGAAGGGTCAACAATCTACTTTAATCAAGCACACATATCATTCACTTAGTTCAGGGGAAAAAGTCAGCACCCTGAAGTTCAGGGAAAATACAAACAGAAAAATTACAAGCAGAAATTACAAACAGAAAGACCAAGACTCAGAGCTTCCAACTGTCTGACCATAAGCAATACATACATCACAGACCAACAGACAGATCCAACTGTTTGACCATTATACACATACATAGTTACTAGAGAGAGAAGAGCTAACATCTGGGTTTTCAAAGTGGGGTGGGGCTACTTAGCAGCTACCCAGAGTCTTGTCTGATCAAACTAACATTTCCAATGAGTAAGCCCCAAAGTAAAACCTCACCTCGGAGTATTTATACACTTTTCAGAGCTGGAGGGCATGCCCCTCTGACCCAGTGCCTCAGTAGAAATTAACAAAAGGTATTGAGGTCTATAAATGGGCAGGGAAGATCTTTGACTCTTCCCCCCACCCCACCATTAACCTATTAACATTACAATACTAAGCGTGTTACAAATACTACCTAATTTGATCCTAACAATCCTGGGAGATAGGAATTATTATTGCTACCATTTTACAGTTGAGGAAACTGAGGCAAACCAAAGTTAAGTGACTTGCCCAGGGTTATAAAGTTAGGAAGTGTCTGAGGTCAAATCTGAACAGCCCAGCACTTTATTCACTGAGCCACCTAGCTGCCTTACAAAAAATGTTTGTTACCTACTAGCACCGTATTCCAGTGAGTGCAGTAGAAGCCGTGGGTATCATTAGAGTGGGGCATTGGATGGGATTGGATTGAAGGAAGTGAGAATAAGGGAGTAGTAAAGGTGGGGATGGAGAATGAGGTTTCTCTAATGACATCTCAGGGTCACTGAGATGGCAGGAAATACCCAGATGGGAGTTTGATAATCATTGCCAAATGAGTCAGTAGGGCTTTTAGGATCACTTGATTTAGGTTTAGTGTCAGAGTAATATTCTCTTGGTGGGGTGGGGGTGGTGAAGCAGTTCAAGCAAGGGGACAAGTTGAGGGAGCTGATTGGATAATAATCATCTCCTATTCATACAGGCAGTCCAGGCCAAGAGATGGACAGAAGGACCAGCAAGGAATGGGGTCCCTGTAATCCAAAAGAGGCAGCCCAAGGGACCCATGTCTGCTAGAATGGCATCTCTCCAACCCCCTGCAAGCAAAAATGTACTACAGCAGAAATAACCACTACCCCCCCCCCCCCGCCCCCACTCTCTGCAGCTGATTCCTGGGTAACCTGTACTGTGAGACCTAGAGCTATCTCATTGCAGACCAAGTCTCTTCACCAATAGAACTATCAATCTATCAATTAATCCACTAATATTATTAGGCATCTCACATGTTCAGGGAACATCATTCTGGGATTAAAAGAATCAAGCAAAACCAAAACAGTGACTGCCCTCAAGGAGTTACCTTTTATCAGGGAAAATCATATGTATGTGTGTATGTATGTATATATATGTAGATATATGTACATGTACATACATATATACTATATATGTGTATATATACACACACATGAGCACCCACATATACACACGTACACATACACAGAGGAGAGGAAGCACAACAATGGGAAAAGTCATGGCTTTTGAAGTGGAGGACCTGAGTTCAAATCCTACCTCAGTGACTTCCTATCTGTATGGGCTGTTGTTTGTCCTTCATTCTCAAAGAAGACCATGACACTGGGGAGATGATGCCATGACATGCAAGTGAATTGGATTTCAGTGAGGGAGGACTGTGCAAAGTCACCAGCCTCACTTTCTCCTCTAGAGCCATCTGGCTGCAGTGGTCAGATATCGATCAGGACAACTGGAGATGGGCTCCTCCTATCTATGTGACCTTGGGCAACTCATTGATCTCTCTGAATCTCTGTTTCCCCTTCTGTAGAATAAAGGGGCTGGACTCCATGACCCCTGAGGGCCCTACCAGTTCTGTGATCCTAGGTAGGGACAACATACGTGAAAACCCATTTCTACTTTAAGGCTCATAAAACACTATTCCCTAAGTAGTATTATGAAAGACAAAATGCAAGTAATCTCCATTTTACAGATAAAGAAACTGAGGCCCAGAAAAAAGGAGTGGCCAAAGAGCACAAAGTTAATTAGGATACCCAAACTTCCTGATTCCAACTCCACTACAGCCCTCTTCCTCAATATGAATAATAACAGGAGTCCTGAGGCATTTCCCCACAGCTGCCTGGGCTGATCTGCAACGGCTGCAAGGTAGCATGGTTTCACAAGCCCTGGACTAGGAGTCCAGAAAGCTAAACTCTGGCCTCAGCCCTTCCACTGGCTCACTCTGTAGCCTTGGCCAAGTGTGGATTGCAGTGTCCTCCTCTGGCAGAAGAGGGGGTTGGTCTCTCAGCTTGGATATTTGCCTTGTCTCCAGGGGTAGCAGAATGTTTAAAAGTCCACAAGTTCTGGCAAGGACTACATCCTGTCACTGTCTCCTGGATGGTTCTGGGCTAGTCTCCTTTCAGCCTGCCTCACCAGACAAAGCCAGGCCCCAGGTGACTTTGACCTTGAGGTTCTCTCCCTCGGCAAGCTGCCTTGCTGAAGCTTGAAGTTGTCCTGATCCTATGCTTCCCTTGCTATTTTCAGGCTTTGAGAGGAGGGGGACAGAGTGAGGAGGAGAGGGGAGATAGGAAGGCACTACCTTTTAAAAAAATATATATTTTATTTTCTCCCAATTACATGTTAAAACATTTTAAACATCTTTTAAAAAGTTTTGAGTTCCATTTCTATCCCTTTCTCCCTACCTCTCCCTCTCCCTGAAATGATAAGTAATCAGATATAGGTTATATATGTGCAAATCATGTACAACATTTTCATATTAGTTATTTCATACAAGAAGACTCAAATAAAAGAAAAAGACTGAAAAAAGTGAAGAATAGTGTGCTTCCATCTGTATTCAAACAATATCAGTTCTTTCTCTGGAGGCGGATAGTAAGCTTCATCTTTAGTTTTTTGGGATTTTTTTGGATCCTTGTATTGCGGAGAACAGCTAAGTCATTCATAGCTGATCATTGTACAATATTGCTGCTACTGGGTACATGTTCTCCTGGTTCTACTTACTTCACTTTGTATCATTTCATGTACATCTCTCCAGGTTTTTCTGAAATCATCCTGCTTGTCGTTTCTTATGGCGCAATAATATTCCATTACAATCATATACCACAGTTTGTATAGACATTCCCCAATTGGTGGGCATCCCTTCAATTTCCAATTCTTAGGCACCAGAAAAAGAGCTGCTATAAATACTTTTGTACAAACAGGTCCTCCCCCAACCCTTGGTGTCTTTGGAATATAGACCTAGCTATTGCTGGATTTGCTGGATCAAATAGTACGCATGGTTTTATTTCCCTTTGAGTATAGTTCCAAATTGTTCTCCAGAATGGTTGGATCAGTTCACAACTCGACCAACAATGCATTAATGTCCCAGTTTTCACACATCCATATAGGGGCTGTCTTTTATTTATTTATTTATTTTTGAGGGGAGAGGCAAGGCAATCAGGATTAAGTGACTAGCCCAAGGTCACACAGCTAGTAAATGTCAAATATCAAGTGTCTGAGACTGGATTTGAACTCAGGTCTTCCTGACTCCAGGGTTGGTGCTCTATCCATTGTGCCACCTAGATGTCCCTGGTGATGTCTTAAAGAGACAGTATAGTATAATGGAAAGAGCCTCTAGGTGTGAAGTTAGAAGCTCTGACTTTGATTCCCAGCTCTGATATTAACTATGTCAACATATAAAAAGAGGGGCATTTCCTACCTTACCAGTATGTTGAGGCTTAAGTGTAGCCTCATTTGTCCTTTCCTTCTTAGATGCTTAGCACCAGTGGATTATGACCTGGTAAGCAAGGAGTAATAGGACTTTCGCAAAGAATGTTGGGAAGGAGGGAAGAAGGGCACAGGATATTAACATGGAAGCTCTCTTCTCTCCAGCTGACCCCTGGACTAGGGATCCAATGCTGCCCATGCCTATCCTGACCCTGGGCTCACCATATTGCCCTAATATTGTGGTTATGAAGGTGAACCAAGTTCCTCCTCAACCAGTCACATTTTCCAGGACCTGAAGACTGACTGGTCTTGTGAGTCTGGGCAGTTAGTTAGGCAGCTGACATCTATTAAACATCTCCTGTGTGCCAGTACTGTGCTAAGCTCTGGGGATACAAAGAAAGACATAAGATAGTCCTTATCCTCAAGGAGCCCACTGTCTAATGGGAAAGACAGTATGCCAACAACTCTGTACATATCTATAGACAAGATAAATTAGAGATAACAAGAAGGAAGGCATTAGCATTAAGCCAGGTCAGGAAAGGCTTCTTGTAGAAGGTAGGATTTTAGCTGGGGCTTGAAGGAAGCCAGGAAGCAGGTGAAAAGGGAGAGTTCCAGAAATGAGGGACAGCCAGAGAAAATGCACAGAAAGAGCCAGGAGGGTGGTGTCACCAGATTACAATGTACATGGGGGGGACATCGATTCTCTCTCTATTGACTTCTGGGACAGGGACAGTTAGGGAAGCTGGGAGCAAGGAATCTTTAGCTTCTCAACCTTGGGAACCGAGGGGAAAAGGGAGATGTCTTATTTGGGTCCTAGGTATTGGGAGTGTTTGGTTCTGGGGTTCTTCCTTGAAATTCCTGTACTTTTACTAATTAAACTGTATAGTTAAGAGGTTGAGGTAATTTTTGAATACAATTCTGTTTCTAAAAGGATAGGGTTTTGCCTGAGGGTAAAGGGCAAAAATGAAATAAAGGAGTATCTGACTGACAGGGAACACAGCACCACTCTCAAGCTGGATGGAGGGGAGGCACCTGGCAGCCACAGGCGATTCATTTCACCATTCCAAAGCTCAGTTTCAAGATCTTTAAAATAACAGTTTTTTAAATTATTGCCATATTTTGTTTTTATATTATCTCCACTTCTAAATATGACCTTTCCCTCCCCAGAGAGCCATCCCTTGCAAGAAAGAATTAAAAAGAAAAATGGGGGAGAGCAGTTTAGCAGACTAGCCTACACACTGGCTGAGCATAGCAATGCATTCAGTGTTTTTAGTAACAAGAGTCCTCCACTTCTGCAAAGATGGGAGGGAAGCTCATATTCTCTTCTCTCCTCCTGGGCCAAGGTTGTTCATTATTACGACAGGATTCCATTTCTCTGTTGTTGTTCAATCCTCTTACGTTGTTGCGTTCATTATTTATATCCTGGGTCTGCTTACTTCACGTTGCATCAGTTTATAAGTCTTCCCAGGCTTCTCTGTATCCTGCGTATTCCTGATGTCTTAAGGCACAGTAATATTCCATTACAATTATGTCCCACAATTCGTTCAGTTACCTAGATAGTCATATTTGCATCCCAAGCCTCAGAGGTTTGCTCTAAGGAAAGCATTTCATAAACCTTCAATCACCATGGAAGTGGGAGCTCTTCTATCCACCCACGGCTCCTGGGCCGTTGCTTGGAAAGAATGGTGCAACAGATATGGTGAAGGCAGGCAGCCTGAAGGTCAGAGTGCCCTCAGTGAAAGGCACTTTAGCTGGAATGCTGCCCTCCCTCCTCCCCCTAGCTCTCTCCCCCACCCCATCCCAACACCTCACTTGGTGGCCAGCAGGCCTCGAACCCCAACTGGGTCCTGAAGGATAATGGGGAGGCACCAGAGCATGTGGGAAGCTTGAATACCCGGGCTATTGCATCTCACGCTGCTGCCGTGTTTTCTTGTCTCTGATTGTAAACAGATTTGACTAAAGAGGTAAATTAGAAGTTAATTAGAGGGAACATGATTGATGAGGTACTTTGCTGCGATTGGGAGGCGTGGAAAGCCTGGCTCCGGCACAGAAAGAGAGGGATCCACTGAGTGAGGTGTCATATCCACAAAGGGATAGGGCCCTGAGCTTTTGGGGCCTAAGATTCCCAGGCTCTGGCGGACCCAAAGCCACTCAAGGGAAAACATTCAGGTGGTGGTTAGAAGAAGTGTGGTGGGGGTAGTTTTCCATTCATATATTCTAGGGTTAAATTTCCCAGGTTCATGGAGCCTTGGGATCAATTTCTCTATGGGTGAAATAACCCTGGGAGTTCCAGTATGTGCTGTCCACCCTACACTCCAAGAGGCTGCTCAGCTGAAGAAAGCCAGTTTCATAAGTGACAACAGGAAATGCAACTATGCTCACCAATGTCATGCAGCCAGGATGTGAAAAGAGGTGAGATGGCAGATGCAACAACCCCGATTCTTCTAATAACAGTAAAAATAATAATTCCTATTTTATAGCATTTTCCAATTTCCATGTGCTTTACATGCACTCTCTCCCCTCTGATCCTCAGACAGGAATTATTCTCCCCATTTTGCAAAAGAGGAGACGGAGAGGGGAATAATAGATGTCAGAGCTTGCATGTAAACTCAGGCGTCTTTTGATTCCCAGGTATGATGGTACAGAATGTTAGAACAAATACTTTCCGAACTAGGAGGGCCTTTAGAACATAAAGTGTTACAGCTGGAGGGGATCTTAGAACAAAGAAAATATATCAGAGCTGAGACTTTAATAGAGTGGAAAGGCTGAAGGCTTTGGAGGCAGAGGACTTGGGTTCGAATCCCATCTCTGATACTACCTGGGTGACCCTGGGTCTATTGTTTAACTTCTTTGGGTCTCAGTTTCCTCATCTACAAAATAAGGCATTGCATTAAATGGCTTCTGAGGGTCCCCTGAAGCTTTCTATGACTGTATAACCTTCCTTCTGTGTTTATACTGGTCTGATCAGCCAGTTGGATATACTGTACCTTGAATCCAACATAGTGATGATATTTTGGTCCTCAAGAATGAAGGAAAACAACCAGCCAACCATCTATTATAGATCATAGGTTATAGTCTATGACCTTAGAACACAGATTACAGATTCAGAACTGGGATAAATCTTAAAAATAGAGTTCAATGCTCTTTTTTAACAGAGAAGAAAAGACTGTCCCCAGATCCATCCCACTAATACTCTGTCTGCAATGGCAGTCAAGATTCCCTGGCCCCTGACCTGCCAAGAGACCCACCATGATACCCCCAGGCTCCAAATGATTGTTTAAGGGGGGATGGTGGGAAGGAGGTATCACTGGGGTAGCTGCTTAGGAAGGGAAGACTGGTGTTATTTAGAATCAAGTCCAGCCAAACCTTCTCCAGTCAACACTGCTGCTGGCCATGGGGAGCTAGGGAAGCACATGAATAATTACTGAATATCTGAGAGAAGGCTTCTCAGAGAGTCAGTGGCCTAACTGAGGCACTAATGGAGTAAACAATCCTGACTTGTGATTGGTGGGAGGCAGTGCTTCTAGGAAAGGGAAAAGAGCTTTAGCCAGAGAAAGAACACATTCTTCTCCCAGTCAGGACAAGGAGAAGTGCCTTAGTATGTATGAAAGCCCTTATTTCTCAAATGGCTGATCAAAAGAATTCACATTTACATATTCGTTTTGGTTTGTTAGCTTCTGTTAGAAGTGGGTCCAACCTGGCCTGCTCTTATTTCTGCTGCCAGGGAACCAGAGCTGTCAGCCTTGGGGGAAGAACAATCTCTGAGTCTGCTGAACAGCATGGGAGAGGCGTAGAAAGGGCTGTGCAAAGGGAGTCAGGAGGCCTGGATTCCACCCCAGCCCTGCCACTGACGGAGTGGCAACCTTAGGCAAATCACTTCCTCTCGCTGGGCCTCAGTATTCTCAATCTATAAAATGAAGCAATCTGGCTGCTCTTACAAATCCTTTCCAGCTTCTATTTTCCATGATTCTGGATCAACATAGAGAGAGATGGAGCAAGAGGAGATAGCATTCACTCTCTAAATTAAAACCAACCTAGCCCTTGATTTTCCCTGCACTGGGAAAGGAACCTGATCTTACATGGCAAGGGTGAGCATCATGAAATATCCAAGCTAGAAGGAGATGGGTTGTAGGACAGATTTCACTCCCTCATTTTAAAAAAGAGAAAACCAAGTCCAAAAGAGGTGATTCAATAGAAGAGGACAAAGATTTATTGTGTCCCTGTTGACCAAGAGGCAGGCCAGGAGAAAAACCAAATAGTACACATCCAAGATCTGTGTTTAGGGGGAGAAGTCTTAACCAAGCCAGAGCTTGGTTGATCATAAAAGATAATTTTAATTGCATAAAATTATACTGCTTTTATACAAACCATACAAATGTACCTGGGATAGGAAAGGAAAATGCCTGAGGGGGTAGGTGGAAAATCTTTGCATCAAATATCTCTGATGAAAATTATCTTTTGACTCTGAGTGAAGATATATAGAAAATTGAGAGAAATATATGACAAGACTCATTTCCCTACAGATAAATGGTCAAAGGATGTGTAGATTTCAGAAGAAATGAAAAGTTATCAAGGACCATATAAAAAACGTTCCCAATTCACTAATAATGAGGGAAGTATAAACTAAAACAATTGTGAAGTCTAGCTTCACATTCACAAAATGGACAAAGATGATAAGTGGAAATAGCCCATGTAGGAGAAGTCATGGCGGGCACACTAATCCTCTACTGATAGAGATGTGAATGGATCAGGTTGTCCTGGAAGACAATTTCAAATTGTTCTAGAAAAGTCACTCAACCATAAGACCCTTGCACTTAGCAATTCCACAATTGGGCACATGACCCCAAGAATATCAATGACTAAAAGGTCTCATATATAATAAAATATTCCTGGCAACACTTTGTGATAGGAAAAAAATTAGAAGTGAAGGGGGTACTCATCAACTGCGGGATGTCTTCACCAAATGGTAGTGTTTCAACGTAAGGGAATATTACTGTGTCAGAAGAAATAGTAAATATAAGAAATTCATATTTGTTATCTGATAACCTTTGTCTCAGTCCTCTTCCTTCTTGACCTTTCTGACACTGTCATCCAAATTCTCCTCCTGTATGTCTTGTTGTTTAGTTGTTCCAGTTGTGTGTGATTCTTCATGATTCCATTTGGGGTTGTCTTGGCATAGATACTGGAGTGTTCTGCAGTTTCCTTTTTCAGCTCATTTACAGATGAAGAAACTGAGGCAAACAGGGTTAAGTGACTTGCCCAGGGTCTCACAGCTACTAAGTTATCTAGGCCAGATTTGAACTCAGGAAGATGAGTCTTCCTGACTCCACTGCACCCCCTAGCTGCCTTTCTCCTCTTGTATTCTCTGTGGCAGGGGGAGGGAACCTGCAGCCTCAAGGCCACATGTGGCCATCTAGGATCTCAAGTGCTGCCCTTTGAATCCAAGTTTCACAGAACAAATCTCCTTAATAAAAGGATTTGTTCTGTAAAACTTGAAGTCAGTCAAAAAGCTGTACCCAAAAACCTAGAAGGCCACATGTGGCCTCAAGGCCACAGGCTCCCCAACCCTGCATAGGTTTTTGTAGTACTGCTCTCTCCTGGTTTTCCTCTGACTTGTCTGACCACTACCTCTCAGTCTCTTTTACTAGAGGACTATCTATGTTATACCCACTAACTGTGGGTGTATCTCAAGGTTTTGTCCTTGGCACGCTTTTCTTTTCTCTATATATACTTTTTAGGGACGTTATCTTAAAGCAGTTGACTTACAAATTTATACATCTAGCCCTAGTCTTTTTGCTGAGGTCTAGTTGCATATCACCAACTGCCTGTGGAGAACTTTAAACTGGCTGTCTGATAGGCATCTCAAACTCAGTGTCATTACCTTTTCCCACAACACTTACCCCTTTCCCAAACTTCTCTGTTTGTGTCAAGGACACCACCATCCTTCCACTCATTTAGCTCTGCAACCTTATAATCTGTCTTCTTCATGTTCACTTACCCTTTGTAGCTAATCGGTTGCCCAAATTTTGTTAATTATAACTCCAGGACATCTCAGATATTCATTTCGTTCTCTCCATTCTCACAGTCACCACCCTAGCTCTGGCCCTTACAACCTCTGACCTGTACTGTTGCAATAGCCTCTTAATTGGTCTCCCTGTCTCAGGTCTCTCCCTCCTCCAAACCAGCCTCCACAGAGTTGTCAAAATAGTTGTGCAGGTCTGACCAGCTATCAAAGGAAGGATTCACTATTCAACAAGAAATTTCTGGGGAAACTGGAAATCAATCTAGCAGAACATGGATTTAGACCAACATGTTATATCACGAACAAATTAGGAGAGCAGAGGAGCATAAAACTATATTTAAAACTATAGATGGCAAAAGAGTCCTTGGCTCAACAAGGTCAGAGGATCATAGGAGGTAAAACAGGCAACTGAAACATTTTTGCACAAATAAAATCAAAGCAGTTAAAATTAAAAGAGAAATAGTTAACTGAGGAAAAAAAACTTTGTAGTCATTTCTCCAGCAAAGGTCTCATATCCAAGGGAACTGAATGAAATAATAAGAACAAGAGCTGTTCCCCAGTAGATTACGCACAAGAATTTCTTAAAAGAAGAAAAAATATCAAAAATCATGGGAAAAATGCTCTAAGTCACTAATAAGAAAAATGCAAATTTTAAAAATTCTGAGGTTTTACCTCACACCAATCAGATCAGCAAAGATGTGTGGGGATTAAAATTGTCTAACATACAAAAAAGGAAGCTGAGGCAGAGCTCTGAGCCAATGGTACTTTATTAAAGTCCATGGACCCTCTAATGAAGTGGACCTCAGATCTTCCTCATGAGTTGAGGAAAACCTTCTCTAAAACCTTGTTTTTTATAGGGACTGATACCCAAATATACAAAAAAGACCTGGCAAAATATAGAATTTCATTGGTTGATAGATCTTACTCTTGAGGATCAAAAATGACATATTAGCAAGGGGATCCCAGGTTGGGTAAAGCATGGAGCATCTCCACTGACTAAGTGTTCATAAGATGGTCACCTGCTTGCGTTGGACAAGAAAAAATGGTCTGGAAGTACAAATATAAATTGAGGGACTTTCCAAATCATCAAGGCATCCCACCCATGCTGGATTTGGACATGGAATTTGAGTAAAACAGGATGAAGATATATTGTCAGCATTCTTATGATTGGTCAAGTGAGCCTCAGAATGTGGTAAACAAGTAGTGAACGTTACATTAAAGTTTGAGGCCCACTATAAGAACATCTCTGTCCCTACATGATTAACGTACAATATCAATCTGATGAATACTGATTGGAATAGAATAGGTATCCAAATGAATTATTTCTCACATATGAAAAATAAGTAAATGACAGTTTTTGGAGGAGATGCTTCTGCAAGCAATTTGGAATGATGTCTCCCCCCTCCCATCACTAAATTGCATCTACCCTTTGAACCATTGATACTTCAAAGAAATCAAAGAAAGAGGAAAAGGACTCATATGTACAAATATATTCATAGCATCACTTTTTTGTTGTAACAAGGAACTGGAAACTCAAGTTGGGGAATGGCTAAATCAACTATGATTTATAGATAGAATGGAATATTATTTCATCGTAAGATATGGCATAAGGGATAATTTCTGATCATCTTGGTAGGGCTTGCATGAACTGAATCAGGAGAAAGTGAACAGGACCACGTACACAATTTGTGAGATGATTCCAACACTGCAAATATAAGAGGGCTTTGTTGGAATCATTTTCTAAATTGTGCTTATGGTCCTGTTCATTTCATTCTGCATCAATTCATATAAGCCCAACTATTCTCTGCGCATGTTCTAGGATGGGGGCCCTGCCTCTGGGAAAAGATATTTGGGGATCCTCCACTATGTGAGTGGAAGCAGCTTTATTCCATCGTCTGTGTAGTCAGAACTAACTGCATCTTTAAACTATCAGAATGGGACGGTCTCTCTGTTTTTCTCTGTGTTTCTCTCTGTCTCTTTCTATCTCTGTTTCTGTGTCTGTCTATCTGTCTCTGTGTGTGTGTCTGTCTCTCTGTCTCTCTCTCTCTGTCTCTCCCCAGCTGTGTTCACAGAAGTGAAGACCTCCGTTCACACACAGCATCAGCACCATGAACTGAGCTGCGTGAGATAAGGACAGTTCCCCCTATTCCTTTCCCCCTTTAGATCATCTGGCCCCAAGAAACAGGCTTGGATTTTTGGAGTTTTGGTTCCATTCTGCTTTGTTGGTCCTTTTAAGTTCGAGGTATAGGTGACAAGATCCTAGGTCAGATGTTGCTGCTAGCCTAACAGGGAAACCCCAAGAAGTCAGGACACCTGAGTCTTAAACCCAATAAGGTTTTGAAATGTGTGGAACTGTGCTATTTAGGATCAAGGCTAAGCTGTGAACCTAATTCTGCTCTCCTCCCCTGAAAATGAAGAGGTATGGGGGGATTATGCCCTCCCAGATGTTAGGGGAGGGGTGTTGCTTTTTTGTTATTGCTGTACCTTCGAAGTAAGTATTCCTTTGTGAAAGCTAATCCAACTGTTAAGTGGTTGCATGGAACTAGGGGTCAGAAGAGCCCCTCTACAATTGGAGGGACCCAGTTGAGGGCTGGAGCCAATGGTACAGAGATTGGACACCCTCAACCCCCCTAAAGGTATCAGAAAACCCTGGGAGAGGGGTGAAACATAGCATATAGGGCTCAGCAAAAGCCAAAGTAAGCACTATCACATGAAGAAAAACACATTTGAAAGACTTAAGAACCCTAATCAAGTTAAAGACCAACCATAGATCTAAGGACTGATGATGAAGCATGGTACCCGCCTCCTGACAGAGGAATGATGGATTAGAGGTGCTGAATGAAACATGTATTTTCAGACAAGGCCAAAGTGGGGATTTATCTTGCTTGACTACACATATTGATTACAAAGGAGGATGTTTCTTAGGGGGAGGGGACAAATGGAGTGGGGAGAAGGTATGATGACAGTGATGCAAAGAAAAGGAAAGCAAGGAAGGGTTAGAATGGTGATGTGAAGCATCTGGAGAGAAATATAGACACGTGGGGAAGCACTGTAACCAATGTGCTAAATGTACTGCATTCTTTAAAGGAAAAAAAAGAAGAGTCAAATTGTTTATGGTGGAAATTTGTGGTTTCATGTATAATCATTCTCTTTTGATGTTCCTCTTTGTATGTGTAAGTGTTCATGTTTGGTAAGTTCCAAATATTCAAAAAAAAATTTAAGTGCAGATCAGACCATGTCTCCCCGCCCCTGTACCTCTACTCGACAAACTACAGTTTATTGGCTACCTTGTTATTTCAAGGATCAAATATAAATTCCTCTGTATGGCAAGTAAAGCTTTTTACAACCTGGCTTCCTTTCAGTTTTATTACACATTACTTCCCTTCCTGAACTTGATGATTCAGCCAAACTGGTTTTCTTGCTGTTCTTTACACATATCATCTCATCTCCCATTTCCTTGCCTTTGCACTGGCTGTCCCTCATGCCTGTTAACGCACTCCCTCCTTACCTCCACCTCTAAGAATCCCTAGTTTCTTTCAAGGCTCACCTCAAGCACCACTTTCTATATGAAGACTTCCTTAATCTTCTCTAGCTGCTAGATCCTTCCTTTCTTTTTTTTTATTATTATTTTTATATTCATTTTATTGATTTTTAATGTTCTACAATCACTACCATAAACTTAGATTTTTTTCCCCCTACCTGCCCCCCCCTCCCCAAGATGGCAAACAATTCTATATAGGATCTACACATACGTTCCTATTGAATACATTTTCACTATAGTCATGCTGTGTAGAACTAAAATAAATGGGAGAAATCATATAACAAACTAAAACATAATACACACACATGTAGATCCTTCCTTTCAAAATGAACTGTTATTTATTTTTAATATGTGTACATGTTACCCCCAGCTTGACTATAAGTTTCTTGAGGGCAGCGGCATTTTCACTTTTGCCTTTGTAGCCCTAGCACCTAGCCGACTTCCTGGCACATAGTAAAGTGCTTAATAAAGGCTGGTTTATTGACTGATTGAATTCAGAGACATGTGATGAGACTTGGATGAATGTGTAGTGAAGAAAATAGAACCAAAATTGTAAATTAAACCAACACTAAAAGTCAGCAGCACTTAATATTAATTGTAGGGAACCATCCTGATTCCAGAGAGGAGAGGATGGAACGCTTAGTTAGCCCTCTTCTTATAAGAGAGATACAGCATGGGTTGTATGATTCCAGGTGCTTTGTTGGAAGGTTACACATACCTTTTTTCCTTTGCTGTAAAGAAGATTTTATTAGGATGAGGAGAGTGTAATGGGAAGCTTCTTGGAGAGAAAAAAAAGATGTTGATAAGAAATAGAGAAAAAAGAGAGTAGGACATTTAGAAGAAAGAGCCTTTAACCTGGCACCAAAGGATATGAATCTCAAACCCAGTCTGGCCCCTGCTAGCTAGAGCAACATGAGTTGGTTGAACGTGCAGCTTCATTTTCCTTCTCTAAAACACAGGAATAGCAGCATTTGCATCCCCTATCTCAGAAGAAAATGCATCATAAACTGCAAAGATTTGAATCCATAGGAGCTTTTATTATTATTTTTTGGAATCTGGTCATTCTTGCTCTGATTCTCCTTCTGTCCAACAAGCTTGGAATTTTCCAAGGAGCAAAAATATTTCTCCCAACAGCAGTGAAGTTCAGCCTATGCACACAGAGAGGCTGCTGACTTCTTAGAACAAACCCCAGGCCTTTGCTACAGGAAGAGGTTTTCAGTAAACTTATCTGCTGCTACCTGGAGCTAGATGGCCTGCAAATCAATCACTCAATTAATCAATTTTTTAAAAATCTTTTTTACTTAATAATTCTTATTTTAAACTTAAATACAAAATGAGAAAAGAAAAAATATTTCCATGTACACAGCAGATCATAAGAGAGAATTCAAGATAAAACAATAAATTTTCATTTCAAGAAAACCTATACAATAAACACTACACATTGTTTTCAAAGCTGTCTAGCTTTGCTTTCTTGTTGGTTTTCATTTGCTCTCTGCTTATACTTTTTACTTTATTTTTTCCCCTCTCTCCCCCATCTCCCACCCTAAAGAAGGCTACAATTAGGTGTGGAATATATATATACACACACATAGATATCTATAATCACACACATATACACACATTTATACTATGTAAGACTGTACTATGCTTATTTCTACCTACCATCTGTTTCTCTAAAGGTGAATAACATCTTCCTTCATAGGTCCGAGTCTTTCCGTGTTTTTCTAAATCAAGCAACTCATCATTTCCTATACCACAGCAGGATGCTAACCCAATCACATATTATCTGAGAACTTGCCTAGGAAAGATTTCCCCCAAATTTTCTGCATTCCTTCTGTTCTGAGCTACATAGATTTTATTTATACAAGAAGATATTAATTTAAAATAATCAAAATTATCCTTTTTATACTTCAATAATGTTCTGCCTTATAATATAGTTTAAGGTCTGATACTGCTGAATCTACTTCCTTTCCTTCTTTTTTCCTGGTTTCTTTGAAGTTTCTGATGTTTTTTTCTTCCAAATGAACTTTGTTGTTATTTTTCTAACTCAGTAAAATAACTTTTTAGTAATTTAATTGGGATGACTTTAAATAAATAGGTTAGGTAAAACTGTAATTTTGAAAATTATATTGGTTTTACCTACTCATGAACAATAAATATTACTTTAATTATTTAGATCTGACTTTATTTGTGTAAAAAGTGTTTCATGTTTTTATTTCTAGACTTCTTGTGTCTGTTTTGGCAGGTAGAAACTCAGGTATTTTGTACTGTCTAGATATTTTAAATGGTCTAAAATAATATTGAAAAATATTACTGACATACAATGTAGTTTCTTTATTTTCATGTTTGATTAAATCTATTTTAACTTTAATTTTGTCTGAGATCATGATTACTATCCCTGCTTTTTTATATAATAAATTCTATTCCTACCCTTTATTTTATCTTTGTGTGTATCTCTCACTTTTATAATGTTTCCTGAAAGCAACAGATAGTTGAATTCACATTTTTAATCTGCTATTTCTGTTTTATGGGTAACTTCGTTGCCATTTACATTTTAAGCTACAATTATTTATTGTATATTTTCCTCCTTCCTATTTTTCCTCATTCTTTTCACCCTATTTACCCTATCTCTCCTCACTCCTCTACTTTACTTCTACCTATTACTTTGCCTCCCTATTCCTTATCCTTTCCCCCCACCTATTCCCTTTCCTTCTTATTTCTTTCTGAATTTAGAAGACTTTTATAAATATATGCATATACATATCTATATTTACATACATACATGTATATATACATATACACACTCACACACATATATGTAAAATCTCACTCCCTCTTTAACCCATTCCCAGTGAGAGTAAGGTTCCAGCACCACCCAGCCTCTGCCCTACTAACTTCTTCTGTATCAATTTTTTCCTTTTATGCCTCATTTAAATGAGATAATTACTTCTTTTTTATCTCTCCCTATATAACTTTAGTTTTTTTAGAATCACCCCATTATACTCAGTGCAGCCTAAGTCTTTCTTTGAAACTACCCAAATAATGATGACAGTCGTAGGAAGACTGCTAATATTTTCACATATGTGAAGCAAACAATTTGATCTTATTGAGTCTTGGATGTTATATGTGTCAAAATTCCCCTAAAGTTCTGGAGATTTTGTCACAAAAACCTGAAAGTCTTTCAATTCATTAAATATTCACTTTTTTTCATTCAGGATTACACTTAATTTTGCTGGGTTAAGTTACTCTTGGTCATAACCCTAGATTTTTTGCTCTACAGATTATAGTATTCCAAGACCTAGGATCCTCCAGTGTACTAGCTGCTAGGTCTTATGCGATCCTTATTGTAGCTCTCTGATGTTTAAATTGTTTTTTCTTTGTTACTTCCAATATTTTCTCCTTAACCTGGGAGCTTTGAAACTTGGCCATGATATTCCTGTAAATTTTCTTCCTGGGATCTCTTTCAGATGGCCATTGGTAGTTTTTTGTTTTTTTTTTCTATTTCTGCTTTGCCTTCTTGTTCTAAAACTTCATTGTATCAAGGTTTTCTTTATCATATTTTTCAGGTAGTCCAACTATTCTTATACTATTTTCCCTCAATTTGTTCTTCAGATTCGTTGTTTTTCTGATGTTTTACTTTCTCTTCCATTTTTTCATTCTTTTAATTTTGTTTTATGATTTCTTAGCATCTTTGAATGTCATTAATTTCCCCTTTCCCAATTCTAGTTTTCAAGGAATTATTTTTTTCTCTAAGTTTTTGATTTTCTATTTCCAGTTAGTTGACTTTTTCATAATTTTCTTGGATTGCTCCCCTCCCTCCCCAACTTTTCCTCAGTTTCTTTTATTTGATTTTTAAAGTCCTTTTTAAGTTCTTCCAAGAACTATTTTTATACTGGGGACTATTTGGTGTTTCACATTGAAAAAGAAGTAGCTTTTTTAAGCTCCATTATCTTCCTCTCAATATGAACCCAGATCTTCTTTATCCCTATAGTAATTATCTATGGCTGAGTTCTTTCTCCTTTGCTTACTCATTTTTATTTCCTTTTTTAAATTTTATTTTATTTTTAGCATCTATTAGTGTAATCAAGTGGCAGCCCTGAGACATGGGGAATGATGCCCCATGTCTCAGGTCCTTCTTACTATTATTTTCTGAGGTCTGTCCTGGGACCAACCTTGGGCTCACCTCTCCAATCCTAAGCCATGGCTAGGGACCCCAGACACACTGCCCTGCAAATGATTTTGCACCCTGTGGTTCCCCTAGTGTCTGCAAACTACAGCTGTCCTCTCTGCCCTAGAACTGAAACCAGGTAGTTTGCTCTCCTACAAGTGCTTCAAGCCAACAAGGTCACCATCCCTTGCTATTCTACTCACCAAGTGTGTGCTAGCTCCTCCCCACAGCCACAATCTGGGTGGTATCTGGTTAGCACAGCTGTATTTGGCATTCTTCAATAGTGGAAGGTCCTTCAATCTTCTTCTACTCAGCTATCAAACCCCTGCACTGTCTGCATAATGAAAGTTTCCAAGGCTGATAGTGTTGTCTGGAGGTGTTTGCACTTCACTCAAGCCAAATTTCTACCCCTGGAGATCTAGTCTTTCCTTTCTGGTCTTCTCAAATTGTCTTAAGAGGACAACTGCTTTACCCTATGTTTATTTATGCTGCTCTGAGGTGATGTTTTGTCTTCTTTTTGTGGAGGAAATTTGAAGAGCTGAAAGTTTTCTGCTACTCTGCCATCTTCTCAGAATTCTCTCCCAAATTAATCAGTCAATCTGACTATCTTACTATGTGGGGCAGCTGGGTGGCACAGTGGATATAGCACTGGTCCTGGAGTCAACAGGACTTGAGTTCAAATCTGTCCTCAGATACTTACTAGCTGTATGACCTGGGCAAATCATTCAACTCTGATTGTCTCAAACAAATAAACAACAACAAAAAAAGACCTTACTATGTGTCAGGTATCGGGCTATAAGCCAAGTACAAAAATGAAATAATCTTCAGGTCACATTCTAATGGGGGAGACTAAGGTATGTTGTAGAGAGAGCTGGGCCTGGCCTGGATCTGTCTGTCCTTTACCTGGGAAGCTGGTTGAGTACAGCTGGACATTGGGGTGGTGGTGGTGATGAATGGTAGTCTTTGGTAGGCTGAGAGTATCTGGGCTTATGTCTGGATTTGGCCAGGACCTACATGGTCCAGGTGTCCCTGTTCTCCTTCTCCAGGATAGCATTGGAGAGATTAGTATCTTTGGTCTTTCACTTGCATTTAGACAAACTCCCAGCCATCCTGGGTGTCAAAGTCAGCCAGCTGGGGTTACCAAATGTCTTAGGGTCCAAGAATTAATGGGAAAGTCTTACACCTTTAGCCTTGTACAATGTGATGTCTCAGTAAATGTTGACTGCTGATTATACTGGGTGAGTTCTCATCTTCTTCACTTCTCAGGAAGAATACGAAACCATTCACATACAGAATATGTCTCTCTCTCTCTCTCTCTCATATGACTGTATAAAAGAGCAACTAGGTGTACAGTGGATAGAGTGCCAGGCCTGCAGTCAGGAAGGCTCATCTTCTTGCATTCAAATCTGGCCTCAGATACTTACTAGCTGTGTGACCCTGGGCAAATCACTTAACCCTGTTTGCCTCAGTTTCCTCATCTGTAAAATGAGCTAGAGAAGAAAATGGCAAAACACTCCAGTGTCTTTGCCAAGAAAACACCAAATGGGGTCATGAAGAGTTGGACACAACTGAAATGACTGAACAACAATGCATACTTTACATGTAGATAGAGATAAATATCTTATACATACACATACATACATATACACACATGTATATCTGTATACATATATATACATACTTACAGAGAGAGAGAGAGAGAGAGAGAGAGAGACTGAAAGTTAAATGTGATAAGCACAACAAGCAAGACAGATGCTATCACAGAAGTGAGGTGGCTTGTCTATAGACACATAGCCCTCAGTTTTTAGCTCTTTCCACTATATCGTATTTATTTATGCATTTTATAAGCATTTAGGTTACACACAGAACTTAGCATTTATTTCTCCCTAAGAAATAATCCAGGCAATAATCCAGAGCAATCTTCTGAAATGAAGTGTGTTGTCTTCATTGGGGAAAGAGAGCCCACCATGTAGACTCTGTGCTGAATATAGATCCTTTTGAAATGTAAGGACAATTCTCCCCAGCTGGGAATATCATGATATAAGAGACAAGATCACTGGGTCTAGAATCAGAGGCCTTGGATTCAAATTCCCCGGCCGAGACTTAGTACCTGCATAACCTTGGGCAAAAATTTTATTTTCCCAGGGTCTCAGTTTCTTCATCCGTAAATTGAGGTTAGACCTCGAAGCTTCTGAGGTCTCTTCTAGCTCTGGATTTATGGTCCTAGGATGCCTCATGTTCCAGGAAGCTGATACCTCCAGCCTCCTCTCCAGAATATATTCCCTGTGAAGGAATTCGAATATCGTCAGATGTTAGTACATATTCAATGACCTTGTCCTGGCTTATCCTTGTGGATGAGGTGGCCCCCTTAAAGTGGGTGCTGGAGAAGGGGGCTGTCAAAACTCCTATCTCCCCTAGGAGGACTGAGCATATGCTCAGTGTGAGTGAGTGAGAGGGTGAAGAGAGGAGGAGGAAGTGAGGAAGGGTCAGGCAATGCTGGAACAAGGCTGCCTTTTGACAGTGTGGAATTCAGTGACTAGAACTGTGCTCTGAAATGAAATGGGCCCCTTCTGGGGAAAGGACCTGCCTTGCCTAGTGCCTTCCCTTCACTTAGCAATTAATTTACCAATTATGTTCAGATCGGAATTTCCCCGAGAAAGAGGGACGTTTTTATTATCATCTACAGTTGCTGGCAGAGCTTTTAAAACCTCCAGCTAGAAAGTTTGCATGGAAGTTTGAGCTCAAAGTGACCTGGTTTTTGAAGTTGCAATGAGCGCTCCTGAAAATAGGACAGGGAATGGTGGCTAGACCTGCGATGTCATTATAGGCATCTCCCAGATTGGGCAACTCCCTCTGCCAAAGCAGGTCAGCACTTTCTCTGCATTTCATAATCTTAGAGAGTTCACTAAAGCATTGAGGGGTTAAGTAACTTGCCCAGGATCACACAGTCAGTAGGCAAGACTGGAATCCAGGTCTTCCTGGTTCCAAAGCAGCCTCTCTATCCCCTATGCCACTATATCTCTTGGAAAAGGGAATAAATAGGACAGGAAAATAATAATAGAGAACAGAGAGGTAGTGGGTGCATCAACCTAATTCTGGAGGGTGTGGGGAAGGTGTTGAGGTAGAGGGATTGGGAGGACCAGACACTGAACAATCTGTTTGGGTTAGGAAGCATTGAAGACACCCTTCACTTTCTCCATCACTGGGAGGTGGAGGAGTGGGGGAGAACAGAAAGTGCTTGATTATGAGGGCAGAGAAAAGTGTGGGAGAAGGCCTCCTGTCTTGTGCACATGCTCTGAGAAACAACACTCAAGCATATCTCACATTCCTTAGGGATGCCCAAGTCTCCTCCACAGCCCCTAAGGACATTCAAACCCCTTGCATTTCCCAGGCCTCTAAGACCTAGAGATCACCCCAAGCCTATCAAACCTCAGAGATAGCTCCAGGCCTTTCCTTTAAAATAGCACTGTGCTGCAAAAATTCCTAGGGGAACCCTAGCCTTTTTACATTCCCCTCTGGGGAAGGCTGAGCCCCCCAAACCCTCTAGGCAAGGGTTTTCAGTGTGTGTGTGTGTGTGTGTGTGTGTGTGTGTGTGTGTGTGTGTGTGTGTGTGTGTGTGTGTGTGTGTGTGTGTTTGATGGCAGCTTTCAGTAGTCTGGTGAGACCTATGGACACTCCTCAGAAAAAAAATTTAAACGCATAAAATAAAATACATAGTTTACAAAGGAAACCTATTATATTGAAATACAATCATCAACACAGAAGGAAAATAAGCTCATAGACTCCAAGTCAAGGACCCTTGTTCTAAAGATTCACTGGGGCACACCACACTCCCTAAGGGGCAGCTGGGTCCCTTCACATTCCCTAACAAAAATCCTCTAGGGTTTGACCCATGGAAGTTTGATTTCAGGTTGTTTTAGCTACCTTCCTGCTTCATTTGCCTTTTAGGTAAATCAGCCTTCAGGGATCCTTTCTTGACCTTTGGGTCCTTAGAGACAGGTGTGTGCTGGCTCCTGAAAGCCCAATTGTTCAATTTTCAGTCTAAGCTTTTATACCTCCAGCAGGCAAATGCTACAAATCTGGGCTTGATTTATTGTTTTGTTGATTGTCTAGACTTAAACAAGTAATGGATAAAGTATTAATAATGCATATTAAACTTAAAAGTGTGTCCTGCTTGCATTCTCCCCCTCCCCCAGCCAGTTGCTAAACATTTACCAGCACACCCCTTCTTGGGGGTACAGGGTGGAAGCTATAAAACCATCTGAACATGGAAATGCATTCAGATCATTCAGCTGGAGATGTTCCCGGATTAGAGGGAAATTTATCCCCTCCCTGCTCCGCCGTGGCATGATTTAAAGGCCTCTGAGTGTGCGATAAAAGACTGGAGCAGGTTTCAGCCATTTAAATATAATTATATGGCGTCTCAATCCAGATTTCTCAGATAGATCATTAATACGAGCAGGACCCAGATAGCCTGACTGTTGGAAAGATGAGTATAGCTGCTACTCAAGAGACCAGCCCACCTCAGGAGCTAGGACCACCTAGGATCAGGACTCACCTTTTGCCTAAGTTGAGTAAGCAGCCACGTGGAAGAGGGGGAGAGGAGAATGCTGCTCCCTAAATGAATGAATACAAAAACATTTTTTAAAGCACTTAATATTTACTAGGCATTATGTTAAGTGCTGGGGGGGTCAAATGCAAAAATGGAGATAGTCCTTGCCTCAAGAGGCTTACATCCTGATTAGAAGGTGCAATATATACGGAAGCGAGACTGGGGTTGTCATTACATGGCGATGGAAAGATGATCCATGGCATAGTCAATCAACACACACTTTCTGGAATCAGTAAGATTGATCTGACCTCTATTCCTAGAGCAAAAGGAATGGAGGGAGTTGGTGACAGGATAGATGACAAGATACCCTGGCTGTGTAGCTCAATGGGTTGTGAAATATGGTCTAATTTGGGGACAGGATCATAGAGTTAGACTGTAAAGTACCTTGGAGCTCATCTAGTCCAATCCCCTCATTTTACAGATGAGGAAACTAAGGCCTAAGGAAACGACATGAGTGCTAAATGTCACATAGTACGTGACAGAGCCAATGGGCTTGGTAAATTTGACCTTCCTCAGTCTCCAATCGATAGTCCAGAGCTCAGGAAAAGAGCCCTAAGGCTGAATAAAATAATTTCCCCAAGAAGTCACACCACTAAGTGAAATGGAGCCCCCATCTGGCAGTTGCTTCTTAAATCCCTATTAAAATGCAGATAACCCAGAGAAAGGGAACATATTCATTCAGTCTATTCAGGATAGACTTACTCTAGTCTCTTCCTTCTCCAATTTATTCTTTATAAACTACCCTTGTAAGTTTGCTGTCCCATGGAACATAGCACTCCAACCCTTTCTAACCTCCGTTCTCTCCCAAAATCTGTCCAAGCTCATGTCTGTTGCTTCCATGACACTATCCATCCATGTCATCCTCTGCCATCCCCTTCTCCTTTTGCCTTTAATCTTTCCCAACATCAGGATCTTTTCCAATTGTTGAGATTAGGGGGCTCAGGACTCCAAAATACCTACACTCTGGGTCCTGCCTAAATAAATTTGACCCAAGTCTTCTTTTAGCCAAAGTAAAACAAAGTTTATTAAAGATTCTCCATATTGGGTAAACTCTTAAGAAGCCTAAGCATTTGTGATGCTTGTATTGACAAGTGGGCCAGACTGTATTTGAGCTAGATTGAATCTGAGGGCCTACATGGAGGCGAGATGGAGTTTATATACAGCAAGATTGTGGGAATAATCTAGGGGTGGCCAAGTAGTCTGGGGTCACTAGAGGAGGGGTTTAGGGAGGGTCTTGATGGGAACAGATAATAGGGAGCTAGGCTAGTTTAAGGGTAACAGATTTGGGCATAGATATTTTGATAGGACCAAGGGTGGGAAATAGCAGGGGTCAATTGGACAACGCAATAATGAAAAGCTTATGGCCTCAAGTGAAAGCCAGATCAAGTAGGAAGATTGAAAGAAAGTTCAGGAGGGTTCTCAGAGCCTATACTCCATCACAATGAGTCCTGTCTTCTCATAATATGGTTAAATTTAAGCTTCAGCTTCAGTATTTGTCCTGCCAAGGAATAGACTGAGTTAATTTCTTTATTGACTGACTTGGTCTCCTTGCTATCCAAGGGACTTTCAAAAGTCTTCTCCAGCACAGCGATTCAGAAGCGTTGATTAAGTGACTCAGATTTCCTTACAGTCCAACAGCCATACCTTGCTACTGGAAAAACCATAGCTTTGACTATACAGACATTTGTCGGCAAGGTGATGACTCTGCTTTTTAGTATGCTGTCCAGATTTGCCGTTGTTTTCCTTCCAAGGAGCGTGTCTTTTAATTTCATGTCTACAGTCACCATCTGTAGTGATTTTTGAGCCCAAGAACATAAAATTTGAAACTGCTTCCATTTCTTCTCCCTCTATTTTTCAGGAAATGATGGGGCCAGTTGCCATGATCCATTATAATCATCTAACTCCTCCACACAAAAATCTTCAGGAGCTCCCCGTAGCCTGATTCTGGCATTCAAGGCCCTTCATAATCTAGTTCTGCTTTATTTCATACTTCTCCCCTCTAGGCTTAGGCAAACAGACCACTTGTCCCTTGAATCTTCATTCTTCCTTTTTCTATCTCTGTCCCTTCAGTCACAACACTCTTCATCCCTCGGAGGGAATCCTCTCTCCTCCCTTTCTCAGGCCCAGCCCATGTTCTTCTTCCTCCACGGAGCTTTCCCTTACCATTGCTGCTTACCTCATCCTCTTCAGGTGAAAGAGATCCTCTCTTCAATTTTTTTCCCCTTCAAGTGTCTAATAATACTCTCCCTGCACCTCCTATTTGCACTTATCTCACTGTCCTTTGTGTCATAGTCATTTGCATATTTGTCCTTTACATGAGGTACTTGAAAGTAGTACCTATTTCCTAACTACTTTTATATCCCTGGCATGGAGCACAAACTCTGGCATATAGTAAGGGCTTACTAAATGTTTGTTGAATTCAATTGAATTTTAACTGGGTGTAAAAGGACAACTCAGATCTTTCCCTGAGCACAGATTTGGAGAGGGGAGAGGTGAAGTCCCAACATCTGTTGGCCAGGTTAGAGACATGGGAAAATATAGATGCCAAAAACATCTATTCAAGATCACAGAGTGTTATCTCTGGAAGGGCCCTTAGAGATCATATAATCCAACCTACTCATTTTACAGCTAAGGAAACTGATGCTGAGAGGTTATGTAGCTGGCCAAGGTCACACGGGCACCAGTGGTGACTCTGGGACTGAAATTCCGGTCCTCTAAATCCAAGTCTGGCATTACCTCCTCTTGATCACACTTTTATGCAAATGTAGCTTATGTTTTCCTCCTAGTCTGTAAACTTAATGAGAGCAGAGATCATGCCTTAGTATCTTCTGGTTTAGGACAGTGCTCTGGAAGACCTGAGTCCAAATCTGACCTCAGACACTAACTAGGTGTGACTTTACCTCAGTTTTCTCAACTGTAAAATGGGGATAATAACAGCACCTACCTCCCAGATTGTTATGAGGATCAATCAAATAAAATATTTGTAAATCATTTAGCACAGAGCCTAGTATGTAATAGGAACTTAAATGCTTATTCCCTTTCGTTCCTCTACTGTCTGCACACAGTAGGCACTTAACACATATTTGTTGAATTGAATTGAATCAATTTTGACCTTGGCTCCTTCCTCATCCAGTCATGTTAGTGAAGGGACCAGCATGGTCCCTTGAACATATCTCAGAATACTTTCATATTCACTATATAATAACACCCACAATGCAGCAGTATAAATCTATTAGGGCAAGTTTGTCACTCCTCTCCTTTTATGAATGGAAAAAATTGAGGGCAAAAAAGATCAAGTGAGTTGCTCCTTATTACAAAGATACTTAGGGATACAGCTAAGATTCAAAGCAAGGATTACTAATTATTAATCCAGTATGTGTCAGCACAGGTCAAAACTGGCTCTTGAACCTCTTGATTTAGAAGCAAAAGCCCTGGGATCAAATCTCAGTTCTGCTGAGAAGTGACTATATCATGGCAAACCCCAACTTTAGATTACTCCTACTATCTGCCTCCTTTCTTCCCATTCATATGCTGGTGAAAGGTGCTGGAGAAAAATCACAAAGCCAAGGTGACTGGGTCTGCTACAAATGTATGTTAGATAAACTAGCCTGGGTCCTCACTGCAGCAAAGCAATTCTGTTATACCCCCTTAATCGATTTAAGAATTTATTTTATTTTTTCCAATTACACGTAAAAATAATTAACATTCATTTCTTAAAATTTTGAGTTCTGAATTCTTTTCCTCCCTTCCTCCCCAGCCCCTTCTTTGAAAAGGTAAGCAATTTGATATAGATTATACATGTTCAATCGTGCAAAACATATTTTCCATACCTAATTGATTTTCTCCCCCTCTCATCACAGTGGCTGTTCCAGATCTTTTCATACCTCCTCAATCTGCCCAAGACACTCTTTTCTTCTCTCTCTCACCCTCTCAATTGAGGACCTTGATTTAATTCACCAGAATGTGGAGGCCATTTTTAAAGAGCTTACTTTTCTCCTTTCCTCTTTATCTCACATTTCTCAGCCATCTTTCCTCATTATCCCCTTAAATTCTGTCTTCTTGCTAAGGCAAACCCCTCTACATGGACCTCTTAATGCTATTCCATCCCCTCTTTTCCAGCTGATTGCCCGTATCATCCCTAATATTCAACTGCCCCCTCTCTATCGGTTTCTTTCCTGCTTCCTACAAAAATGCCCATGTCTCTAATCCTTAAAAAAAAAAACCCTCACTTGATACTACCATTCCTGCTGGCTATCATTCTATATCTCTTCTCCCTTTCTCTGCTAAAAATCTTTGAGAAAGTTGCCCTTTTTCTCTTCTCACTGGCTTATAAACTTTTGTAATCTGGCTTCTGACCTTATAATTCAACTGAAACTGCATTCTCTAAAATTACCAAATATCTCTTTATTGAGAAATCTAATGGATTTGTCTCCATCTTGATCCTCTACTACCTCTACAGTATTGTCTATTCCTGATAACTCAATGATATTTTCCCCTTTCTAGGTCTTTGTGACTCAATTCTCTCCTGGTTCTCCTCCTACTTCTCTGACTGCTGCTTCTCAGTCTTCTTGGCTGGATCTTCATCCAGGTCACACTCCTTAGCTCTAGGTGTCCCCCAAGGCTCTGTCTGGGTCATTCTTCTCGTCTCCCTCTATACTTTCTCAATGAATGATCTCATCAGTTCCCATGGATTCAATTAGGATCTCAGTGCACATGGTTCCCAAATCTATACAGGGGGTACCAAAAGTTTGAAATACAATTTTGAGTTCTAACAGCTTAAGATTGTATCAAGACTTTGCGGACATCCTATATGTTGAACTCCAATCTCTCTCTTGACCTCTAACCCTGCATTACCAAGTAATTACCTTCTGCTCCTCTTGTACTGGATGTCCTGCAGGCATCTCAAACTCAATATATCTTAAATAGAAATCATTGTCTTTCTCCCTAAACCCTCCTCTATTCCCAGCTTTCCTAGTAACGTCAACAACATCATCATCTTCTCAGTCATCAGGTCCACAATCTTGATGTTATTTTTAATTCCTCACTCTCATGTCACATATACAATCTATGACCAAATTTTGTCATTCCTACAGTTACAATGCCTTTTGTATACCTTTCTTTACCTCTACTACATAATCAACACCTAATATACAGGCCCTTATCACCTCTCACCTAAAGGTCAGCCTTATTCAAGTCTCTTCTCACTCCTATCCTCCACTCAACTGCCCAAAATGATTTTCTTAAAGCACAGATCATGCCACTCCCCTACTTAGTGAACTCCATTGTCTCCCTGATTCTAGAATCAAAAATAAAACTCCCTAGTTGACTTTTAAAGTACTGGTCCCTTCTTACCTTCCCACATTCTTATAATTTTTTGTTGTTGTTTAGTTGTTTTTCAGTCATGTCCAGCTCTTCATGATCCCTTTCGGGGCTTTCTTGGCAAAGAGACTGGAGTGGTTTGCCATATCCTTCTCCAGTTCATTTTACAGATGAGGAAACAGAGTCACACAGCTAATAAGTGTCTGAAGCCAGATTTGAACTTAGGTCTTCTTGACTCCACACCTAACTGCCTTTCTTGCTAAGATTATTTTCCAGTAACACTGGATAGATTTGCATGTACATAGTCATTTGCATGTTCTTTCCTATTAGAAAGTGAAGTCTTTAAGGGGAGAGACCCAGTGGACTTCTGAGAAATGTTGAACAACCAGTTTCAGGGCCAAGGGTATTGTACAAGTGTGGCGCTGGGGGGTGGGGGGAGCAATGAAGGAGGAGAGCAGGGAAAGTATGCCTGAAACATTTTTAAGGTTAATCTGCATTAAGATTTTCTCCATCACATTCTTAAAGCCAGAAATCAACAAAACAATAAACCAAGAACTATTTTGTAGCATTTGCTGATTTCTGAGGTATAGATGCTCACAATGAAAATTAACAATCAATGTGATCCTCCATGAACTGGCTCCCCCACACCCCTGGCAAAGGTTGTGTTTTTGCCTTTCTTTGTATTCTCAGTGCTTACACTATATACCCAACACACAGTATGAGCTTAGATGTTTGTTGGCTGACTAAATTATCTTGAATCAACCTCTCTGGGCCTCAGTGTCCCCATTTATAAAAATGGATCTGGAATGAATGAGTTCTCCAGTTCTACATTATGTAATCATGTGAAGACAGTAATGCAGTTGTTCCTTCCACTTTGCCAGGCAATAATCTTGACTTGGATGAAAAGGGAATCGAATCCTGTTGTGATTGCCCATCAACACATGGCTGGCTCCCTTTTCCAAACTTACTGTGTGTCCCCACTGTATCCTTCCCCTCCATTCCTTTGAAACTGCTCTTTTCTGTGTGAATATTCAAGGAAGCAGACCCCAAGATGGCAAGTGTGATCCATTATGAACTTTCCTTCCTCTTTTTTTTACTCCCTTTTACTCTAGAGGGAGCAATGAACCTCAGCAGAGATCAGTGCTGTCTGGGATGTTCTGGGAATTTTATTTGGACATGAGGGAAACACTGTGAAATACAGAAGGTCCTCAAGCCTCCGGATTCTTCACCCTGGCATGGACATTATTACATGGAACATATTATATACTGTGAGGACCGTACCAGGGGACGAAAAATACTTAAAAAATTTTGCCAAAGGAAGGAACTGTAGGAAGTTTAGAAGAAGTTTAAATGTTGTCTCTCCAACCTACCCCTCACCTGCTTCCGAGGCTTCCTCCTCAAATACCTCTCACTGTGCCGCTGTCCTTGGTTTGATGCTGTTTTCCCCTAGGTGGAATGTGAGATCTTTGGGGCATGGCGGAACATTTTGTCATTTATTCCTAGTGCCTAGAACAATACCTGACACATGTTAGGTGCCTAATGAATGTTTGTTGAACTGAATCAAAGGAGAAGCATTTATTAAGCTTTTATTATGTGCCAGGAACTAGACTAGACACTAGAGATACAAGTACAAAGACTGAAACAATCTAGCAAGTACATATATAAGTAATTACAGCTAGAATACAACATGAATAAATATAAAGAAATACACAAAGTAGTTAAATGTTCCTATTAGAGGCAGCTAGATGGAGCAGTGAATAGAACTTTGTGACTTGGAGACAGAAAGACCTGAGTTCAAGTTCACCCTCAAATGCTGTGTGACCTTGGGCCTATCACTTCACTGCAATCTGCCTCAGTTTTCTCATCCATAAAATGGATCTAATAATAGCACCTACCTTGCAGGGTTGTTGTGAGGTTAAAGTGAAATAATATACGTAAAGCACTGCATCAATGCTAATTATTAGATACGAGGTAGTTAGAGGGAGGGCACTTGGAGATGGGAGAATCAAGAGAGGCTTCATGCAGAAGACAATGCTTGAGCAGCATCTTAAAGGGAGTGAGGGACTCTATGACATGGAGGGAAAGACAGCCAGTACAAAGGCATGGATGCAGACAAGAGACAGCATAGATGGGAGACAGAGTGTTTGCTATATGGAACAGAAAAGGCCGGTTTGACTGGATTGATGAGGTTCAGTTCAATGAGGGTACTGAGATATGTTGGGGCCAGGTTGTAAAGAACTTTAAAAGCCAATCAGGAACAGGGATCCCCATTATCTAAGGAATAAAGAGTAAACTCTCTTTTTTGGTATTCATGTCCTTCTAGAGTCTGGTCCTAATTGTTAGTAGTAATAAAGTAGATGGCAGCTAGGTGGTACAGTGGATAGAGTGCCAAATCTCAAGTTAGGAAGACCTGGGTTCAAATCCAGCCTTAGATACTTGTTAGCTGTGTGACCCTGGGCAAGTCACTTAACCCCTGTTTTTCTCAGTTTCCTCATCTGTAAAATGAGCTGGAGAAAGACATGGCAAACCACTCTAGTATTTTTGCCAAGAAAACCCCAAATGGGACCACAAAGAGTCAGACACGACTGAAACAACTAAACAAACATTAATAAAGTAATGGCTCTAATTTTTATAGCACTTTAACACTTATAAAGCACTTTCCCTACAACCCTGTGAGGTAGAAAGTACAGAAATTATTATCTCCATTTTTCAGATATATAATATTGAAACCCAGAGACTTACCCATGAGTCAGAGCCAGGGTTTGAACCTCAGTCCTGCTCCCTTTTCAAGTTTATATCCCCAAACACTTGTTGACTGTAACAAAAACTTTTGCATAATTGGTAGATTGGATTTTAAAATGAGTACCATGATTTTGTAATCATAAGACCCACAACAACAAACATAGTTCATGATGTACTTTTTCCATTTGAGTCTATGTATCTTTGGGGACTATCTTTTTCAACTATGATAGCCATTAAAGTCAGGGTTAAGTGACCTGCCTAGGGTCACACAGCTAGTATATGTCTTAGGTCATATTTGAACTCAGATCCTTCTGACTCCAGTGCCAGTGATTGATCCATGGTGCCACCTAACTACCCCATGCATCACAAGGTTTTAAATCAAACATTTAAAAAAATTATGATGCATATCCAATTACATTGTCTTCACTAAAAATATTTTGAACATGTAATATGACTAGACAGAAGAGTTGGAATCAGTTTGTGAGAAGCTTTAAATGCCAACCATGATTTCTCTTTGACCTTATAGGTAATAGGAGTTCACTGAGCAGGGATATGACATTGTCCTACCTGTGCTTTAGGAAAATCATTTTGGCAGCTGAGTGGAATCTGGATTACAGAAGGAAGATACTTGACTTAGGGATTTTAATTAGAATGGCATTATGTAAGAGATGATGAGGGCTAAACTCTTTGTGGAGCAAAAACTGGAAACAAAATGGGTTTTCAGTTGCTCAGTTTTGTTCATACATTCCTATCAGCAAAGTGTTTTGACCATGCACCCTCAATATATGTTTAGTTAGGTGGCAAAGCAGATAGAACATAGGACTTAGACTCAGGAAGATCTAAGTCCAAATCCTGTCTCAGGAACTCTCTAGCTGTGTGACTCTGAGCAAGTCACTTAACTTCTCTGTGCCTCAGTTCTCTCATCTGTAAAATGGGGATATAGGTTATACATATGCAGTCATGCAAAACCTATTTCCATATCAGTTAAGTTATGAAAAAATGCACAGATACCCTACCCTGCCAAAGAAAACACAAGAAAAATGAAGTTTAAAAAATGTGCTTCACTATGCCTTCAGAGTCCATCACTTCTTTCTCTAGAAGTGGATAACATCTTTCATAAGTTCTCTGGAATTGGCTTGAATCACTGTATTGTGGAAGATAGCTAAATCTTTCAGTTGATCAATATTACTGTTGTTACTATGTACAAAGTCCTCCAGGTTCTGCTCACTTAACTTTGCATCAGTTCAAGTAAGTCTTTTCAGGTTTTTCTGAAAGCATTCTGCTTTTCATATTTTGTAGAATAGCATTTCATCATAATCATATACTACAACATGTTCAGTCATTCCTCAATTGATGAGGATTTCCTCCATTTTCAGTTCTTTGCCACCACAAAAAGCTGCTATAAATGTTTTTGTACCTATAGGTCCTTTTCATTTTCCTTTTTAAAAAAAATCTCTTTGGGATACAGACCTAGGTATTGTTGGATCAAAAGTCAGGAAGAGTTTTATATCTTTTTGGGCATAGTTCCAAATTGCCCCTCCAGAATGGCTGGATCAGTTCACAACTCCAACCACAGTGCTTTAGTGTCCCAATTGTCCCATGTTCCTCCCTTCAATATTTGTCTTCCTCCCCCCCCCCCTTTTAAAATCATATTAGCAAATCTCATAGGTGTTAGGTGGTACCTCAGAGTTGTTTTAGTTTGCATTTCTCTTGTCAATAGTGATTTAAAGCATTTTTTTACATGACTATAAATAACTTTGACTTCTTTATCTGAAAACAGCCTATTCATATCCTTTGACTAATTATCAATTGGGGAATGACTTGGATTCTTACAAATTTGACTCAATTCCCCAAATATTTGAGAATATTTTTCAGAAAAACTTAATGTAATTTTTTTCACAGTGATGATTGCTAACTGTATTTTTCCCTCCATCCCATTTCCCCTATTTATCCTTCTCTCACTTCTTTCATCCCATTCCTCCTGAAAAGTGTTTTGCTTCTGACTATCATTTCCCCCAATCCACCTTCCCTTCTATCAGGCCTCCCCTTCTTTTATCCTCTTCACCTCCTACTTCTCTGTAGGGTATGATAGATCTCTATACCCAACCTCAGTGTGTATGGTATTCCCTCTGAACCAATTCCAATGACAGTAAGTTTCAAGCACTGTCCACCCCTACCCCCATTTCTCCTTCACTTTAAAGCTCATTTGTACTTCTTTTAGGTGAGATAATTTATCCCATTCTACCTCCAACTTCCCACTTTCCCCAGTGCATTCCTCTTAATTTTTTAAAAAGATATCATCCCATCATAGTCAATTCACAACCATGCCCTCTGTATATTGCTTCTAACTGCCCTAATATTGATAAAGTTCCTAGAAGTTACAAGTACCATCTTCTCACATAGGAATGTAAACGGTTTAACTTTATTGAGTCCCTTTTGATTTATCTTTCCTGCTTACCTTTTTATTCCTCTCTTGAGTCTAGTATCTAGTAATCTCCTTCTGAGCAGTAGTCTGACCCCCTTACTGTCTGTGGACTGGAAGCCACAGCTGCTGATTCAATTGCTCCCAAGGTCTGATGCTGGCTTGTTGGTCTGTGGTGGACTGCACTCCACTCTTAGCCCAGTGAGACAGACTTTTCCTGCTGAGCTTCTAAGTTGTCTTGGGCTAGAAAATTGTTTCACCCTGTCCTTTCATTGTTTGTGACACTCCAAAATTCATTTTGAGGAGTTATTCTAAAGTTGTATGGAGGGAAAATTAGGAGAGCTCAGGAGAGCTTCTATCTTTACGCTACCATCTTGGCTTCCTTTCCATTTTTATTAATTATTAAATGTTACTAATAATGATCAAAATATTCAGACTATTTTAGTGATAGCAAAATTTTGTTACCCTCAGTACAAACACTTTCAAAATATTTTAATTTCATCTTCATCTCATTCTTTTAAAATGTTTGGATCTCAGGATATCTTATCATTATTAATAATATTTTAATGAGAGTAAAATTTTTATAATTAATAAACCATTTAAAAATATAAACTTTTATTTTATAATCTTGTTCATTATAAAATGGCTATTTTTTTACATTTTACAATACACATAACATATTATTAGCATAGTAGTATGTGTATATAATTTATAAACATGTTGGGGATAGCGTGGATAAACATTTTTACTGACCGGAGTATGTGATCATAAAAATTTGAAAACCACTGTCTCACTTGATCAGCACCCCTCTTGTTTCCAGTCTTTCCTGTGATGGAGAATGCTGCTCTCAGTGGTTTTGAAGATAGGAGACCTTTCTGTTTGTTGTTGATCTCCTTGGGGTGCATGTCCAGGAGTGGGAAGTAGTGAAATGCATGGAACAGTTTGTTGAATTTTTCCAAATTATTTTCCAGAACAGCTGGACCAGTTCACTACTGCACCAGCAATGTACTAAAAAGATTTATATTCCCGCAGCTCCTCCAGCTTTGTTTCCATTTCCTCCCATGGCAACCTTTACCATCGCTCCATCTTCATTTTATAGTGGAGGAAACTGATGCCCCCATTTAGTGCCCAAGGCCACACTGTGGTTAGTGGAAGAGCTGGAAACAGCTAGAAATAGATTGACAGAATATGTTCCTCTCAACAATCCTGCGAGGTGGGTAGGAGGAGCATTCTTATCCTCATTTTATAATGAAGGCACTGAGGCTCAGAGACTCCCCAGGGTCACACAGCTAAGAAGTGTTTCAGAGACAGCTCTTGAACTCAGGTCTCTTGACTTCTCGTCCAGAGTTCTTTCCACTGCACTGGAATGCATTTACTAATCACATTTTTTTTCACATAGAGGCATCTAACTAATTACTCACAAAGCATTAGGTATTTATTCTGGCATTAACCATGCCATTAAAGTCATCTCAGGATTTTAAAAAATGCTGCTGACTAGTGGAGCCCCATAATTGGTACAGATCACGTCATCCCATTGTGTTTAATAAATGCCCTGCACGGAGGGTGAAGGTCTCACCATTATGCATTTGCTAAAGTCGAAGATGTCCCGCCTCTCGAATGTAATTAATTGCCTCTGACAGAAATTTTCATTATGTTTCTTGCTGCTACAATAGGGGAGAAAACATGCACATGTCTTGATTTGTTTGCAGAGCTTGATCCAGGGGCTTTGGTCTGGATCAGGGGAGCAGCTGCCTGGAACGGGTTCTTCTGAACTGGAGGAGCTGAAGTCATCCAAACGAGGACAGAGAATTGTCTCTTTCCCATTGACTCACTCAACTGCTGACTTCAGGCCTAGCAGTGCTAGAAATCATCAATTCAGTTCAGTTCAGTAAACATTTACCACAAAATGCAAGGTCCTAGGTTTGGTGCTGGGGATACCAAAAAAAGAGGAGATGGGGGGCCTGCTCTTAGGGAACTTACAGTCTGAGTGGAAAAAGCAGGTGTTCAATCAATTGCCATGCGATGATTCTTGATGATTCTACCTTCACATCCCCCACATCTGTCCCCTTCTCTCCTCTCACACAATCTCTACCCAATTCAGGTCCTCGTTCCCTCTCTCCTAGGCTATTTCCTGGATGTAAGACAGCTAGGGGTGCAGGGTATAAAATGCTGGGCCTGGAGTCAGGAAGACTTCGAATTCAGTGGCATATATTTACTGTGTGACCCTGGGCAAGTCACTTAACTGCCTGCCTGCATAACAATAGCACCCACCTCTCAGGGAAGTGAGGGCCAAATGAAATGAAATAATATTTGCAAAGTGCTTTTAGTGCCTGGCACACAGAAGGTGCTTAATGAATGCTTACTTGCTCCCTCCCTATTACAATAGCCTTCCAATTTGTTTCTCTGCTTGCAGCATGGCCCTTCTTTAATCCATCCTCCATACAGCTAACAAATTAATATCCATAAGACACAGATCCGATCATGTCATTCCCCTTCCCCAAATCTTTCATTGAGTCCTCACTGCTTCTGGAGAAAATACAAATCCCTATTCCTCCATAGTCTATCTCTCACCTCCTTTAGCCAGTCTTATTTTATGTTATCATCCTTTGTGTACCTTCCATTCTAATAAAGATGGCCTACTGTCTGGTCCCTCCTATCTACACTCAAGAATGCATTTCTTTCTCACCTTCACCGAATTTTCTCTCTGCAACTCTCTCTCTCTCGATGACCTCATTGTCTTCTATGGTTTCAATCACTATCTATGCCAAGAGATGATATGACAATATATCAATATACCCAAATCTACCAGTACCATCTATATCAATCATACCATCTGTGATTACCAGATTTATATCCCTAGCCCTAGTCTCAATCTTGACTTCCATATCTGCATCACGAAAATGTTCTGTAGCCAGATCAAATCCAATATCTCTAAAATAAAACTGATCTTTACTCCCAAACCTACCAATCTTATTAACTTCTCTATTTCTGTTGGGGGTACAATAACCCTTTAAATTACCTACACTGGCAACATTGAAGTAATTCTCAAATCTTCATTCTTCCTTATTCCACGTATCTAATCAGTTTCCAGGTCTTGTCAATTCAGCCTTCATGATGTTTCTCAGATATGTCCCTTTCACTATTAGTTCAGGTACCTCTGGCCTGGACTATGGCAATAGTCTCCTAATTGCCCTCCCTAATTCAAACCTTTCCTCTTCAAACCTTCCTCCACACAGCTGCCAAAATGATTTTCCTAAAGCAGGACCCTTATCACATCATTCCACTATTCAATAAACTCCAGTGGTTCTCTATTACTTCTGGAGTCAAAACCAAAATCCTTTCTATGACACTTTAAACCCTTCACAAGCTGATTCCTACTTGTCTTTCCGGCAATATTCTATAGTAATCCTTTTCATACCCTCTGTGGTTCAGCCAATCAGATTGTCTTGATGTTTTTCACAAATGATATTCCACAGCCCATCTCCATGGCTTTGCACAGGTTATCCCCACCACTGCCTCTCAAGCCTGGAACCCCCTCCCCAAATATCCCCCCCTCAGAATCCCTAGCTTCCTTCAAAGTTCAGCTCAAACACTACTTCCCACATAAGGTTTTTAATCTCTCAGATTCTCATGTCTGCTCCTCAATTATCTTGTACTTAATTTAGTATATACTTTAATATGCACATCTTTTCCTCTATAATATAAGAATGTAAGTTCTTTGAGAACAGGGTCTTTTTCATTTATGTATCTGTATCCCACTGTATAGTACAGTGTCTGGCACATAGGAGGGGCTTAATAAATGTTTGTGGATTGATTGGTAGAATCCCAAGCTCCCCTTCAAAACACAACACTGGTGCTTACTTCTCACATGGCTTCACTATTTGGGACTTCTCTGACTGTCTTATCCACCATGCATGGCCCCATACTGGGTACCTTTCCCCCCTCCAATTTCAAATTCTCAGCTTCCTTTTTGTTTTGTCTTCCCCTATTAGATTGTAAGCTCCTTGAAGACTGGTAATGCTTTTCTTTTTTTGCCATTTGTATTCCCTTGGCTTAACACAATATCTGGCGCACAGGAGGTACTTAATGTCTATTGAGGTACTATTTCCCATATAAGACCTTTCCTGACACCCCTCCCCAACCAGGCTTAGAATTCTTTCCATTTTGAAATTACTGTAGAACTTTGGATATTTCACTCATTTCTGTAAATGTTGTGTCTTCCCAATTGGATATAAGTTCCTGCAAGATAAAGACTAATTTGTTTTTGTCTTCATATTCTCAGAGCCTACCCCAGCAACATGTACATAGTAGGGACCTAATACATGTTTATTAAATCGAATCGATAATAAGACACAGTTTGATAAGTGTAAAGGAGAGGTATTATCAAAGTGCTATGAGAACTATGAGAAGAGATCACTTTATTTCTTTTGTTTTTTTAAATTGATAATTTTTACTTTGTACATCTGAGCTCTGCCTCTTTCTTCTTATATAATCTTGGGCAACCTAACTCTCTCTGGGCCTCAGTTCTTCATCTCTAAAATAAGGGGATTAGAGTAGATGGCCTTCAAACTCTCTTCCATCCCCAAATCTAGGACCTTTTAAAATTTAGGACCTAGATGTCCAAATCTGTCTCACATCCCTTATAACAACAGTGCAAGGATAGGGCATTGGACGTAGTCAAAATCTGAGTTCAAAATCCTCCCTCAGACATTTACTTGCTGTGTGATCCAATGAGCTGGCAAAGTGATTAAAATGTTGATATCCTTTGACCCAGAGATCTTAGTTTTTAAAGCATGATGCCAAATTGCTTTTCAGATTGGCTGAACCAATTCAAAGAACCACTCAAAGTGTATTAGTTGGACTGTCTTCTAGTAGTACCTCCAACATTGACCACTTTCCTCTTTTGTCATTTTTAGCAATTTGTTGGTGGTGGGGTGAAACCTCGAAGTTGTATAGATGTGGATTTCTCTTATTAGTGATCTGGAATGATCTTTCATGTGGTTGTTGATAATAGTTTGTAATTATTCTTTTGAGAACTGTTTATTCACATCCTTTTACCCCTTATTCACTGGGGAATGGTTCTTTGCCTTATTGATTTGTGTTAATTCCCTACATGTTTTGGCTTATCTTTATCTGGCTATTTAATGAATTTTTTTAAAATCAATATCTACTCTTCTCAGCCTGGCCACATTGATTTTGTTTATGAAAAAGCTTTTCAATTTCACATAATTTATATAATCGACTTTATTTTTTGTGATCACCTCTATCCCAGCTTGTCTGGCTATCACTTGTATGATTAAAAACAAGGAAAGATAGATCACTTTTATCTGGAAGAAGTTTCAGGGAAGGTTTTATAGAAGTGGAATTTGGAAGATGCCCATGCCCTTGAATGAACAGAAAAACTTCCAAAGACAGTGATGGTGATGCACGGAGGTCTACTCCTAGCATATGGGGATGGCTTGCACAAAGAAATAGAGTTCAGAGAGACAGGGCAAGAATAGGATGAAGAGAAGTTCAAATTACCTACATTGTAGCAGCATGAGTGCTATTTGAGGACAAAGCCAGGGCCAGAACTTAGTCTAAGTCTTGATCAATTGCAGCATTTGGGTAGTTTCCTTGGTCTGAATTTCTAACTAGAACTGACTTTTTTTTCCTGAGAATTCGCCAAAACAGGGTAACTTTTAATCAGTGGGTCCTATACAATAGCACTAGGGAGTCCATGACCAAAGCAGTAGCAGTGATTAGAGGTAGCTGTAAGTCCTTCATTTTATCCAAATGCTGGGTGATAATTTACGAAATTTAATTAAAGGGGAAAATGGGGATTCTCAAACACCATGTCTCCTGTTACAATGAATGAAATACACTCAGGCTGTAAAAGCCAGGGCTGTGGGAGATTCAGCCAGCATGCTTTATTGCTAAGTTTTATTTACTGATGTAAACCTAATCGCTGGGAACTGACATGCTATTAGCACACATGTTTTCCCACATCTGGTGCCCCGAGATTCCAGTTTCCCCCAATTTCCCTCCCCTAAGGTGGTGGTGTTTTTTTTTTTTTTGGTGAAACACCTCCAGAAGCCATTTAACAAAGTGATCTGGGGTTTCCCACCCTAACCCATGGTCCCTGAAGAGGAGGTCTGTGTGCCAGACCACAATGTCTACATAGTCTCTTTAGGCTTTTCTAACACCAGTTTAATACCTTTATAGTACAGATAAGACTTTAATAGAATTCCATAGCTCAGCTCAGGCTGGGTAATGCATTTCCTGAAATTAGGTGGCTACATACTAAAGCAATTGTTTCCACTTATGAATAGTCTCTGTTTCAGCTAGTGACCCCTCCGTCTCCATCTGCGATAAGCTGTTAGGGAGCAGTTGCTCCACATGTTATTGGTGTGTTAAAAGGTCTATCTATAGGCTTACATTGCTCATTGTTAGGAGCTGATACATTTAAGTAGTTTTCCCATGAATCAGCCTGCTTGGTTTTTTTTCCCCTCTCTTGGCATTGATAGATGAGCGAAGGGAAGCCGTTTAGACTGTTCTATATAGGGCCCCAGCCCACACAGTGAATGATTTCCAATGCCTAGTTTAATTTATTTTTAAATGAAATTTGTTATTGATTCTGGATTAAAAGAACAAATCTTCGGGCTGTTACCACTGACAGAGCCACGGCAGCAAAAGTGACAGTCCTCCTGTGATAGGGAGGCAGGATGGGCTTCCCTGGGGAGCCAGAGCTAGGGGTACGAGGACAGGGCTGAGATAGTGGTCAGGAATGACCCTACATATCCTCCTTTTCCCTCCCCACCACTACTGCTCTGACTATCTACAGCCCTTAACATCACAGCTGCACAGATTAGCAGTTGATTTGATACCCTCTCATTTGGCTCCAATTAGAATCACGGAACATAGGATTTCAAGGCTAGAAGGGCCATTAGAACACAGAGCACTGAGTGTCAGATCTAGAAGTGACTTGAGAACACAGAATGTTGGAACTGGAAAGAACAAGAGAACAAAGGACACAGAATGTCAAAGGCAGAGGAATCTTAGGCACAGAATTTCAAAGCTAGGACATGGAGTATAGGATATCTGAACTAAAAGAGACCTTAAAATAAGAATTTTATAGCTGGAAGGGGAAATAAGATGTAGAAGGCAGACTATAAAAGCTGGAAAATATCTTAGTTATGATCTAGTCCAGCACCTTCATTTTGCAGATGTTTCAGGCTTGTGAGTCTTGTGTCTCCAGCTAAACTATGAATTCCTTAAGGAATTCAACCTGATATTTTACTTCAGTAAATAAATAAATATTTATTTATTTCTTGAGAGCCTAATCCATAGAGTCTTGTGTTCTTGCCTGTGGGGGACAGAGAGATGAATAAGAATTATCCTTGTCTTTGAGGAGTGTACAGTTTACACTGTTTGGGGAGACAGGACACAGATGAAAAGATCATTAATAATGCCACCTAGCATCCTTGTGAGGAAAATGCTCTTGAAACTATTAAAATGCCACAAAAATCCAAGATAATATAAAGAGTATTGAATGAGTGGTAAAAGGTGCTATAGGAGTCAGTGGAAGGAGAGATCATTTTGAGATGGGGATGATCAGAGGAAATTACTGGAGCTGGACTTTGAAGAGTGTGTAAGATTTGGTAAGGTAGAGAGGAGGGGAGGAGGGCACTCTAAATGGGGGGAAAAGACATCGGAAAAGTATGGGAAATCCCAGGAGACATTCAGGGTTAATGAGAAAGTGATTCTGGCTAGATAATTAAGTTTCAGGAAGAACAATATGAGATAAACTTAAAATGGTCATTTGAGAATATGTAAAATAAAGCCTTGAATTCCATACCAAAAAATGGAGACTTTATTCATTCACACTAAGGTATAAATGACTGATAATACCTTAAAGTATTATACTTCTCAGTTATATTTTACATTTTATTAGGAATAAGCCAGAAACTAAAGAAATGAATGGTTTGAATGATGGAGCACAAAGGGATTTTCAGCATCAGTCAGTGGGTTGAGAGTATGTTTATTTGTTTGGGTGCAGGGAAGTATCTTTCTAGTGGTCTTCAAATCACACCAACAGCCAGACCCTCTCACATGCTGGGCACACAATGAGTAGGAAACTAACAAATGTCAACTTAACCTTCTGAATTTTTGACTTATGAAGGACTAAAGATAATGTAACTTGTTAGAGCTTGAAGGACCCAGAGAGATGCAATGACTTTACCAAAGTCAGGAAATGAGTTAGCCAGGAGTAGAATTCAGGTCTCCTGACTCTCAAATCTAAAGGTCTTTCATTTATTCAAAAAGTATTTGTCTAGTCATTCCCCAATTGATAAATGGTCAAAGGATATGAACAGGCAATTTTCAGAGGAAGAAATTAAAGATATCTATAATCATAAGAAAAAATGCTCTAAATCACTATTGATTAGAGAGATGCAAATCAAAACAACTCTGAGGTACCACATCACACCTGTAAGATTGGCAAACATGACAGAACAAGAAAATGATAAATGCTGGAGAGGATGTGGGAGAGTTGGAACACTAATTCATTGTTGGTGGAGCTGCGAGCGCATCCAACCATTCTGGAGAGCAATTTGGAACTATGCCCAAAGGGCTACAAAAATGTGCATACCCTTTGACCCAGCAATATCGCTACTAGGACTATATCCCCAAGAGATCATAAAAATGGGAAAGGGTCCCACATGTACAAAAATATTTATAGCAGCACTCTATGTAGTTGCCAAAAACTGGAAGTCAAGGGGATGTCCATCAATTGGGGAATGGCTGAATAAATTATGGTATATGAATGTAATGGAGTACTATTGTGCCATAAGAAATGATGAACAAGAAGACTTCAGAGAGGCCTGGAAGGACTTATATGACCTGATGCTGAGTGAAAGGAGCAGAACCAGGAGAACTTTGTGCACAGCAACGACCACAGTGTGCGAGAGTTTTTTCTGGTAGACTTGGAATTTTGTAATAACGCAAAAACTTCTTATAAAAAAAAAATCCCAAAGGTGGTTCTCAAGGCAAAATGCCTTCCACACTCAGAGAAAGAAATATGGAAGTCATTCACAAAATGTAGCAGATCATGTTTACGTATGTGTATGTGTTTGTGTATCATGTTTTGATTTGTTATATGATTTCTTTCATTTATTTTAGTCTGACTACATAGCATGACTATAGTGAAAATATACTCAATAGGAAAGTATATGTAGAACCTATACAGAATTGTATGCAGTCGTGGGGAGGGAGGGGGGTAGTGGGGGGTAGGTGTGGGGGGATTAAATCTCAATTGTATGGCAGTGATTGTTAAACATTAAAAAATAATAATAATAATAATAAAAAGTATTTGTCCAAGAGCTTTCTTTGTGCAATGTACTGTGCTACTATACTCCCCATCTAGCAATACCAAAATTTCTGGTCACAAAGAATTCTGTTCTAAAAACCCGAAGAAGTTCCAATCTTTGAATCACTCTCTCTTCTTATCTGTCTTCTAATTCCTGCCCTCTCTGATGCTACCCTACAAAGATTTTCTTGCCCTTTGGAATGAGAAAGATTACTGAACAAGGAAGAAGAAGGCTAAAGATGGTTTTCAGCTGAATATGATCATGGATATGGTGAGGGGGAAATCCAGTCCAGCAAAACTTCACAGGGAAGGTTAGTTTTCTGTGTCCTTTTGCAGACTGTTACCTCTTCTACCTTCTTCTTCTTCTTTTTTGCTTATTTGACCCCTTAAGCCCATCAGGGTTTAAGGATATCTGAACTAAAAGAGACCTTAAAATAAGGAATTTTGAAACTGGAAGGGGAAATAAGATAGACTACAAGAACTGGAAAATATCTTAGTTTTGATCCAGTTCAGCTACTTCATTTTGCAGATGTTTCAGACATAAATCAAAAGTTAGTGTGACATGGAGGATAAAGTTCTGGACTTGAAATCAGGAAGACTTAGTTTGAATCCTGCCTCAGAAGTTGTGACATTGGACAAGATTCTTAATTCCTCTAAGCATCAGTTTGCTCATTTATGAATGTGAACAATAATGAACACTTCACAGAGTTCTCTGAGGTTCAAATGAGGCTACACACACACACACACACACACACACACACACACAATGTGCTCTCAGAAACTTAAAGAATTATATAATTATTAGCTGCTCATTATAGAGATACTGGTCTGGGGAGAGGATGGACCATGGAAAGGACTGGACTAGGAGTCAGGCTACTCTGCCACCAGCTTAATCTGTCCCCTTGAGCTTCTCTGAGCCTAAAGTCCCATCTCCTTTGTGAGTCACAACCCTATTCTTCCCTCAGATGGATGCCTTCAACAGAAAGACACTAATCCAATCCCAACTTCACCTCAACAGGAAAGAAAACATTTCTAATGGAGATAGTTAGTAAGAAAGAATCATCATGTGATAGAGAAACCATGGGACTAAGAGTGAGGAGACCTGGGCTTTGGTATTTGCTTAGTGGAGGACTTACTGTGTAGCTGATGTCAAGAAATTCATTATCCTTGTCCAAGCCTCAGTTTCCTTAGCTGTAAAATGTGTACAACAAATCCTGCCCTGCCCTTCTTTTGAGTTTGGTGCAAAAATCAATGGAAAATGGACATGAGAGAGTCAGATTAACCTAAGGGGTTGTTATAGTTAGTTACAATTATATAGTTATAATGCCATCAGAGCATTTTAGACTTGTAGGACCTTATCTTAGTAATATCTGTATCATTTATAACACTAGAACAGGCTTAGGCACATGGTTAGTGATAAATCATAGTGTGTCAGAGCTGGATGGGACCTTAGAAAACATCTAATCCAATTCCCTCACTTTACAGAAGAAGAAATTGAGGCCCTCAGAGGGTGAAGTTGAAAGAACACAACATAGAATTAGAGGATCTGTGTTTTAATGTCAATTCTGCCACTCATTACCTACAACAGTCAATCAACAAGCATTTATTAAGCATTTATTATGTGTCAGACACTGTGCTCATTGCTGGGTATAGAAAAAAAGCAAATAGTCCCTGTCCTCAAGGAACATACATTCTATTTGGGGAAGTAGCCACAAATAACCAAGTACATACAAGATACATATCAAGTAGACAGAAAGTAATGTGCCCCTAGCAAGTGCAGAAAGAGGTGACCAGAAAAGGTCTCCTGCAGATAGTGGGACTGGAAATGAACATTGAAGAAATCCAAGGGCAAAGGTGAGGGGGAATAGCATTCCAGGTATGGGCACATAATCCAAAGGCAAGGAGTTGAGAGATGGAATGTTGCGTTGAAAAAATTGCAAGTAGGCCAGTGTAGCTGGATCATGAAGTTCATAGAGGGAAGGAAAATGTAGAAGATTGGAAAGGTAGGAATGAGCCAGGTTGTGAAGGCCTTTAAATGGTGAAGGATTTTATATTTGATGCTGGAAGTAGTGGGAAGGCACTGATGCTCATTACACCAGAGGGTTGATAGATCTGTGCTTTAGGAACCTCACCTTGACAACTGAATGGAGAATGGATTAGAATAGGAAGACTTAAGATATAGATACCACTTAAAAGGTTATTACAATGGTCCAGGTTAGAGGTGATAAGGGACTGAACTAGGGTGACTGTGTCTTGGAAGGAAGGGGACATATACAAGAGACATTATGAAAGTGGAAGTGGCAAGATTTAGCTTTGGGAACATCACCTCAACTAGGGTAGTTCAGGGAAGAAGAGGACAGATTATTATGGGAGAGATAATTAGCCTTATTCTGGATATGTTGAATTTGGGATGTCTATGAGACATCTAATTTGAGATATCCAAAGGCTGATATGTACTGAAGCTCAACAGAGAGACTAAGGCTAGATGTATGGATCTGAGAATCTTCTGCATAGACATGATAATTCAATACAGGAGAGCCAATGAGCTCACCAAGCTAGATGGTATAAAGCAGAAAGAGAAAAAGGACCAAGATAAAGCCTTGGAAGACACCCATGAAGAATGAGCAAAGGAGATTGAGTAGTCAGAAAGATGGGAGCAGAACCAAGAAAGACCAGTATCATGAAAACCTACAGAGGAATATACATCCAGAAAGAGAAAGTAAACAACGGTGTCAAATGCTGTCAAGAGATCAAGAATTATCATGATAGAGAAAAGGACATTAGATTTCATAACAAAGAGATCATTGATAACTTTGGAGGGGGGATGGTGATCTCAGTTCAGTGATGAGTCAGATTGCAGTGTGACTTTGGCTACTGTCACTTAACCTCGGTTGATTCATTTCTTCTCCTCTAAAAGGAGATAGTTGGACTAGATGACCTTTAAAGTCCCTCACAACTCTAAATACATGCTCTACATAAATGTCGACCAAGGTTACACAGCTGATAAGTGTTAGAATAGGGATCCAGATCTTGGATCTCCTGACTCCAGTGTTTTTTTCCACCACACTATATTGTTGGGCAATCTAAGATAAAATTCAAAATTCCATGGCTGTCTATGTAGCCCCATTTTCCCCTCCAGACAAAATCCTGTCTGTCCTTTTTGGGGTCAGGTAGAAAGGTAGGAGAATGAGCGAGTCTGACTCAGGCTTTGTCTTATGTGTTTATTTGGAACCTTGAAGTACTGCTCGGGTGCTGTCCTTGGTTCTGAAACTGCACAGAGTCTGGCAGAGCAGTCGGGTTGCCCAGAGTTTCCGTCTCCTCTTTTCCATTATATCCCCCCACACTCGTGGAGTGAAAAGAGCTACCAGTAAGAAACCCTTCCGTTCTTCCACCTCTCTTCGTCCTACTTTTGGGGTTCGTACCCACTTCACCTTCGTGAGGCCTGGGAAGGAGATGGTTAGTGGAAAGAACAGTGGTCTAGAAGCCTTAGAACTCCTTCCACCATCAACTCAGTGTGATCTTGGGGGAAGGGGGAGATATTTTGACATTTCTAAGCTTCAATGACTCCATTTATAAAAGGCAAAGAGGGAACAATGCCTGCCTATGGCTACCTATGGAAAAACTAATGAGATGAGGGCATGTGGAGGCGTTTTGGACATAGCAATGTACATATTTTGAAGGTGTAGTAATAAGAGTTTTAGACTTGCAATCAGATGACCTGTGTTTAAGCATCGATTCGGACACCTAATTCTGACACTTTTGGCTAAGTCACATCGCCTTTTAAAAACCGAGTTTCCTTTGGAAAATGACATTTACCCCATTCACCTCGCTGGTTGTTGTGAGCTCAGTGCGTGGTGATATCTAAAATATTAGATAGATGTGATATGTATAATTCTTCAGGATTTCACAGAATGTCAGATCAGGAGGGGTCATTAAAGACCATGTAATTCAAGCCCTTAGTTTTACAAAGTGGAAAATTGAGGTCCAAGGAATGGAAGAGACTCATTATACACAGATAACAAATGTCAAAGCCGGGATTTGAACCCAGGCTTCCCGCCACTCAGGGTAACTCTCTTTCCACTCAGCCTCTTTTCTGCTCAGTGGTTTCTGTTCAGCTTGCAGAGCTGGCAGTCTGGAAACAGCCCCAGCACTCTGCTCTCAGGTCGGGTGACCCAGGGTGGGGGGAGCGTGGGGGACTCTCAGAGATCCAGAGGCTGAAAGCCAGCGATGCTATGGGCGTGCCGTTTCCCCTCCCTTTGAAAAGTCTTCTCGAGGGCCATAGCCTGAAGTTAGGGACTCCCTGTACCTTAGGAGATGGTAAAATGTGCTGTCTCTCTGGCCCGGTGCCGAGCCCGACGCAGCAAAGCCAATACGGTGGAAATCAAAGCCCCTTCACGGATCGCAAAGCGTAATTACAGAGTGTGCCAGGTCCCCGGGACAGCCCAGAGCGCGGAAGGTTTATTGCTTTGGTCGTGACCTGTTCGATTATATTTTACCCTTTCGAAACGAATGTGTGCAGCTGACTGGAGTGAATGATCTCCATTGCGGGGCTTAGGGAGACGCCCCTGAGCTCCCCTCCCTTTATTCTCTCCTCTCTTCCCTCCTCTGTACCCGCTGGAGGCCAACTAAGGGAAAGTTGTTGGTACCGCTTTAAAAATTACAGCCTTGGAAAAACTTTGATGATAAATCAAGCTCCAGATCCTTCCGCCGCCTCATTGGAGGCTCTAGGCAGGACGCGGTGCCGCCGCCCGAGAGCGGCGTGGCCTTCCGCTGGAGGGAAGAGTTCCGCAGTCTAAGGGGCGGCAGGCGGGCTGGGCGGACCGTCGGGCGCGCATCCCCAGAGCTGGCGGAGCTGCCAGAGGCACGGAGGGTGTAGTGGGCTGGGGAAACCGAGAGCACCAGGGCTGCTGTAGAGACCAGGGAACCAAGCTGGCGGGGGCAGGAAGACCCCTCTCTGGGGTTTGGGGTTAGCTCTCTCTAAGGGGTTTGTCTGTCACCCATCCCCTCCCCCCCAGTCGCCGGTGGCTGCTGTCTCCGTGGGAGGTTAGGCTTGCGCCTGGAGCTCTTGCTCCTCCATGTGAGACGCCCGGAGCCGCCCCCCTTCCCCGAGCCCCCGCCCCCCTCCCGCCCTGGGAGCCAAGATGGGGGCATTCGTTGTGACCCTGGGGATTTTCCACTCCCTGGGACTTTACCTCCAACTAAGCGGCGCCACGAGGCCCGGGGGACAAGCTCCTTGGGACAACCACATCTCTGGGAATGGTGAGTAGGTCTGTGCCGCACCCCCCCTCCCCCAGGCTGTCCCTGTCCCGCCCTGCCCCGCCCCATCCCACTTTTCCCCTCCCTTCCCCTCCCCCTCTCCTAACTCCCCTCCTAGTACCCTGACCAGCCCGGGGATCCCAGCCCTGGGCGGAGGAAAAGCTAGGCTTGGGGGGTGGGGGCGAGGAGCCCTAAGATTGGGGGTATCACGCACTCACGTGCTTTAGGGAGGGAAAGAGGTCTACTGGGGTACCCTTTTCCCCGGCTCCCGACTGGACTAAACTGAATGTCCGAGTCCCTGTCCGGACACATTCTCCTGCCCTGGGGAGAGGACCTAGGGGCCGGGGCTTCCCCACCCCTCCCCCTTTCTCACATACCATCCCTTAGCTCCTCACTGTGCTCAAGATTCTGGGAGTGCCAGCTGAGCTGGGGTTCCCAACTAGGACCTGCCCGTTTCCCACCTCACCCTCTACTTGTATTCCCGTGCCCCGATGAGTAAAGTGAGGGAGGGGGCAGGGTTCTTTTCCAAGCTTCTTGTTGAGCGCAGAGCTGGGCAAGCCAGAGCTTGAAGGGGGTGTGGGGCAGTCCCAGTTGGGTCCACCTCTCCTGTGCCCCATGGAATAAAGAGAGGGAGACCGGTCAGGGGCTCTCCTCTTTTCCCAGCCTTCAGCTCTCAGGAATGTACAGCTTGGGGAGGGGGCACCAGTCTCGGAGGTCCGCAGTACTCCCCAACCCATGACGGGGATGAGGGGTCTGGTTTTCTAGTACCTCGGAGAGGCAGGGGAGATAGATTTCCCTCACCTTCTCCCTGCTCCCCGCTTGTGTCTTAAACTCAGCTCCCATTGGAGTGAGAGGCCAGGGTGTCCTCATGCTCATCCCCAGCTCCAGTCTCAGAAACGTAGAGCCCAAACTTGGTTTTCTGCCTTCCCCAAGGGCCACCCCAAGGCTGAGCTTCGGCTGGGCTTTGGCTGGTTAGAACGTAGAGTGGCAGTCGGGGCCTCTCTGGCCCCTGCCATACTCTCCCACAACTAAGGACTCCCCTGGGTTTCCCCTGCGGGGGCTGGGGTTGTTCCAGCTTCACCCTTGTCCTTCCTGATTTTGGTTTCCCATACTATACAGCAGTCAAATGGAAAGCTACAGCTTAAAGATTGGAGGGGCTTCTTCTTGTGGGGCTGATTTTACTCGTCCTTTGCCTGATCCCTTTGTATTTTGGGGAAATAGGATCCCCACTCTTGACCAGGATGGCTCTGCAGGTATCTCTTCTGGTGTGGGAGTTTTGCCTAGGAGATGGGACAAGAATAGATTAAGTGTGAATCTTAGAGCCCGGGTCAGAGTTAGGGAAAAGAGACTGTGCCCCAGGTGCTGCGGCCAACTGAAGATTGATAAAGAAAGAGTGCCTGCCCAGTGTCTTTGTTTGCTGGAGGAGGACCCTGGGGATAAAGTGGATTTTTTCTCAATTTCTTCCCTCACCTCCAAGTCTAGCCTGAAAGAACTCTGCCTTAAAGCTGAGGGCAGAGGATGCTGCTCATGCAATTCTGAAGACCCCTGAGGACTTGAGGCTGGAAAACCTCAATTCTTGGCTGTCGGAATGAATGTTTAACGGCAAATAGATGTCACAGTGTTAGATGGTCTTATCCTGGCAAAAGAGAAACCCAAGTTAGCAACTGGAGTTAATCTATCTAGAGCAAGTTTATGAGACTGGATAGAACAAGGCTTTGGAGGGGTTGTGTGACCTTCCTGAGCCACAACTCTTAAGTTCTTTATTTTAGGAACCTTCACATTGACGTATCCCTTCCAAATCTGTCACCTTCCCCCCTCCCACCGCCTTCCCTAACTCAGTAGTATCTCTGGTTACTTTCCCTTCAATCAGAAATCCTATGAATGCAAACCTCTCTTCCCTGTTGCCTAGTTAGTACTTTCACTTGAGGGTACTCCATAGAAGGGCTTATCCTTCTAGTCCCAAGTCCCCAAGAGGCATATGGAGTATGCCTCTGACATTTAGCACCACTCCATCACTGGCAGATCCCCTGGAGATGAACAGTGAGGAGATGAAGGGAGCAAGAGAGCCAAATAGGGAGCAAGAGAGCCAAACCATTATGGGACTCTGCTGGGCATTGTGTTGTTATTTGTGTTTGTTTTTTAATAAAGATCCAGAGTTACAACTGATATTCTTGAGCCCCATTATAGCCTTGGAGAAGAGTTGAGTTGGGTTCAAAGTCCACATTTTGGAACAAAGTAATTCTCAAATAAATTACCTTTTGGTTAAGAAGAAGAGTGGACTCTTCCTCTCTCATTTGGGTGCTGGTAAATGAGATGGGGAGATATCTGCATCTGCTAAAAGGAATTTGCCCACACACTAAAGAAAGCTAATGCTGGCTAGTAAAGCCACGAAATAGTTGTGGCAAAGGAGTGACTGTAACCTGCCTCTACTAGGACCAGCAGTGCCCAAGGAGCTTCATGCCAGAGGAAAGGTTTGCAGCCACTCACTTAATCACAAAAGAAACTGTTATTAATGGTACTGAGACGCTGCGAATAAGTGGGTCATGTCTAATAAGCCATTTGTGTTCAGGAGGAGAATACCAATTTGATAAAAGCTGTGTGTGCTGAAAAAGACCCAGAAATTGCTGTTTAGCAGATTGGAGCCTGATCATTTCATTATTCCTCTGCTCTGCTTGTTCTTAGCTGAATCAGGGAATGTGGAATAGCTGGTGGAGGGAAAGTGACTTTAAAAAGCCATCCCAAGTTCCTAAGCAATGTCAATGGGGGCCTCTGGTGGAGTCCCGCTTGATCATTAGCCCTTGATATTCCCTCCCCACACAAGATCTATAAATATATATGCTTTGTATCTGAGGGCTGAGGGCTGACAGAGCTCTGAGTTCAGTCAAAAAGCCAGCAAACCAACTCTTCCTTCTTCATTGTGGAGGTTTGTAAGAAGAGAAAAGCTTTAGAAAACCCGATCTGTTCTTGGTGATCCTTCCCTGCCACACCAGCTCCATGGTTTTTTGGAGAAAAGTCTGTCATGACTGCCTTATTTGATTACTTTTAAAAAAAGCTCTTACCATGGGTGAAGAGAATGAATAAATGAATGAATGAAAAAGCATTTATTAAGTGCTTACTATGTGCCAAGACAGGAGCAGCTGGGAACTGATGGACTTGCAATTGGACTGTCTCTGGATGGCTGACCCCAACAGTTTGAATAAAGTCAGCCTTGCTTGGGAGGAAAACATGGCTTTAAAATCATCTCCAAGAAATAGGGTGGGGAGGAGAGGGAAAAGGGTGATTCACAACCTCTTGCCTTTGAGCCATGATTTGCTTCTAGGTACTTTAAGTCATAAAATATTAGAATTGGAAGGGACCTTCGAGATCACCTAGCACAACACTGTCATTTAACAGAGGAGGGAGCAATCCAGTTGTCTTGGTTTGGATGGTGAAGTCTACCCTCAGAGGCACCCCATGAGACACTGAAGTGCCTCCATTGCAGCAAACATCTTTCTTCTTTCATCTCGCCCTTCTGTCCACTCCCCCACCCCTTTCCTTAGGCTAGCACTTTCAATTATTCATGCACCCCTCTGCAGGCAGATTGGGAGCATCATTTGGCCAGGACCCGATCTCTTCCCAATCTATATCTTGTACTTGAAAATCCAGCCACTGATTCACAGCTGTGTGTGTGTGTGTGTGTGTGTGTGTGTGTGTGTGTATTGCTGGGGAGGGAGCAAGCCCTGAACAATTTGGTAAACAGCTTGTGCTGAAAGATGACTGTCTAGGTTTCTTGTTTTCATTTGCAAAAATTTTTCTATCTTATCATCAATAAACCAGTTAGTTTGGTAGCTCCGAGATGAAGAAAATTGAGTTCTGTTTCCCTAAGGTTATGATGTTAAAATCTGTTCTCCTTTGTCTCATACACTGATGATTATTCTATCAATTACATTCATAAACACTTTGCACTGGGCTGGATTTTTTCTAGCCCTCTGTAGGGAATTGGCCATCGGATGTGTTTTTCCTTAAGTCATTCACTGCAATTGTTTCTGACACCTTTCCCATCGTATAGCTCTACGGGCCTTTCCCCTAAAGAAGGTGGAGCAGCAGCCAGCAACACTTGGGGAATTATCACATTTCCAAAATGACAGCGAATTTTTATTTGAAAAGTCTTGCTGTGGCAGGCAGCAAGCCAGAGGGAGAGACCAGTGGGTTTCTAATTCACCAGTCAGGCGGGGGCTGGTTGCCTTACTGGCCCATGCCTGGCCTCAAAGCCGCCAAAACCAAACTTTCAAGGGACACAATCAGTCTGGCAGGTAGCAGAGTCATTTCAAAAGCAGCTGGCTTTAAGGTAGGGAGGATGAAAGGATGTCTGGCTGAGCGGTTGATTTTAGGGGCTGGATTCTTCACAGAGCCCCTGTGTTCTAGAGAGATTTTGCTCCCTTTTGGTTCTAGGAGTTTGACTTAATTTATGCTGATTCACCCAATGCTAAGGCCCCTGGGCACATTTTTAAGTTTGCAAACAACCAAAGAGGAGCGGCAAGGGATTGTGAATAATTGTTATGAATAATCTACTGCTTGTCCTCTTGTGGAAAGAAGCAAAGCAGACATTAGCCAGCTTCCCTTCTATCCTTCTATCCACCTTACGGCAGATGTGCTTTGTATTGTCTCTTGACAGGAGAGAGAGGGTCTCAGATGCAGGAACAGGTTAGTGGGTTCTCTTGCTATTGGCAGGGTTGAAGTTGAGGGGTAGCTTCAGGGAGAATCTTAGTTGTTGGGACAAGAATAATAGACTTTGATTATAGGGTTTCTAAAAGCCAGCAAATGTCTGATGTATTTGGGGGGAGATTTATTTCTCTCTTGGTGGAAACTTGTGTTTCACCCTTTGTATTTTAGCTGGGTTAGTTTGGAGGGTTAGCACATGGTGTTTATGAGATCTGACTTATATGCTTGAGCCCTATACAGGTGATTGGCTTTTTGTTCCTTGATCCCAAACTACTCTAGAAGGAAATATCCATTGTTGATCATGAGAATGACTGGGCAGGAGAATATGGCTAAACGTATTGTAGCTCGTCCTCAATGTTGGAGAAACAAAAGCATTTGCCCTTTTATGGGTAGGTCAGTAGCCTCATCTGCATTTTAAAAGAACGTTACTATTAATCTTGTTTTTTCACCTGCTTGCCCCTTCCCTTTTCCTAAAACGTAGCCTAAGATGTCAGCTTGAAAAATTTCTTCATGGTTTTTGGTCATCCTAATTCCTGATCTTTTGTAAACTCTCTGGACTAGCTATTTGAAATAGCAGTCTACCTGCCAAGCTAGGGTAGAAGATTAATTTGCAATTTTCTGAAGAGGGTTTCCAGTTATGAACACAGTCAGTGCTGGATTTTGGTATTTTGATGTAGTGATAAAAGTTAGAAGAGTTACAAGATCTGGATTTGAATACCAGCATCAAAGCTCATGAGCAATGTGACCTTGGGCAAGTCTTTTCCCTTTTGGGAATCTTTTTCTTCATTTGTAAAATGAAGATAACCATGACAGTTTTAAGCTCTGAAAAGCAATTTTCTTATATTATTGCACTGGATTCTCATACCAACCCTTTGAGGGGAGGTAGCATTATTAGTCTTGTTTTATAGACGAGGAAACTGAAGATGGAAGAAGTCAAGAGATGCCTAGGTACACACCGTTAGTAAATATCCGTCAGGATTAGCATGCAGTCTGAGTCTAGGCATAGTGTGATAATCAAATGAGATAGTGTAGGTGAAAGTATTTTGTAATTATAAAACACAATAGAAATAAAATCTTCCATCGCTCTTGGAGTTTGTCGGGGAGAAAGGATGCTTTTATATTCCCCATTCACTACTTCGCTTGAGAGCCAGTTTAGTAGGGAATTTCTTTTCTCTTTCTCAGAAGTTATTGAATTAGACCAAAGAAGACACCTCCCTATGAAGGTGTTTGCCTCTAAATCCCATACAAGTCTTGTCTTCCTAGTTTCATCATGGAAGGGACTCCCATAAAAGAATCTCAGATAATAGACTCTACTTTAGCATTCCCCTCCTTCCTACCCCTTCCACTTGCCAATCCTGTTCACCTACAGAAATGTTTCTGAAGAGAGAGATGAGAAAGTGAACCTGACCAGCCTACTTTCTCTCTTCCTTGGGCTGTTACTAAATGATAGAGTGGGAACCAGTTCCAGAAGGGAATTTCTGATTTCATTTCTATCACTATGACCTTAGGGAAGTCATGTCTCCTCTCTGGGCCTTGGTTTCCCCATCTGTAAAATGAAGGGATTAGATTAGATAATTATTAAGGTCCCTTCAGTTCTAAGAGCCAGTGATTCAAACAAAGAAATACCCTCAGCAAAGATGCTAATCCAGGAGTCCAAACTCATAAGCGTTTTGTAGATTTCAAGGTTAATTTTGGCTCCCTGATGAGCTGAGACCCAGTTCCTCTCACAGTTTATGAATTAGTTGGTTTGGACTGGTAATTTACAGGGCAAATTTGAGCTGATTCTGCCACTAATATGACAGTAACGAGGGTCAGAGGAATTCTGTGCTCCGGTTCATGTTCAAAAAGCAGTCATCGGCAGCTCTGCCTGTCAGTTCTGCATTCAGATGCACTTCAGGCATGGCACTTTCATTGGGAAAAGGGCAACTGCATAATTATGGGAAGAAGTCGACTCATCGGCCAGAACCCTGTCCAATATCCAAAAGCCAAGCCGGGTGTGGGCCAGATGGTTTCTAGGTATTCACAGCCCTCTTAGACAGCCAGCTTTTCATACTGTTGGCGATGAGTGATTTGGAGATGAAATGTTAAGCCAAGGGGAGGCTAAGAGTCATTGTAGCTTGGGATGCAGGAGAACTGAGTACAGAGGTGGGTGCAGAAGAGAGAGGCCAAAGGGATTAAAAACACTGAGAAGACTTTTGGGGAGGTGGGAGAGATGGGGGGGTGGAGAAAAAAGGATTAGAGAAAGCACAGCAGAGCTGTCTTCAAGAACTGGAAAGTCTTGAATATAGAAGAAGTTTGTTCTCTGATTCCAGAGGGCAGAACCAGGTCCAATGGATGCAAGATAGAGGGAGGCAGGTTTCAGCTCAACAAAAGGAAGAACTTTCCATCAATCAGGTCTGTCCATCAGTGGAAAAGCTGCCTTATAATGTACTGGACTTCTCATTCCTGAAAGTGATGCATAGAAACTAGATGACTGTGAGGCTATGATGCAATTTTTGTAGTGGGTGGTAGATTGGACTAGAATCCCCTTCCTTTATGCCCTTTCCAACTGTGAGATCCTGGAAGAGGAGGCATAAAAACCAGAAAGGTAGCATAGAAGAGAAGGCTGGGCAGGCATTACCAGGCAACTATGATGGCTGCTAACAAGAAATTATTGTCTGAAGGTACTGAAATACCTGGTGGGGGCCTAAACCATGTTATTCCTATTACTGTGATTAATACTAGCAGTTTAATTATTAATGGTATCTCTCCTTGCTGTTGACAGTACTTAACAAGACTCAGTTAAGCCATATTTATAATAATCCTATGCGTTTGCCTCCATGCTTTCCTTCTTAAATACTTTCCATTTTCTATCTTTCTGCAAACAGCACAACAGGGAGGGAATGCAAGGGAGGCAGAGCAGGTATGAATCTTGCCATCTTACAGATGGAAGAACTGAGATCCTGGGAGGGGGATTGCTTTATTCAAGGTCATATAAGTGGATTCACCTGTTCAACTGAAGCCTGATTCAGGGATCTAGGAGAGAATGCACCAGCACCCTCCAAGATACTACTTCCTTTTGTAAAAATGTTTAGGGACTGGGGACCTCAATCTCCACTAGGGGGACTTGCACATGTGGGGTGTGTGTTTGTGTGTGTGTACATGTACACCCATGTGCACACGCATAAGATGTTTGTATGATTTAGTTTGTACGTCTGTATGGTTAGGTATTTATGACTAGGAAGGAAGGGGGAAGCAACATTATGTGGGTGTTACCAAGGTTTGTATGGTTGGGTTTTCATGTTTGTTTTGTGGATCTTTGTTGGTTGCCTGTGGATGTGAATCTATGTGGAAGTTTCAATTCATTTCAACAAGCTTATAGCATTACGTTATGCAAGGTACTGCACTAGTTGACAGAAAAATAAAACACTCCCTGGCCTCAAGGACCTTACATTCTGTCTGGGAATACAACATGTAACATTTAAGAAAACATGAGATAATCTGAGGGATAGAGAATTAACAATTAAGTAGATAGTAGTAGCTGATATTCACGCAGTACTTTTTTTGTCTCATTTGTCCCTGGAAACAAGATAAGCAGTAGGAATGCTATGCCCAATTTGCAGATGAAGAAACTACCTCTTAGAGCTTAGAACCTCAGCTAGCCCAGGAGATTCCAATGACCCAGGTTCAAAGAAATTCCTCTCTGAAGAAGTTTTGGGTCCAGGCTTTCATTGCAAAGCTCCCTGGCCCCTTATCAGAGCCCCATTCTTCTTTTCCAGGGGCTAGTGCTACTGGACTCCCTTCCAGGGGTCCCTGGAGCTTGACCCAGATAACTCTGAGAAGGCTACTCAGTCCTGAGTCTGCACCTCCTCATTAATTCAAAGTCCCTCAAATTACCTTTCCCATGCTCTTTATTTTTAATTTCTCCCCAATCCAAAAAACCTCTCTCCTTCCCTCTGTCCTTTTCTTCCTTCCTTCTTTTCCTCCCACCCTCTATTCTTTTCTTTCTTTCAAGTAGAGCCTTTCCCCTCCAAATAACAAGCATTTATTTTCTTTCCTTCCTACTCCTCCTCTTTCCACACTGAGGAGAAAAATCCCCTTATAACAAACGCACATAGTCAAATGAAACAAACTCTGGCATTGGCCAGGTCCCAAAATGTATATTGCATTCTGTACCCTGAAGCCTTCCTCTCTCTGTCATGAGGTGGGCAGCATACTTTATCACCAGTCTTCTGTAAACCGTGGTTGACCATTGTATTGATCAGAGTTCTTAAGTCTTTCAAAGTTGTTTGTCTTTACAATCCAACTAGTGTTTCTTAAGTACCTACTATGTATTGGGCACTGGCATCACTAAACAATCACTGCTCTCAAGGAACTGATGCTCCTCTGGAGGTGGAAATCCAACATGTAACAGATAAGTGTGTGCATGTATATACACATGTACACACACACATATAATGATTTGAAGGAAAGAACCCTAACAACATGGGGGATCAAGAACAGCTTCTGTTAAGAGGTAATACATGAGCCCTTGAAAGACATGAAAGAATCTAAGAGTTAGAGGGAATATATTCCAGTCACATTCTTTACACTTTTTAGAATCTGGGAATGCAAATGCTAGAAGGAAACAGAGACTTGGAGAATATCAGAGCAGAAAATGTCCTTACATACCAAGTCCAAAATTTTCATTTTGCAGATGAAGAGCTGAGGCCAAGAGAGGGAAAATGACTTGACCAAGTTTCCACAGACCATTAACCAGACTAGACTTTTAGCCACATATCCTGTGTTCCATTTGGGATTCCTATAAAGGGACCTACAGCTTCATTCTCACCAAAGATATTCCTGTCCTCCTCCCACTTGCTGTCCAAAGACAGGCTTGAACCACATGGCTGTGAATTAATCGTCAGAGCCATACAACAACAGGTCAGCAAATCTGTTTTAGTCGTTTCATGTGGATATAAATATATAATCATCAAGTGCTATACATACACAACCCTCCCCCCTCCACCTCTACCCCCACACAAGCACAAATAAACACAACTGACAATAGATACACAGTATAGTTAATAGAGTGCTAAATTTAGAGTCAGAAAGACCTGTACGTGCTGTCTATGTGACCATGAGCAAACAACTCAGACTCAGTTTCTTCATCTGTAAAATGGGGACAATAATAACACCTACTGCACAGAGTTGTGAGGATCTAATAAGAGAAACTATTTAAGGAGCTTTATAAACCTTAAAGTGTTATTTCAATATTAGCTATGATGATGATGGTGTTGGTGATAAAGATGAAGGTGATGTGTTCTGGACCCTTTTGGCATCTGATTGAAGACTGTCGAGATATTCTCAGAAAAAATGTTTTTAAATGCATAAAATAAAATATAGGATTAAAAAGGAAACCAATTATGTTGAAATGAAGTTCTCAAAATATCAAAAAAGAAACAAAAACAAGTTCATCCCTCCTTACCTTGTACTGGATGATCTCTAAGAGCCCCTTCGGATTTAGTCACTTTGACAACTTAGAGCAGAAAATGGGAGACCTAGAAGGTTTGCTTGGAGATCATTTAGTTCCCCATTTTCCAGAAGAAGAAAGGGAGGCCCTAAGAGAGGGCTGGATGGTGAGTTTGAAGTCAGAGAGTCCCAGGTGTGAATTCTGCCATATTACTTGAGTGACTTTAAGCAGGATGCTTAAGCACTCTGGGCCTTAGTTTCCTCATATGTAAAATTATGAAGTCAAAGTCTTTAAAGTGCCATCTAGCTTTAGAACTGTGATTCTCAGAATAATAGATTTAAAGCTGAAAGCTACCTTAAAAATCATCAAATTCAACCTTGTCATTTTACAGACAGGAAAACTGAGGCACAGGGATCTTAAGTGACATGTTATTTTCAGTCATGGGCAACTCTTTGTCACTCCATTTGGGGTTTTCTTGGCAAAGATACTGGAGTGGTTTGCCATTTCCTTCTCCAGTTCGTTTTATAGATGAGGAAACTGAGGCAAACAGTTAAGTGACTTGCCCAGGGTCACACAGATAGTACGTTTGAAGCTGAATTTGAATTCAGGAAGATGAGTCTTCCTGACTCTAGTCATATAGCTAGTAAGTGTTTAAGGCAGGATTTGAACCCAAGTCCTCATGACTTTAAGTCCAGCACATTATCCACTAAGCAGTGTTGCTCTTTCAAGCCAGTACTACCTCCACTATTCTTCCCATGGCTACCTGGTTATGCTCTGATATAGATTGGTGGAGGTGGGTAGAGTAAGACAACACATGCCATATTTTACTCATGATCAATTTAAAAAAGAAAGGGAAATATCATTTTTACCCACTCTTACAAAATTGTTTCCTATTTGTTTGGGAAGAGAGTACATTTCCCTATCTTCTAGCATCCTTGCAGTGAACAGTTACACCCCTCATGGGCCTGTCCTCCACAGCTCCCTCCCAGAGCCTGGGGAACTATGACTAGGGTGTGTGTATCTGTTCCCTGGTTCATGGAATTGTGTGTGTCTAGGGGTGGGTGACCAGGTAGGCATGGCAACAGGGGTGGGAGTTTGTGTCATGTGTGGGTGTATGCCTGTGTAATTGTATCTGGGTGTGTGGGTGTTTCAGCGTATGTGTACTGTGAAGTATGTGTGTGTGTGTATGTGTGTATGTGTGTGTGTGTGTGTGTGTGTGTGTGTGTGTGTGTGTGTGAGAGAGAGAGAGAGAGAGAGAGAGAGAGAGAGAGAGAGAGAGACACTAGAGGTGTGTGACTTCAGTGCCTGGATCTGTGTGGTGGGAGAGTGATGGTAGTGACTGAGATGTGTGTTTGATGGGCATGTGTGTGACTATGTGAGTATTCTTTTGGGGAGTCGTATGCTCACTGGATCTTGGTGACTGGGGAGTATTCCTGGTTCCATATATTTAGGGTGTGAGTGCTCTTGAGTACACAGGTTGGAGCTGATTTTCATACTTTCTGCCAGCCTTTCTCACCACTGGCTTTCCCTCGGTACACTTGGCTTGAGCTTCATCACTGAGAGTGCATGAGGGGAGCAGCTGTGAGGTCAGTGCTTAGAGCAGAAAGGAACAGGCATTTTTCAAAGCTGTCAATTAGTGGAACTGGGGAGGCATCCAATCCTCAGGCCCTTAGCAAGCCATCAGTGGAGTCTGTATCCATGTATGTATGTGTCTGTCATGTTGTGTGTGTGTATCCTGTGTCACGTGTTGTACATCTCTCTCTACATACACACACACGCACACACACACATCCTGTATTTATTATTTATTCATTTGGAAAGTCTTTATCAAGCACCTGCTCTGTGCTCCCTCCTGTGCTTGGCTACAATGTGGGTGAGACAAAGACAAACAGAAATGGTGTCAATCCATAATCCTTTAAGAGCTCATCCAGGAAAAATCTGAGAAGATCACAAAATCTTAAAATTTTTTAAGGGGCCATGCAATGACATCTATTATAACCCATGTCTGAATGAAAATGCCCTCTACTGTATTCTGATCAATGGTTTTTTAGGATTTGGTCAGAGACCTCTAGTGAAAGGGAACCCATTCGCTTCTAAGGCAGCTGGCCATTCCAGTTTTAGACATCTTCTTGTGCACCACTTGTTCTGGAAAAGCTCACTGTGTAGTTGGGGAGGCAGGACTGGTCCATATGAAACATTTAGAATTCAGTTACTTAGATTGAAAATATTAATTTTCCAAGTACAATATGGAGAAAAGAACTTTTTTTTTAATATTGAATTGCAAGCTCCAGATGATTCAGCAGTGTGACGTAGCAGCCTCAAACACAAATTTGATCTTAATGCTGCATTGATAGAAGCTTAGTGTCCAGAGGACATGTGCCATGCTCTGCTTTGATCAGTTCATATTTAGCGTATTGGGTCCAGTTGTGGATACATTTTAGCGAGAGCCTGTACAAAGGAAGATGAGCAAATTAAAATTTGTAAACATACCCTATAAGGATCATTTGAAAATAACTGGTATTATTTAAGCTTGGAGAAATGAAGGTGGGAGATAAAAATGGGGGTGGGGAGAAGATATGTGAGTGGTGTCTTCAAATATGTAAAGGATTATATGAAAGAGAGATTAGTTCTACTTGGTTCTGGAAGGCAGATCTAGAATCAGTGGGTGGAAGTTACAGGAACATAAATTTTAGCTTAATATAAGGAGAAATTACCCAACAATTTGAGCTGCCCCCAGATGGGATGGGCAGTTAGCTATGAGCTCAACGAGGTTAGCATCTGTGTCATACATATCTTTGTGTCTCTAGCACTAGGCATGGTAGAAATTTAATTGCTTCTGTTGGGTTGTTTCAATCATGTGTGACTCTTCATGACCCCATTTGGGATTTTCTTGGCAAAGATACTGGAATGGTTTGCCATTTCCTTCTCCAGCTCATTTTACAGATGAGGAACTGAGGTAAACAGGGTTAAGTGACTTGCCCAGGGTCGCACAGCTAGTAAGTGTCTGAGGCCCAATTTGGACTTAAGAGAATGAGTCTTCCTGATTCCAAGCCCAGTGCTGTATCCACTATATCACCTAACTGCTCAAATATCTGTACACCTAGTACCAGTCTCACCACTGAGCTCTAGTCCAACATATCATGATGCCTATTCTACATCAAAGTGAGCGTCCTACCAGTGCTTCACACTCAACATATCCTAAAAGGAGCTTATCATCTTTCCCATTAAAACCATCATGTGGCCTCAACTTCCCAATTTCTGTTGCTGGAACCATTATCATCCCCAGGACCAGAGTCTTTCCTTCCCCTCACTTCCCACATTTAGTTAGATGCCAAATTCCATCAATTCTACCTCCAGAACATTTCTCTCATCTATACTCTCCTTTCTACTTATACTGCCACCACCCTCAATAAATCCCTGATCACTTCTCATCTGGACTATTTAATAGTCTTTAAACTAGTCTTTCTACCTCAAATCTCTCCCTCCTGGGATTCAGCTTTCACACAGATACTAAAATAATCTTCTTATAGTACAAATATGAATATGTCACCTCTTGCTTAAAACCTCCATTGTTTCCTCATTACCTCTTGAATAAAATACAGATTCCTCAGCCTGACAGTTAAGGCCCCCTACTGTCTGGCTCCAACTTTGTTTCCTATTATTCCCCTTTCTACTCTCTCCAATCCAGCTAAACTGTATTAGTAACCCCTGCCCATACTTGATATGCTGCCATCCTTTGCCTGTACAACTTAATGCAGGCTGTTGTCCTTGTCTGGAATGTGCTTCTCCTTTATCCCTGCTTTTCAGAATCTGTCTCTTCTTTCAAGGACCAGCCTAGGTGGTGACCTCTTCCATAGAACCTTCTTTGGTCTCCATGGTGGCTAATGTTCTTTCCTCAGATTTTCCTATAGCTTTTTATCATCCAGCACTGCCTACCTTATGAGGCTTATTTCTGCATAAGCCATAGCTTTCTTTCTCCTCCATATAATAAACTCCTTGGAGGTAAAGACTGTCATTTAAAATACATGCATATATATGTATATATATGCACACATATATACATATGCATATATATACATATATACATACACACATGTATATACACATACACACATATATGTATATGTGTATGTGTGTGTATATATATATATATATATATAGTATCCTCAGAGATGTGGTAGATAGGATTCATATTAAAGGTAGGTTTTTAGACTAGATGATATCTGAGGTGCCTTCCAATCTGAGACTCTAGAATTTTGCGGTCTAAAGAGCTGTATGAGACAGCATGTGGTTTAACTCAATGAGTAGAATGGTACTAGGTACTACAGCAGGAATAGTACTAGGACCCTAACATAGTAGGCTCAGGAGGCTGGGTGCCTGGGAGGTTGGTGATGTTACTCACAGAGGGAAATCAAAAGGAAAGGGAGGTTTTTTGGGGGGAAGATAAGTATTAGACATAGTGAATTGGAGGTACCCTTTGGACATACATGAAGATGTCTCAAAGACAACTGGAGATGGAGTTGTCCACATGGAGATGACAGAGGAAGTTATGGAATGGATCAAATTGACTAAAGAAAGATGTCATTGGGAGAGAACAGTCATACTGCTGGTACCTTCCCCACCCCCACCCTACCCCCTTGTGTCCACCCCTAGGCCCCTCCTGCCACGGGCCGTTACTTTGTATTTATTTGCATATATTCTCTTTATATTTATTCTATATCTCTCATCTCCATTTAGAATATAAACTCCTTGCAATTAGGTATCATTCCCTTGTAGCCCCAGCCTCTGGTATGGTTCCTGACAACATAGTACTTTGTAGAAATCAATACTTGCTGATTTATTGGTTGAGAGGGCCTGGCTGAGACACTAGTGTGTGTGTATACATATACAGATATGTAAATGTTATAGTATTTCTCTGCCATATTAAAGGCATCTTCCAGAACCTTTGACACCCCTCTCCCAGCTATGGATTGGCAATCCAGTGAGATTCTGCTTTGCACAGGTTCTGCTGTTAAGAGACAAGAGATGGAGTGCCTTGTTTGAAGAACAGGCAGGAGGCCAGTAATGATGGGTCACTGAGAACATGGTGGGATATAAAGTATAAGAAGACTGGAAAAGTAGGGGGGATGATTTGCCCAAGGTCACACAGAAAGGGACAAGAAGACTAAGAGCTCTTAGGTCTCGACTCTCTCTGGAGGAGATATCTATCCCTCTGTGGGACTTCAATATGCCCCCTGCTTGCAAACTAATTTCCCAACAAACATCAATGTTTCAAACAGCTTGGTTGTAATGGTGCCTGATTCACAATGAGAACTTCAGATAGGAGCTAGTGTAGGGCAGTAGAAAGAGTGCTGGATCTCCAGTCGGAAGACCTGGTTTCAAATCCTGATTCTGCTATTTTCTTCCTCTATGGTCTGAGGCAAATCACTTTAAAAAAAAAAAAAAATCTCCCTGGGCCTCAGTTTCCCCATTTGTAAAATGAGGAGGTAGTTCTACGTGACCTGTAAGGTCCTTTTCAACTCTAAATCTATAGTCCCACAGATGAACTAATTTGAGATCAAATTGGGTCTGGAATCTGCTGTGGAATTTTTGTTTTCTTTCTTGTTTTCTTTTTTAAAATTCATTTCCAGCCTTTGCAGGGCAATTACTGACTGCATGAGCTGTTTGTTCAGACCCTGCCATCAGCTCCAGGAAAGGGTCTCTAATGGAAACCCTGACAGACCTTTAAATGGGAGCCGCCAGGCCCACGCGGCTGAAATAATGTTTATAATAAAGCTGAAAGCCAATCTCCCATCCTCCAGGGAGCCCCAAAGAGCTTTCTTCAGGTCTGATTTCTGTCTGGTGGTCAGAGGAGGGGGCAAAGGGCCCAGAGAAAAAGGTGGGAGGGAGAATGATGGCTCAGAGAGGGCTTGGCAGAAGGTAGTAGTGGGGCTGCATGGAGGAGAGTGCTATTGAAGGGCACATGGCTGTCCCTTCTCTCCCAAGAAAAGGAACCTTTTATTAGCATAGAAATACCATCCTTGCCACAGACAGTATCTAGATTCAGGGCAGTGTGGAAACATCACTTGGAACTGTTGAAAGAGCACTGAACAGTCTATCTGTTTGTCTCTCTCTGGTTCTCTGGCTCTCTCCCCCTTTGTCTCTCTGTCTCAGTATCTTTCTCTTTGCCTCTCTCTGTTTCTGTCCATTTGTCTCTCCCTCCTCTCTCCCTTTCTCTCAGACTCTCTCTTTCCCTTTCTCTGTCTCTCTCCTTTTCACTTCCCTCCTTTCATCTCTCCTTCTCCCTCTCTCTGTCCTTCCTACTACTATTACTACTACTACTACTACTACTACTACTACTACTACTACTACTGCTGCTGCTGCTACTACTACTACTACTACAACACACATACACACACGCACACACACACGCACACACGCACATTTACACACACTTAAAAGAGCACTGAACTTGAAATCGGAAAACCCTTGGTTTCAGTCTCAGCTTTGCCATTACCTGTTTGACCTTGAGTAAGTGACTTTCCCACTGAGCCTCAGTTTCCTCATCCATAAAATTAGGGGGGTTGGACAGATGACCCATAAGGTCCCTTCCACTTCTATGAATCTATGCCAGGAGCTGGTCTCACCTGTAGGTTAGGTAGCTAATAATAACATAGGAATCCAGGGGCCTTGGAAGGCACGGACTCAGGGGACCACCACTCCTCAATGCCCTCTCTTACCTGTCCCTTTAAGAGGGAACAAAAAATCTTATTACTCAGATAAGAGGCTGAGAATGTAAATCCTGCTAAGAGAGGAAACCCAGGGACATCCCCTAAGGATGTAAATGATGAATCACAGAGACTTTCCTCTGAGTAGGCTTAGGTAGAGGGAAGAGGGAAGATAGCAAGTGATTCATCACAGTGTAGTGAAAAGAGAGTCTTAGATTTTAAGTCAGAGGAACTGGATTCAAATTCTACCTCTCCCAGTTGCCACCTGTATGAATCTGGGAAAGTTGCTTAACCTTTCCGTGTGTAGAACGAAGGGGTTAGACTACATTATTTCTGCTGTCCCTTCCAGTTCAAAATCTAAGATCCCTTAATCCCTGGCTACCCACAGCTAGAAGACAGTGAGGGTTTGAGTGGCCCCCAGAATGGGGAGACCCAGGAATTCTAAAATAAGTTAGATGTTGTTATTCAGTTGTCTTTCAGTCATGTTTGACTCTTCATGACCCCATTTGAGGTTTTCTTGGCAAAGATACTGGAGTGATTTGTCATTTCCTTCTGCAGCTCACTTTACAGATGAGGAAACTGAGGCAAACAGGGTTAAGTGACTTGCTTGGGGTCACTCAGCTAGTAAGTGTCTGAGGCCAGATTTGAACTCAGCAAGATGAGTCTTCTTGATTCCAGTTCCAGGGCTCTCTCTGTGCACTATGGTGCCATCTCACTGTCCTTGTATATACACATACATACACACCCATACACACACATAGAGGTTTATAGTAGGCTTTCAGGCTACTTATTTCTCCTCCTTCTGGCCTTACTGAGCTTCTCCATTCTGTGTTAGTAGGGCTCTTTAACCTGAGAGTTGAGTGGAGTAGGAGTAGGGAAGCTTCTACCCCCAGAGTATGATAGATCTCTCCTTCACCTCACTTTGGGGTGCCAGCTGCCTTCTGGTCTGCAGCTTTGTTAGTTACACTAACAGAGCCCCGCCCTTATTCTACACCCTTGGATGTACTGCTAAGCGTATAGATGGCTAGGTGGCTAGGTGGCGCCAGAGAGCACAGAGTGCCAGACCTGGAGTCAAGAAGACTCATCTCCCTGAGTTCAAATCTAGCCTCAGACACTCCAAGGTCAGAGCATCAACTCTGTAGTCAGGAAGACCTGAATTCAAATCTGGTCTCAAACACTTACTGGGAAAATCACTTAACCCTGGTGGGCCTCAGTTTCCTCATCTGTAAAAATGGGGAGAATAATAGCACCTACCTCCCAGAGATATTGTGAGGATCAAATGAAATAATAATTTTAAACACTTATCACAGTGCCTGGCTAAGTACAATATAAATGTTTATTGTTATTATTATTACCCAAAAAGTCTGTGGGAGAGCCAGGACTAGGACCTGAGCCCCATTCATATTACTTCCAGCTTAATCTTAATGCCTATCTGGTCATGTTAGTCCTGTGTTCTAAAGTCTTCAGAGGCTCTCTATTTTCTCCCCAGTAGTTTCAAACTCCTTTGCCTAGTATTGAAGCCTCCCCACCTTTCTATTCTGTCTGATGTATGTTGATCACTCTAGTCAGGAGCACAATTTGTGCCTCTCCAGCCCTTCATTGTTGCTCTGTTCAGACACAGTTCCCTCTGTTTTGAATCTCTCCCCTTCCCTTCCTCAGCTGTTGAATTCTTTCTTCTTTAACTTAAAGCTTACTTCCTTCTCAGGACTGGAAGTCAGGAGTCAAGAGCTCCAGACTTGGCTCTTCCCCGACTAGCTGTATGAATGACAAAATGAATGAAAGAATGACAAAGCATTTTATCAATCTCTAACCGTGTGCCAAGCATTGTGCTAAGTGCTGAAGATTCAAGTAGAAAAAATAAAAAAGAGAGAGACGGTTTTTGTTCTCAAGGAACTTGTGCTCTAATTGAGAGACAACATATAGAAGAAAGTTCAGCTTCAGGAAGGAGGAAAGGCCTGGAAATCTTAAGGATGTGTTCATGGGGCAGGTATCAAGGCCCAGGGATCCCTAGGTTGTAACAGTAGGCCAGATGACAGCTGAGGGGAGGCAGGGAGGGAAGGGAGTTTGAGGAGGGAATCATCTGTGAGATGTAGAAGCAGGGTAGATGAGAAGACCTGGATGACCTTAGGAAGCAATTGCAGGGCAGATGGCAAGCTCTGAGGGACCTGTATTGCTCCAGAAGGAATAGAGTTGATGAGTCTCATCTCATCCAAGCTGTGTGATCAGTCAAGAAGCCTGGGTAGATTCCACATATCTGGGTCTAGGTGAAGGAACAGAGCAGGAAGATGGAGGGGGCAGAGGAGGAAAGGAAGGGCATCTCTAATGATGGTAGGTTTCTGCCTCCCAGCCATTCTAGTTATTAAGTAAATTGACCAAAGTCAACCAGGTAGTAAGTAGCAGAGGTGGGAGGAAAAAAAAACCAATCAGATCCTCTGACTCCAGATTCTGTGCTCTTTTCATTATGCCCCCATCTTTGTGTGCCTTTCAGCACCCAGCATATAGTAGGCACTCAATAAATATTTGTTGACAGATTTACTGTTCCATTGAGATGGTACACAAACCTTCCCATGTCCTTATTTTTCCTACTGAAATGAGACACAAAGCATCCCACCTTTTCCTTGATCTCTTCTTGCCCTCTACCTGTGCCAGACTTTCTCTCATCTTCTTCTCAATGTCACCTTCCAGCTCTCTTCCCATCTCTCCTGCACCCTTTGCTTTGAATCCTACCCACTGGCTTAACCTCTCTTTCCCCCACTCATTTGGCCTTCATTCCGTATGATTCTTTTCTGGATCTCAGCAAAAAAAAAAAAAAAATCTCATCTTTCTTTCTCAATCACTTCCTTCCTTTCCCTTAGGCAAGTGAGACTTGAGCTGCCTGAGATTTCCTTTGTAGCTATACCCTGCTAGAATCCTGGGTCTATTTTTTCTCCTGTGTTTGCAGTGGGCTTTTTGGGTATTTATTTCTCCTTATCCTTGCCTGGCTTTGAGTGTCTCTCTCTCTCTCTCTCTCTCTCTCTCTCTCTCTCTCTCTCTCTCTCTCTCTCTCTCTCTTCTCTCTTCTCTCTTCTCTCTCTCTCTCTCTCTCTCTCTCTCTCTCTCTTTGTGGTTCTTACTGTATTCTTCCTTTTTCTCTTTGTTGCTCCTTTCCATTTGTGTTCCTCTTTTCCTCTGTCCCTTGTCCTCCCCTTCCATCTTTCTTTGAGTATGCTCACTGTATCTCTTTCTGTATCTTTCATCCCTTTCTCTCTTGTCTCTGTGTCCCCCTCTGCTGCTGTCTCTCTGTGTCCCTCTCATTTCTTTCTGTCTCTCTTCTTGGTCTCCGTCTTTCTCTGATCTCTCTGTGTGCATCTTGGTGTGTTTTTCTGTTTCCCCCTTTCTGCATCTCTGTTTCTCTGTCTCCTGTGTATATCCCTCTTTTCCCTCTGTGTATATTTTTATCCCCCCACAATTCCCCATCCCTTCATATCCCTCTGCCTCCCATCCTTGCTGTCACCCTCTTTCCTTTCCTCCCTCTGTGTACCTCTTTCTTTCTATGTGCCTTTCTTTGTATGTCCTTGTGACCCTTTCTTTCTCTTTGTTTCTCTTCCTGGATCTTTCTTTCTCTTCCTTGCTTCTTACTTTCTGTTTGTCCCTCTATGTGTTTCTTTGTTCCTTTGTCACCCCTTTTTCTTTCTGTATCCCTTTCTTTGTATTTCTTGTACTCTCTGTATCCACCTTTGTCCCTCTCTGTATCTTCCATATCCCATCCCATTTGGTGTATCCCCAGCATTAGATATTCCCCCTGTTCTCTGTGTATGCCTTTCCCTTACTTGTTATGTTTTTTTCTCTCTGCCTCCTCCCTCTCTGTCTCCTTTTTCCATTCTCCATACCTCTGTCTTTCCTTCTGTCCCTCTCTTTCGAAGTCCCACCCTCCCACTCCCTCCCTCTGTCTTCCTTTCTGTGTATAACATATATACATTCATACATTTCACTCCTGCCAGTCTCTCCTTGGAGCCAAGTCCATTCAGCAAGAAGGTGGGAAATTCTAGAGGGAAAACCAGTTCAACTCCCCAAACCCTGCACATGCCAAAAAATTTGTTTTCTCCTTAAATCTCCCTAGATTTGTAATTCCACTGCTGTCTTCCTCAATGTGTCTGCAGCCTCAGTGAGGGCCCCTCCTCCTCACCCTCCTTCCCCTTCCTGGTAACAGATGCAGACCAGTACTCACAGGGATCAAGACAGCTATGGCATCTCCAGGAGGAAGAGATGAGGTCCCTTCAGACACAGGGTCTGCCTTCCCACGGGACAAATAAGGTGTGGGTGGGGATGATAGTTGTCCCAGGATATGGTGGGGAAAGGGAGCTCATAGCCTGGTTTGGGGGCACCTAGAGCTACTCCTGTTGGCGAAATTTGCCTTCCCTTTTCTCCCCTTCCCTTACCCTGGGCATTTGTCCCATTCCTACTTTGTCATAGTTGGAAAGATTCCTGCTGACAAGAGGGGAAAAGCAGATGGGAATGGTGGTTTAGTGGGAAGAGCCCTGGTTTGGGTATCAGGAGACCTTCTACTGGCACTTTTAAGGAAGTTGTTTTAACTTCTCTGTGTTGGTTCCCTCATCTGTAAAATGGGCATGAAAAAATATGGACTGCCCATAGTGTAGAGCTTTGTGGCAATGTTGGGCAAATCTTTCCATGCTGTAATCCTGAGAGTTAATCTTGTTATTTCAGTGGATCTGTAATCTCTTAGATGTGGATTTTCTTTCAGTGATGCAGATCTCAGTCCACTCACCTCTTATACATCTCTGTAGCAGCTCTTGTACTTGTCCCATCCACAAATCCTCAGTAGCTTAGAGGTAGAGGAAGAGCTACCCAACACATTGCGAGGGGGGGGCTTCCTCTAGATTTCTTGGTATTACATAGATCCCAATGGAACATATGGGCTGCCCATCCATTCTTTCTGGCTTATTACCATGACTGTCCCACATCCTCCTCTGGTCACACATCTCTTTGTTGGTAACACGCTTCAGTCTCTTTGTGCCCATGTTGGGCCTCTCTCTTCCCTTTGAGTGACCTGCAACTTTAATCTTTCAGAGACTGTGGGAATCTATGACTTGGACTCATGCAGTGTCACTGGAAGAATATTGATGCTAAAAAGACTGGCTTCAGGGAGAAGTTAGAGGTTGTTAAAAGCTTTGCATAATTTCCTAAAGGCAGTCTAACCTGTTCATTCCTCTACTCCTGTACATTTCTGAGTCAATTCATTGTCCATTCACTATAATTATCCAACTTATGGGATGTTCTTCCAATTATATATTTTAGTCTTGACAACATATATTCTTCATCCACTTGGTTTTTCCCATAGTTTGAATTCTTTTAAATAATTTTGGATCTTATTTAGGAGGCTTATTAATGTTTCCAGGCTTGATAAAATCAGTATGGTCTCTATCATCTTCAAACAGGAGCACCTGAATGACTTTATTATCTACAAGGAATCCATATTGAATTTGACCTCTACATTGGACATCCTCCACAACAGTAGTAAATCTCTTTGGCTATCATACATCTCCCTGTTTGATGCCTCATTTGATGTAATAATTAGAGGGTTGTTGAACAAGATTTCTTCTTTCAGCAAACTTCATATGACTTTAACCTATACATGAGAGATAGTTTGCTAGAGAAGATTCTTTAAAGTAGCATTTTCCTCTATAGTATCAAATGACTTTTTATGGTCAATAAGCAGTAAGAATGGAAGGATCTTGTATTGTTTGCACCCTTTGGTCAGTAGTATGACTGCAGAGGTGAGATCTATGGTAGAATATTTTTTGCAGAAGGTTGCCTATTCCTTTGTCTTGCTTTCGTCGAGGATGTCCTTGTTTGGTGCGCAGATTATTCTCATAAAGATTTCATAGAGATGCAAAAAAAATATATATATGGGATGGCAGATAGTTGTACAATCACTTTTTTCAGGAATAATAATTTGTCCCCACCCTTGTTATTATTATTACTATTACCATAGTAATCATAGGGGCAGCTAGGTGGTGCAGTGGGTAGAGCACCAGTGCAGGAGTCAGGAGGACCTGAGTTCAAATCTCATCTCAGACACTTGACACTCATTAGCTGTGTGACCTTGGGCAAGCCACTTGACCCCAATTGCCTCACCCTGGGCCATCTCTAGTCATCCTGATGAATATCTGGTCACTGGATTCAGATGACTCTGGAGGAGAAGTGAGACTACTGACCTGCACAGCCCTCCCTCACAAAATCAAGTGCAAGTCATGTCATTATTTCTCTGATGGCATGGTCTTCTTTGGCAATGAAGGATGAACACATCATCATCGTCATTATTTGAGTTAGCAGATATCTGTGGTGTTAGCTAATAACTTATCCTGTCCTTTTACAACTGTGGAAGTTAGCAAAGTGTAATAGGAAGAGCATTGATTTTTAATCCAAGACCACTGGTTGTCTTTGGAATCAAAAGATCTGGGTTCAAGGCCTGCTAACAATACATATTAGCTATGTAGCATCACTTCACTTCTTGGAGCTCCAGTTTCCTCAGTGGTCCACTGGAGAATAATGATATTTTGCACTGAGGACTGCACAGGTCTATTGCAAGCAAAGTACTTTGCAATCCTTATAATGTCATACTATATAAAATAGTATGAGTATTATTCATGGAATCATAGTATCATAGTGGGAAGGGATGTCAGAGATCATTTAATTCATATGGTGCTTTAATAGAAATTTCCTCTATAACATCCCTACAGAGTAGTTGTTCAACCTCCTTTTGAAAACAAACTGGTGGTAGGGACCCCACTGTCTCCCAAGGGCTTTTCCACCTTTGGAAAGGTCTAATTGTTAGAAAATTTTTCCTTGTATTAAGCCAAAATCTGTTTCCCTGTAATGTCTATTTATTGCCCTTAGTTCTACCTTCTGAAGCCAAGCAGAATAAGTCCAAGCTTTCTTCTGGGGGGGATTCAGATACTTAAAGAAAGCTTTCAGGTTCCCTTAGCCTCATCTTCTCCAAAGTGAAATATTCTCAGTCTCTTCTGTTGAACCCTGTGTCTCTTGGCTTCTAGACTAGTCATACGGTAGAATCCATGTCTGCTAACAAAAATAGCTCATATTTATGTAGCATTTGAGAGAAATGATTATTAATAATCAATGATTTTCGGAGATCCAGAGTCCCCATCCCCCTTTTCTAAAGTCCTGATTGTAAAAATTCAGTCTCTTAAAGGACATTGGTGATAATGAGATTGGACTAACTTTCTTGTTCAGACCCCACCCAGGTAGCATAGCTATGGCTTGAGTGGGGGCATAAATTCTCTGAATAGATTGCCTCAGGCTGGGGTTAATTTAAGAAATAAATGGCTTAACATTCTGGCCCAACCTCTCATTGTAATAATATTCATTCTCTCATTAATTGTTAACCAATCAGGGTTGATTCCCACCCTAGGGAACACCTACTCTTAGAAGGGTATATAAACTGTGAGCGAGCCACCATGATTATCTTTGGTCTAAGAGAGAGACAGCCAAATGACTATCCTTTTATTAAAATGCTGGCTTGTTAATAAAATGATTACATTATCCAGAGATTATGTCTCTTGAACCTTTTTAAATGCCACACAGTTTTATAAAACACCTCCTATACATTATCTCATGTCTTCTTTGATGCCATGGCAAGTAAGGAAGCTTGTTGTATAAGGGGCCTAAAAGAAGATGGGCTCGAGGATATGGATTCAGATTAATATGTATATAAAATGTTTTGCAAACTTTAAAACATTCTGAAAGTGTTAGCAATTATTGTTATCCCTATTTTATTTTTACTATTATTACCCTGAATTTACCTGAATGATACCCTGGGGCATCTAGGAACTGATGCCAAGATCACAGTGATAATATGAGTTTTACGATGGCATGATGCCAGTCGGTACCCTTTCAGCCATGTTTCAACTCCACCTGATTGGGGCTGCCCTGGGCACCAAAGGCTCCTTTTGTGGCCACCCACACCTAATCCAGACTAGGCTGCTCCTCAACTCCCACACATTCTTTTTTCTCATTAATTCTGGAGACAAGTGACCGTGGTTTGAATTCTAGCTAGGTTTCTTATTACCTTGGGCAGGTAATTTAACCTCTCTGATCCTATCTTTTCATTTGTTAAATGAGAACATTGAACTAGATAATCTCTAAGGTCCATTTTAGCTCTGAATCCTACCATCTGCAGTGGTATCCCGCACTGCTTCTGTGCCAGAGCCCTTCTACTGTCCCCCAAAGAGGAGGGAGGATGCAAGGGCCCCAGAAATCATGTCTATAGGCATGTTGATCCCCTCAGAAAAAACCCTTAGAGATCATCTTATCAAATCCCCTTGTTTTTTATGTTTAATTTTATTTTTCAATGCACAAAAATCTTTTTTCTCTTCCTTCTACTTCCCTCCTTTTTAAAAGAAAAAAGAAAAACAAAACCTTTGTAACAAATATGCAGTCAATTTTTAAAATAATTTTAAAAACAAGTATAATAGCAAATAGTTATATAGTAGTTGCTATGTACCAGGTATTGTGCCAGGCACTTTATAATTATTGTCTCACTTGATCCTCACAACACTTCTGGGCAGTGGCATGGGTGGGGTGGGGGAGGTACTATTATTATCCTGATTTTACAGATGAGGAAACTGAGGCAAACAGAGATTAAGTGATTGACTCAGTGTCACACAGCAAATTAATGACAGAGCCAGGATTGGATAAAATCATAACTCTTGTCTACTTCTGCCTTAAATCAGACAAATATAGAAACCACCATAGAGAAACCCCCTACTAGACTGTGGGCTGCTTTTGGGCAGAGACCAGATCTTATTCATCCTGGCTTCTCCCCAACTCATCAGTAAGTATTTGTTGAGGGAATAAGTGACTGCTCCAGTACAACCCCTGGTGGGTCCATTCAAGGGAATGTTAACCTCTACTACAGCATGAGGGAACCTTGTTGTACATGCCAGTTAGAGTAGAGCTAACCCACAAACAGCCTGTCTGTATTTAATGCTTCGGCTCTTCACTGTATGGGTTCTCCCACCATCCATCCATCCCCTCTTATCCTGGACGTGTCTTGTCCATATGTTTCCATAATTCCTCCATAAAGGATCCACCCAAATGTGCTGCAGGCTTTTCTCTGGTTCTTTGAATATTTCATGGGTACCAGTGCAGCAGGCAGGCTGTTCATCTCTCCCTGCCTACATGGCCAGCCTGCCTCCTTTTCCTGGCGTATACGTCCTTGATGTCTCTCATACCACTTTTCACTCACCAGCCATCCTTGGTAATGGGGCTGCAGCCGACTTACACCCACCCCAGGGTCTTTCCATTGCCCTGTAGGTCACCTGAAGTTGTGATTCTTCTAAGATCGTGGCATTCCATGATTCACAGCTATATAGCATCGCCAGGAGAATATTGGTGTTAAAAAAAGATGGGCTTCCATGGCAGTGAGCAACATTACACCTGGCGATGTCTTAATGGGCTTTTCTGTGTTCTTACTGTTGCTTCCCTTTCTCCCATTATCACACCCTGCCCCTTGGGTCACTGTCCTTTCTTATTTGTTCATTTTAATTCTATCCTTATGCTGAAGAGGAATGCTTTCTGGACTTTTAGTTTCCTGGAGAGAGGTTCCCTTCTGCTCAGGGTCCTAGGTACACTCCCCTCAGGTTCAAATTGAAAATACTTTCCTTCTAGCTCCCTGACCTGCTGAGCGGGCTCATCTCTGGGGTTCTGACTGTAGTGTTCCTTTGACTGGCATTCTTCCTAGTTCTAGTGATTTAAGCCCTTACTTCATTATCCTGCCAGTATGTGCTAACTGGTCCTTAAAAGAAATCCTTGCTTATGCCTAGTAGCATGAGAACTAGATTAGGAGCCAAAGGATATGGGTTCAAATCCAAGCTGATGCATGAAAGCCCTGTTTAATTATGATGGCAAGAGAGTTATATTTGGAACCAGAGGACTTGGGTGCAGCTAGTCCCATCTCTGAAAGCCCTGATTAATCACCGTGGCAAGAGAACTAGATTAGGAACCAAAGGATCTGGGTTTGAATCCAGGTTGGACTATTTATTACCTGTATGACTCTTGGTAAATCATTTCTGACCTTCAGTTTCCTCTTATGTAAAATGAGGCAATTGAACTAGTTGTGGTTTAGTTATTTTTCAGTCAGGTCTGACTCCCCATGGCTCCATTTGGGGTTTTCTTCACAAATATGCTGGAGTGGTTTGCCATTTCTTTCTCCAACTCCTTTGATAATTGAGGAGACTAAGGCCAGCATGGTTGAGTGACTTGTCCAGAGTCACACAGCTAGTAAGTATCTGAAGTCAGATTTGAACTTAGGAAGATGAGTCTTCCTGATTCCAGACCCAGTGCCCAATCCAATGTGCTACCTAGCTGCACTTAATTGGACGAGAGCAGAGGGTTTTTAACCTGGGGTCTGTGAACTAGGTTTTTCTGAAAAAATATTTAATTGTTTTCAATTGTAATCTTATATATTTTACTTTGTGCTGTTAAAAGGATCCATAGGTTTACCCTAGGATAGGCTTGAACAGTATGCCTCTCTTTCCCAGAGATAATTAGTAGAACATCATTAAGAAGTCATTGCCAAGGGGATGCATGATACAAAAAAAGTGGAGAATGGCTGCATTGAGAGGATCCATAAGGTAGGTCCCTTTCACTTCAAACTATTTAGGTATTTCTCTCATACTAAGGATCTAGGTCATGGCCCCTCTCTGATTTAGCAGATAGTGAATTCAGCATCCTGTATAGCCAAGCGGATTCGCCTCTCTGCATTTAGCTAGGCTAACACACAGTCAGTCTGTCATTGGGCTCAGCCTGTGCTTGAACCTTTCTCAGCTAGATAAGACCTGCCAGAGCTCGCCTTCTGCTGGCAAGAGCCCACAGGCAATGCCGTGACACAGTGAGGCACTGAAGGATAATTTTAGGGGATGTTCAGCCGACTCAGGATGATAAGCACACGTGGGGGCACGTGCTGTGTGCTGAAAGCTGCCTCCTGAAAGTTGCCTCCTTCCAGGCCACCTTGAACATTCACATCTCTGCTGCAGGCTTGTTCTTGGCTTGGGTGTACTCTGGGTGCTGGCTGCCCTCACTCCTGCTGACCTGGCTTTGACATCTGACTACTCAGCTCTAGCTCTGCATTCTCCAGGCCTCCAGGTTCTTAGGTCAGCCTGACTTCCAGTCTCTGAGTGCTTTCTGACCCCAGTCTGGTGCTGGCTCTTGCCCCCAAACCTGAGAAAAGCTATGCAAGGCAACCACTGTACAAAGGTGAGCCCTATCTCATCCCACTGCTCCAGGCTGGTAAACAGTGGGGCTCTATTTAGTCATTCCACTTCCTCAACCTGCTGTTGGCATGTGACACTGTCCAGAAGCTTCTTCAGCCTCTCCTTGTCTCTATCTCCAATTCCTTTTTTGCCTCCAAGCTTTTATGTTATGTAGTAGATGACAGCTTGCCCCAGCTACTCTCCTCATCTTGAGCATATCCTAGGTTCTCCACCCTTTAGGGTCTAATCCAGTACTTCTCAAACTTATTAGTCCCAGAACCCCTTTACACCTTTAAAAATAACTGAGAACCCCACCCCTGCAAAAGGGTTTTTTGGTTTATTTGAATGATATCTATGTATATTTGCCAAGGTAGAAATTAAAATGTTTTAGTGTTATAGTGAAAATAGTTTTGACCTTACAGATCCCCTGAAAGGACCTAAGGGATCCCCAGGGGTCCCCAGATCATACCCTGAGAATTTCTGGTCTAATTTTCTTCATTTTACAGATAAGGAAGGACACAAAGACCCCAAGAGGTAAAATGACTCATCCAAAGACATTATAGGTGGTAAGTGGGGGACCCAGGAGACAATGTGGTTTAATGAAAAGAGCACTAGATTTGGAGGCCAAATATCCAAATTCAAATTCTGATTTGATCCTTTACCCCCTCTTTGACCTTAAGCAAATCACTTTACCTTTATGGGCCTTAGCTTTCTCATCTGTTAAATGGGGATAATAATACTTCCACTCTCTTCTTCATAGGATTGTGTGTGGAATGTGCCCAAACAAATCTGAAACATCTTGTAAATAAGTGATCTCATTATTTTCATATGATCCCAGGTCCTGTGGCTCTAAATCTTATGCTCTTTCTACACCATTATGTCACTGTCTCTCCAGGACCTTGTAACCCTTTCCCTCCTGTTCACCTTGACTTCATGACTTCCAAGGTCAGCACCAGAGGTCAGGAGAGCCCCCAGGATAATTTTCTCTTTTGATCCCTGGAGAAAAAGGCAGAGGCCAGGTTAGGCTCAGGGCACCTGTGCCTCTCCTCCCAGGAAACAATTACTAGGGCATCTCTGAGAATCCATTTTTTTTTTCACCTCCTAGCCTGCTTCACCAGATTAGAGAGAAATTGTCCTCTCTTCAGATACAGCTGCTCAGCTGCCAGCTGACTAGGTAAGAGGGGACAGAGGCACGACCATGGAATGGAGCAGATGGTCCCTGATCTGAGAGGGTTCAGGGAGGTCATTTAGACTATACCTCTGCCTCCAGGCAGGATGTTACTAAAACAGATGAGGAATCTATAATATTCTCAACATTTCTTTGTGGGTGTGGGGGTTGGGATGTGGGTGGGAGAACAGAGTTCACAACTTCCCTTAGGGAAATCATAGCCCTTCTTCTGGCTCCCTAACTTCACACTTTAGGTTCTTCAAAAAAGAGATTGTGCTCCCAGATTTTATTTTACTACCTTTCACTCCTTACTTCGTTGATCCAATAAAAAGGGAAGACCTTGCGTGACCTTTCTTGGTCACCCATTCTAAGAGTGACCCTACTTGTACACATCTATAGCTTTTTACAGTTTACAAGGCTCTTTCTGTACAACAACCCTGTGAGGTATGTAGTATAAAGATTATTAGCCCCATTTTACAGATAAGTAAATGGGCGCAGAGGGGGGAAGGCAATGTGGTAGAGTAGAAGTGTTGTATTTAGAAGTCAAAGGAGCTGGATCTGAATTTGGGTGATGCTGCTTTCTAGCTCTGCAACCTTGGGTAAGTTACTTTCTAAGCCTCATTTTTTTCCCCTCTGTAAAATGAAGATGGTTTAGATCAGGGATCCTCAAACTTTTCTGTGGGTCATGGACCCCTTTGATCCATGACAGAAAAACCTATGGACCCTTCTCCCTCACAAGAATGTTTTAAAATAATTGAAGGAAATAGTAAATTTTAGTTAGAGGTTAGTGAAAATGAAGATGTAATTTTTTTCACATCTAACTTTATGGACCCCCTGAAACCTATGCACTTGTGAACCACAGGTTAAGAATTCTGACTTAGATGATCAAATCAGGACCCTTTCAACTCAGGATCCTAAGGGATCCCATGATCTGCCCATGGTTACTCAGGCAGGAAGCATCAGTTGGGATCAGAATCCTAGTCTGAAGCTTTTTCCACAACAAGATTTTGCTCATCTAAAAGGTAATGACTCTCACTACTGGAAAATTCTTTCTAAGTTCTAACAATAGTAGGGAAACCCATCTCTACCTATTACCTTATAAAGAAGAAATATTCATCTTGAGTTGAGAGGGGGTAGGGTTGAATCCACTTTGGCCAGTGGTTGAAAAGGAACATGGGCAGGTGGGGGAATACCAGTCACCTGGAGAAATTTCATCTCCACAGACAAGTCAAGAAAAGAGTTTGCCCTGCCTCCCTTGTACCTCAAGCCAGAGCAAATGCTACAAGTATGGAGAATTCCCTTCTCCCTCTGTGCTAGTTGGAGACTCATTTCAGTCTGGGATGCCTTCCCCAAGAGACTGGGCTATGAAACTGAGTGTCTAGGGCATTACCCCTAGATGTGGAGACACCTTGGTCTGAGTTAGAAGTGTCTTCCCCATCATTCAGCTCCTTATATTTTTGTTCATCTCATTAGTGTAGAACTACTGTCATAGAAACATAGGGTCATATATGTAGGGCCCAAAGGGGACTTAAGAACCATCTAGTCCAACTTCTTCCCTTTACAGATGAGGAAACTGAGACCCAGAGAGGTGAAATCATTTGCCTAAGACTAAACAGGTGGCTAGCATCAGAACTGGAATTTGAACCCAGGTCCTGTGACTTTAGACCTAGTACCCTTTCCTACTTCACTATACTGCCTTGTATATAGTAGGTGCTTAATAATTGCATACTGAATTCAACTGAAGAGGGCTCTGCACAGGGAGATGGGATGTTTTTAACAGTAAAGGCTTATTTCTACCCTGCTAAGAGATTTTGATCTTGGTTCCTCTTTTCTATTGTCTTTCCTCTTCCGACACTCCCATCTTCCCTTCCTTCCAAATGAGGTCAGAGGTAGGATGACAGTGGAAAGAAGATAAGTTAGTTAGTTAACCTAGAATCTTCAGCTTCTGTAAAATGGGCATAGTAACTCCCGAATTATCTACCTCTTAGGACTACAAAAAGGATCAAATGAATAATGTCTATAAGCAATAACGTACCTTATAAAAGTCAGCTACCAAATCACATATACACAGGGTCTAGTCCTAACATTGCACCTCTGGGCCTCAGTTTCCTCCTTTGCAAAATAAAGAGGTTGAACTGGATGATGGCTCAGGTCCCTCCTGGCTCAGGCATTGTCTGATTCATGCATTTGGTGAGTTGGCCTAAATGCTTCTGTGCTGCCAGTGATGAAAGGAATGAGAATGAGAAGGAAAAAAAGAGATCCTTTGGGTCTCTGCCTTGGGGTAGTTCACAGCTTGGCAAGGAAGACAAGATTGACATTTACTAACTGGTGAGATAAAAGTATATGCTTTAATGTCTGGTACCTTGGGGTAGAAGAAAGTGGAGGCAGAGATGGAGGTGGTTTGGAAAGCCTTCCAGAGGAGGTGGGATTAGGGATAACCAGATCCTCAGTGGATGCTTTGAGATCCTGATTATGGAGGTTCCAAGATCTACGTGGAGGAGTAGGACCCAGGAGACCAAGCTTCCTCCCCTAGATTTAAGGAAGAAGGCACCCCTTCTCTAGAGAAGAGTCAGACAAGACCCATGCCCTCTCCCCACCTTCCCCTTGTCCACCAAGTCCTTACCCGCCTCACCTTGCCTCTCCTGGCACGTCGACAGCCATGGCTGCAGCCTGAGATAGTGAGACAAGCCCGTATATCTCCAGTTTACGAGGGCCCTGGGCAGTCCCAACGGGCGCTTTCCATTCCGTTTATCTGTGTTTTCCCCCATTGAGCTGGTTTTATTTCCCCTGATTTTTGTTTCCCGGCAAGATTTACTGTGCCTGGTTTGCTCGCTTTATGACAGGCACAATGCCGTAAAACACTCCCCTCCCCCAGTGGAGCGGAGCTGATGCCCGCCTGGCGCCTCACTCCCTGCTCCTCTCTTTGCCTTCAGAACCAGGAAGCAGTGGGGAGGACGTGGGGGAGAATGGCAGGCCTAGGCTGCCTCCTGTTATTTGGGAGATGACCCTTTCCATTCTGATATTTCCAGTATTTACTGAGAGCCTACTGTATCTAGCCCAGTGGTATTATAAAAATCATGAGAACCTCTTTCTTCCTTCCTGCTCCCCCATCTAATGTATTCCTCAGTCACTTCCAGCAATAATATTTTATGATCCTAACCCTCCTCAATCTACAGAAGAAGAAACTGAGGCCTGGAACGGTGAATCAATTTGCTCAAGGTCGCAGAGGGAGTCATTGGTAGAGCCAGGACTAGAACCCTAAATCCCAGGCCCATTCTCTTGATCATGCCACCAAGTCTATACTGTCAAGAAACAGTTGAGCTAGGAAGATAAGACTCTCACCTGTGAAGCCTAGAAAGTAATAATATGGTGGACCTTCTAGAATTAAGTGTTAAAATGTGGTGACCAGAACTGCCCATAACTTTCCTGGTGTGATCTAATGAGGGGAGAGGACAATGGGACAATGACCTCTCTTGTCAATAGAATAATTGAATTCTTTTAAGGCAGCTTTATTTTGCCTACTGATATATTTTACTGACAATTCTACTTTCTAATTTAGAATCATAAAATCTAGAATACTAGAGCTGGAAGGGAGCTTAGGATCAGTCAACATGCATTTCTTGAATACCTACGGTATACCAAGTATTATATTATGTTCAGAGAATATGAAGACGAAAGTGAGACAGTGCCTTTGCTCAAGAAGCTTATTATATTTTAGTCATTGGAAACAACCTAGATGGATAGATAGGTAAGTAGGTAGATAGATGTATGGACAGACAGACAGATTGATGACAATTATACAGATGGAATGGTAGACAGATGGATGGATAGGTAGATATAGATAGACTATCTAAAACATTCAGAATATGGAGAGGTACTAAACATGTGATTTCATTGTTATAGGTGTTTTCATTGTCATATTCTCAGAGGAGGAAACTGCCTTTACCCATCTAGGTTGATACCTTCTGTGCAATTTATAATCTTAAAGAGTTACCTAGAGCAGAGGTGTCAAACATGGGGAGTAGACTGCAGTGAGATCCTAAGTGGGCCCTGAATCTGATATAATTGGGAAATATCTAAAAAAGAAAATAAAAATACAATAGAACATAGCCCCTAGGAATCCTTAGGTATGGTTTAGTGGACTCCATTTCTTGTTGAGTTTGACATCTTTGCCGTAGAGGACTGAATGATTTGCCCAGGGTTACATAGCCTCTTACAAATTTCCCCATTACTGTTATTAAGGATACCATCATCCTTCAGTCTTTTGAGTTTGAGATCATGCTCAATTCCTCTCACTCACCCCACATATCAAATCCATTTCAAAATTTTATAATTTCTTTCTCCACCACATCTCTCACATGCATGCACTTCTCTCCACTCACATAATCACCACCTTAGTTCAGGCCTCCATCACCACTTGCCTAGACTACTGCAATAGGTTTCAAATTGGCCTCCCCGCCACAGGTTTCTGCCAACCCCAATCCATCCACCACTCAGCTTCCAAAGTGAGTTTTCTAAAATGTCTGTCTGATCATATCACCTCCATGCTCAATAAACTTCAGTGGCTCCCGTTTACCTCTAGGATGAAATATAAAATCCTTTCATTGGCATTCAATACTTTTACTACATGACCCCAGCGGAGAAGTGAGGCTGGCGACCTTGCACAGCCCTCCCTCACTCAAAACAAAGTCACCTGAAAGTCATGTCATCATTTCTCAGATGGCATGGTCTTCTTCGACAAGGAAGGACAAATACAAACCACATGGCCCCTTCCTACCTTTCTAATCTTTTTACACTCTACTGCCTTCCTTGTACTTTGTTATTTAGCCTAACTGACCTATTTGCTGCTTCTTTTTTTAAAATTTATTTATTTAACTTTTAACATTCATTTTCACAAAATTTTGGGTTCCAAATTTTCTTCCCATTTGTCCCCCCCACCCCAAAACACCAAGCATTCTAATTGCCCCTATCACCAGTCTGCCCTCTCTTCTATCATCCCTCCCTTCCCTTGTCCCCATCTTCTCTTTTGTCCTGTAGGGCCAGATAACTTTCTATACCCCATTACCTGTATTTCTTATTTCCTAGTAGCAAGAACAGTACTCGACAATTGTTCTTAAAACTTTGAGTTCCAACTTCTCTTCATCCCTCCCTCCCTACCCATTCCCTTTGGGAAGGCAAGCAATTCAATATAGGCCATATCTGTGTAGTTTTGCAAATGACTTCCATAATAGTAGTGTTGTGTAAGACTAACTATATTTCCCTCCATCCTATCCTGCCCTCCATTGTTTCTATTCTCTCTTTTGATCCTGTCCCTCCCCAAGAGTGTTGACTTCAAATTGCTCCCTCCTCCCATTGCCCTCCCTTTCATCATCCCCCCCACCCTGCTTATCCCCTTCTCCCCCACTTTCCTGTATTGTAAGATAGGTTTTCATACCAAAATGAGTGTGCATTTTATTCCTTCCTTTAGTTGAATGTGAGGAGAGTAAACTTCATGTTTTTCTCTCACCTCCCCTCTTTTTCCCTCCACTAAAAAGTCTTTTGCTTGCCTCTTTTATGAGAGATAATTTGCCCCATTCCATTTCTCCCTTTCTCCTCCCAATATATTTCTCTCTCAGTGCTTAATTTCATTTTTTTAAGATATGATCCCATCCTATTCAATTCACTCTGTGCTCTCTGTCTCTGTGTGTGTGCGTGTGTGTGTGTGTGTGTGTGCGTGTGTGTGTGTGTAATCCCACCCAGTACCCAGATACTGAAAAGTTTCAAGAGTTACAAATATTGTCTTTCCATGTAGGAATGTAAACAGTTCAACTTTAGTAAGTCCCTTATGACTTCTTTTTGCTGTTTACCTTTTCATGCTTCTCTTCATTCCTGTGTTTGAAAGTCAAATTTTCTTTTCAGCTCTGGTCATTTCATCAAGAATGCTTGAAAGTCCTCTATTTCATTGAAACACCATTTTCTCCCCTGAAGTATTATGCTCAGTTTTGCTGGGTAGGTGATTCTTGGTTTCAGTCCTAGTTCCTTTGACGTCTGGAATATCCTATTCCATGCCCTTTGATCCCTTAATGTAGAAGCTGCTAGATCTTGTGTTATCCTGATTGTATTTCCACAATACTTGAATTGTTTCTTTCTAGCTGCTTGCAATATTTTCTCCTTGACCTAGGAACTCTGGAATTTGGCCACAATGTTCCTAGGAGTTTCTCTTTTTGGATCCTGTTTGCTTCTTCTTGAATGCAACAGCCCATCTCCTATCTCTGTGCCTTTGCACTGGCTGTTCCTCATGCCTGGAATGCTCCCCACCCCTGACCTCCAACTCTTAAAACTTCCGACTTCCTGAAGACCCAGCTCGAGAGCCCCTTCTCTGAGAGGGGCTTTCCTGAGCCCCCTGAGCTGCTAGTACCATTCCCTTAAAGTTACCTTTCACTTACTCTGTGTTTATCTTGTATGTTCTGATTTTTACATATTGGCTTCCTCATTAGGGTATAAGCTTTTTGAGGGCAGGGACTTTTTTTTTTTTTTGCTTTTTCTTTATGTCCTCAGAACTTAGCCTAGTTTCTGTTACATAGTAAGCATTTAACAAATGCTTATGGACATGTTAGAAATAGGACTTGAACCCGGGGTTTCCTGGTCCCAAGGTCAGCTCTCTACCTGCTATGAAAAAATTGTCTCTTCAAAATAGATTCAAGGCAATTTGAAGGGAAGGCACTAGCAGATGGGAGATCAGGACAGGCTTCATGAGGGTGATGGTGTTTGAACTAAGCTTTGAAGTATATAAAGGAATCTAAGAGGAAGAGGTGAGGAGGATATGCATTCAGGGCATGGGGAACTGCCAGCCCAAAGGCAAGGAGATGGGAGATGGAGGGCTGTGTGGGAGGAGGAGAAAGGAGGCCAGTTTGGATGGACGATAGAGTGCCTAGGAGAGGGGGCAGGCAATAGATCTTAAGTCTGGGAAGCTAGGTTGGGGCCTGGTTATGAAGGGCAAACACAGAGAGAGTCCATGCTAGAATGGATCATTAGGAGGGATGGAGAGAGAAAGAGACAGAGAGAGCGAGAGAGAGACGGAGACAGAGAGAGAGAGAGAGCAAGCATTTCTTAAGTGCTTCCTTTGTGCCAGGCCCTGGGCTAAGTTATGGGGATACGATAGTCCTTACCATCAGGTAGCTTATGTCTAACAGAGAAAGGCAACACATATAGGGGAGCTAGGAAACAGAGGAAGTGGGAAGGTAATGGAAACCATAGAAGTCAAGGTGCTGGGAGGGGAGGAGGGAGGAAAAAAGCTGTCCAGAGAGTGAGAGCAGGTGCTAGTGAAGGGATGCCTGCCTGGAGTTGGTCCTGAAATGCTGTTGTATCAGAGGCAGCCACCACTGGGGGGGAGGGGAGGAGGGCCTCGGGACATTTCTGGAGAAGTAAGGGGTTGGGGTAGGGGGTTAAGGTGACAGATTTAGGGAGAAGAAAAAAAATCTAGATAGTCAGTCTGGATGAGAGGTGCCCCAGGCAAGAAACAGAGGACAACATATAATGTACTTAAAGCCTAGTGCTAAGTGGTTTGGAGTACAGGAATTTGGAGAAGGGAGACATCCTGGAAAGCTTCCTGGGCAAGGTGCATTTTTCCACTTAATTGGTTGGATTGGGATAGACAGAGGGTTGGGGTTACAGCTTTTTTTCATAAGAATAGGTGCAAGGATTCTCTTCCTGTGGGATCAGTTGACTTTGCTGTAGCTCATGGTCACAGATTACATGCCTTACCCTGGCTGGTTGCCTAAAAATGAATGGGGGGTGGGATGGGGTGAGGAGGAGACCCATGAAGTAGGCCAGGTAAGAGAATGCAGATAACTCTGTGCACAGCATCCCTTTGATCAATGAAACAGCTCACTATGAATGTCCCAGTAACAGTACAGACAAAGATTGTTGTTTTGGGGGATGGGATAGGGAGGGGAGGGAGTATGGGGGAAGAGTTAGTTTCTCTAAGCTCCAAAAAGTATTGAAAGAGTAATGGTATAAGAGGCAGTGTGCTGGACTTTGAGGCAAAGAGACCTGGGTTTAAGTCCTGGCTCTGACACTTAACTAGCTTCAGTGAAATCACTTCCCCTATCTGAATCTCATTTTCATCATCTTTAAAGTGGGGATAATTACTATCATTGTATAATTTGGATATAATTATTCTTAATAGATATAATTTTTAAAATAATATTTTATTTCCTCCCAATTACGTGTAAAAACAATTCTTTTTAACATTTTTTAGAAATTTTTTTGAGTTCCACATTTTCTCCCTCTTTCCTTCCCCTCCCCCTCTGTGAGATAGAAAGCAATCTGCTATAGGTCATACGTGTGCAATCATGTAAAACGTATTTCCAGATTAGCCATTTGATATTATAATTAATAACAATCTGGGGATATAATCATCATCATTGTCCTTCGCCACCTACCTCTCAGGATTGGTGTAGGAACGAGCCCTGTAAAGCATTCTGGAAACGTGAGTTATAATGCAAGTAGCCACTCACTTAGGGTGAGGACTGTAGTGATTTGCCAGTGTTCATTTTCTTCCTGTGTTCCCCCAAGGGATGGTAGGTCAGTGTCTAATCGTGATGGCTGAAAATGGGGAAGATATCCGAGCCTGTGTGGGTTTGTTATTGGGCTGCCCTACGCCTGGAACCCTAGCATGGGGGGCTGGCATCTCTGGGACCACATTCTCTGTGGTGATGGTCATTGCTGCCCTCTCAGCAGGAGTTTCTCTCATTGTCTGTCAATTCATCCCTTTATCTATCATGGGCAGCGTCCTCAGTCTCACTTTCATCACTAATCTATCAGTGGCAGCCCCGAGGTCTTCATCAATCACTAATCTCTCAGGTATGGTATTGCCTGTTGTCTGTCAACCTTAGACGTCGAAGATTGGCAGAGGAGGAGGGAGTGCTGAGGGGAGGAAAATCAGGCCCTGCCAGTCTTAGCTTGGAAATTCATGATGTTGAAGGCCGTCTGCATTCCTCAGTTCCAGTTGGCACTTTCTGAGGACCGCAGGCCATAGCTTTCTGAAGGCTTATAGGCATCTGATCTGTTCTATCAAATCCCTGTTTCTCCCCTCTTCAGCTAAACCTTCTAAATTTGCAGGTGATACCTATTGTCTAAGGCTCAGATGATGGGGCTGTGGTCTGCTTTTTCAAAAATCAAGGGAGAACTACAGGCTGCCTCCTGTTGGCTCTTGTCTTATTCTTTCTCTCAATCCACATGGAAAATAGGATTTACATCATAAATGGGGAGGGGAGAGGAATGATTTCAATTGCACCTACTATGTGCCAGTACTGGGCTAAGTGCTTTATTTGATTAATCCTGAGGTAGGTGCTGTTATTATCCCCATTTTATAGTTGAGGAAACTGAAAATAAGTGACATGGCCAGGGTCACACAGCTAGGAAGTATCTGAGACCTGATTTGAATTCAGGTCTTCCTGACTCTAGGCCACTTCATCAGTTGTGGAATACCAGATTTAGAGATGAAAGGAACCTTATGGAGCATCCTGTTCATAGAATGAGGGTCTTCAAAGGTCATCTGGTCCAACCTGTAATTGATCAAGAATGTGCTCTCCAAAATAATCAATAGTGCCTTACATTTTATACTAAGCATTTCATGAATACTTATTGAATTGAATTGTGTTGAACCCTCTGATCAAAGACCACCATTTGCAGTGTGAGGGGGAACCCCATAGGTGGCCCATTCCATTTTGAAATAGCTCTAATTGTGAGGAAGTTTTTCCATATATTAAGCAAAAATCTGTCTCTGTAGCTTCTACCCAGTGCTTTTGGTTCTGCCTCAGGATAGGTAGATACTTAATAAATGCTTGTTGAATTGAATGCCTCTCTCAATGAAGCCTTGGATAACTTTAACTGCCCTTTTTGGCTACCATATATTACACTATTGGTTCCTGTTGAACTTGAAGTTCACTTAGACACCCAAATCTTTTTCAGATTATATTCTAGCCTTGTCTCTTCTATCCTGTGTTTGTGAAATCGGACCCTTATCATCTAAAAGAATACAACTTTAGAGAGCACAACTGGTGCCGCGGAATTCAAACTCAGACTCAAGTCCAGAAGCAGCACTCTGCAGGGGACACACTGCCTCTCTCTTGGAGACCAGAACACAGGCAGGATCTCAAGGGCTCAGGAAAGCCCAGCACCATAAACATGCCTCCTTTTTTGGCTCATTGGTATCTGAAGTTTCTTTAATAGAGCTTCTTGCTCTCCATCTGTCTATCTGTCTCTCTATCTCTCTTTCTCTGTCTCTTTCTGTCTCTGCTCTTCCCTCCCTCCCTGTCTTTTCAACTTCTAAAGACCCCCACTTATGCTTCCTTATGTGCTAGGAATAGGGGTAGATGCTGAGTGCTCACCACCACTTCCTTGGAGACCTAGGTCAAAGCCTAAAGGTGAGGGGATAGATTGGAGGGGTAGAGTGGAGGGGACACAGTGAAGGTCCAGAAGGGGAAGGAAAAGGAAGGGACAAGTATCTTAGCACATTCTTTTCTGGGATATATAGTCCCAGGAAACCCCAGTGCCATAAATATTCGTACCTTTTCAGCTCATTGGTGTTTGAAGTCCCTTTAGTAAAGTATGATCTCTCTCTCTCACCTCACCCCTCCTCCCTCTTTCCCTCTCCTTCTCCTTTTCCCTCTCTCCCTCTCTCCTTCCTTCCATCCTCCTCTCTCTCCCTCTCTCTTCCTTTCTCTCTCCTTCCTTCTCTCTTTCTCTTTCTCCTTCTCTCTCTCACTCTCCCCTTCTTCACACCCACCCTCAGTCAGAGACTAGGTTTACTGAAAATCTCAGAGCAGTTTCTGACAGCAGAGGTCACCCCAAACCTGATGGTATCAAAGTAATGAAGGAGAATGAGGCCACAGACAGACTGGGGGCATAGAAGGCAAATCTCATTAGTAGGCTATTCCTGATTGGCCACCTGGACTATACATCCCAGACAAGGATGTGCTAAAATACTTGCCCCTCTCCTTTCTTCACTCTACCCCACATCCCCAATCTGTCATCTTATCCTCAGGCTTTGGCCTAGGTCTCTAAGGAAGTGGCCCCTATCTCTGGTGAGCCCTCAGCATCTACCCCTATTCCTAGCATGTAAAGAAGCTTAAGTGGGGAGTCTTTAGATGTTGAAATGAGCTTTCCTTTATTAATCAGGATGTCTCCCAGAAATCTTTCCAGTTTTTGAAAAGTTTTATTGTAGTTTTTTGTTTTAATACCACAGTTAATTCCCCTTAAATCTACTCATACTTTTGCATTGAACTTTCCTCTTTTCATAAAGACATTTAAGCCAAACCAATAGATATAGCAATTATATTTAATAGTGTATACCACATTCTATAACCATAGTTCCCCACCCCTCTCCTGAGAGAAGGAAGGCATGTCTGATCATCTCTTCTGGTGTCTTTCTAAGAGTAACATCATATCTTAGAGTCAGGAGACCTAAGTTCCTGATCACTAGCACCCTTCTTGAATCAGGACAGCTATGCAGTCTGACCAAAGACTTGGACTTGATGCTACTTGACCTAGACCCCAGACTTGTGATGAAAGAAACAGTGAATGGTAGTCAAGACAACAGAGTATTCTTCCTGAATCTATGTGACCTAGGACTAGGCACAACCTCTCTGAACCTCAGTTTTCTCCTCTGTAAAATGGAAGGGTTAGCTTGCAAGATTTCCAAGGTCCCTTTTAGTGCTCAAATTCTGTGATTAATGCAGCCACAGATCCAATTAGCATTTTTGGCTGCCCACGTCACAGTGTTGACTCATATTGACGTTGTGAGCAGCTCAGACTTAATGAGATTAAGACTTGGATTTAATCTCATGGTCCCTGCCCAGGGGAGCTCACAGCCTGACAAAATACACAGAAAAGCTTGCAGTCTAATGGGGGACAGGGAATGTAACACATACACACACACACACACACGCATATACTCACAGAATATTCATGAAGCAGCAAGGACCAAAGAAAAGGAAGATTTACACAATGCAGGCCAAGTTTACTGGTGCCAAGGGGACCCAAAGCACAAAACGGCTTACAGTTGAGCATGGCTAATCCAAAAAGGCTTCCTAGGGGAGGGAACTCTAACAGAATTCTGAAGGAACAGAAGACGGTGGGGTCAGGGGGTAGGAAGCAGGCATGGGTAAAAGGCATAGAGGAGACAGACAGTAGAACCATGGATAAGAAAAATAGACTTTCATCTCTGTGATTGCAAGGCTAAGTAAGAGATAGAACAGTCTATTATGACTCAACTTTGTAAAGTTGGGGTCATGCTGGAGCAGAAAGTCTGGGGTACAGGGGGAGAGGAGGCTGGCTGTGAGACCCAGGGTTGGGGGTGGGGGGTGGGGTGAATGGAAGGCATGGCCTTGAAAGTCAGGATGAAGAAAACCTCAAGAAATAAAAGAGATTTCTTTTTCAAAAAGGCTTTTTAAGGTGACTATCATTTTGTCTTCTTAAAGGCCAGTTCAGAGGATCATAGAGCTGTCTGGTGCACCAAGTCCTTCAGGTTACTTTATAGATGAGAAAGCCAAGATTAAGGATTAACTGATTTGCCCAAGGTCACACAGGGGCATCTAGGTGGAACACTGGATAGAGTGCTGGACCTAGAGTCAGGAAGACTCATTTTCCTGAGTTCAAATCTGACTTCAGACACTTTATTAGCTGTGTGACCTTGGGCAAGTCATTGAACCCTGTTTGTCTCAGTTTTCTTGAGCTGGAGAAGAAAACCACTACAATATCTTTGCCAAGGAAAACTCAAATGAGGTTGGACATGACTGAAAAACCAACTGAAGCAACAACATGGAAGATGTTAGGAAATAGGTGGAAGGAAGACGGGATGGGACAAATTGTGGGAGCTTAGAGTTACTGTTGTTGTTGCTTTATCATTACTATTGTTGTTTGTGAAAGGCTTTAAGGGTTTGGATGGCTCCATATGGTTCTTCCCTGCCAATAGAAACAAAAGTCAAAGAGTGGTGGGTCATAAAGAGCACCATCACTGTCCATGAAGAATGGAAGGAAGGAAGGAAGGAAGGGATTGTTAGGGAATGATGAGGAAGAGGAAGGGGTGGGGACTTGCTAATACACAGTACTACATGTCTGAGTCTTAGTGGTAGTTTGTCCCTGTGCCTGGAACATTCTCCCTCCTCTCCTGTACCTCTTAGAATTCCGAGCTTCCTTTCAGCTTCGACTTAAATGCCTCCTGCTGCCTGAGGTTCCTCAATCACTAGTGCCTTTTCCTTGAATCTGCCCTTGATGTGTTTTTGTAGATATCTATGTAGGTACTTCAAGTTCTTTGAGGTCAGGGACTGTTCCAATTCATGTTTGTCTTCCCAGCACCTAGCACACAGTCCCTAGCATGATGTCGTTGCTTAATAAATATTCAATTGATTGAGCGATTCATAGATGATAAACTGTGGGGCCCAGATTCAATAGAGAGGAAAATTCAAATGCAAAATATTTGAAGGAATCTTTTCTGGTCTCAGCCTCAGCCAACTGCTGTAGAAACCTTAGAAGATAAAGACCACTGTAGAACATTTTATAAGATTCTCTGGGTGTTCCTCCTGTCCTGGTGATATTAGAATCATTGAGTGTCAGAATTGGAAAGAATGTGGGAGGTCAATCCCCTAATTTTGCAGAGGGGGAAATGGAGGCTAAGAATGGATGACTGCCTCAAAGTCACACATAAAATTAGTGACAGAGCTCTGAACTAGATGTCAGATCTACTGATTCCCTGGTCTGTCTTTGCTGCTATACTCTGCTACTAGTCTATACAGAAAGTTCCCAAAGTCTTTGTAAAGTCTAAATATCTTAAGACTACAAGACGTTTGGGACACGCTGTACTTGTAGAATTACAGGACTTTTACAATTAAAAGCGACCTTAGCATCACTGAATGTAACACTCATTTTTCAGATAAGGAAACTGAGATCCAGAGAGATTGAGTGATTTTCTCAAGGCCACACAGGTAATAGGTGGCAGAATTGGCATCTGAATTTAGATTTTCTGTCTCCAAATTCAATTTCTTCCACGACTCCTTTTTATTTACTGTCCTAGAAGTAGAAAAGGAGGTGGTGGCTGTTAGGGTGGAAAAGAAGGAAGACAAGAGGTTATTTTGAAGTCTGAGGATCCAGACCCCAAAAGGCATCAGACACATTCTTTTGCTTATCAGTGGAGCCAGTTTCCTCTTTTAAATCCCCAAATTAAATGGAGGTTGGGGTTCACCCAAGGAGCAGTCTCCTGTGGCTGACCATTGCAATGGCTCAGCTTGGAGGTTAATTAATACATCGCTCCCCCAATTAAAAGCTGAAAGGAAGAAGATGTTTGATTCAATCAAGTTCCTCTCCCGTTCCTCTACAGAATCCTAATTTGTGGGAGCAGATTTTAATTGTGTTCCTAGCAATTTAGACACAAACCTGGGCCCTCCAGCTAAAGAACACAATTGTATCTTTCTCAAAAATCTATAATTACGTGGGTCTCTTGGGGGAAGACTGCAAGGAATATCACCTAGGAAATTCAGGAGGAAGGTTTGGGGAGGGGCAGGAGAATGTCAAAGAAAGGTGGTGATATTTATATTCAGATCTCAGTTCCCATGATGATAGTTGGTATTTAGTGTGTCTTGGACAGGAATCTAGGTGGGGAAGTGGTTTAGAGTTAGGCCAAAAGTTCTTATCCTAGATAAGAAATCCTTACTCAGGTCTTCCCTCCTCCATTTTTTCCAGACTCCAGTCTACCCTTCATTCTACTTCCGGAACAGTCTTTCTTTTGTGCAATTCTACTCCTGTCTCTTCTCAAAAATCTTCAGTAGCACCCCAAGTAAATTTCAAAGTTCCTTGTTATTCCAGACCTTTCATCATTTGGCCCCACCCTATCTTTCCCACTCTGCCTTCTATTACTCCCCTTTAAGTCCTATGCTTTGCCCAGTTGAGTGGCTACCTTCATGATCCTGGGGAAGTCATTTATCCTTATTGGGCTTCTGCTGTCCAACCTCTTTGGGAACACCTTGGATTTATTTGTAGAATATCTACCTTTTCTTTAAGATAAGGGATGTGGACTAGATTTCGGAGATTCCTTCCAAGTCTAAATCACAACCCTGGCCTTATCTTTTCCATCCTCCACATGTTTTGAATCATGCTACTCCTTGTGCCAGAAATGCACTCCCTCCTTTTCTTCACCTCTTGGATTCCTTATGATTCCTTAATGCCCAATCTTTATGTTATGTGACCCCTAAGCACTTTTCAGTCAATCTGAGTGACTTCCCCAAACATACTTTCTTTTCTCTTAGTGTTTACTCATACCACTTTCCTAAACTCCCCTTCCCCAATTCTACCCATCATTTTGATATCAGGTCAAATTCAGTATTCATGAAGCCTTTTCTGATTCTTCCTGCCCTGCAAATGATGTCTTGGTCTTCCAGATCTCTGTAGCATTCATTCAATTTGTATCTCTCTTATGACACTGATCACAGCCTACTTTGTATTATAGTTGTTTCATTCACTCATTTAACAAATATTTTCTGAGCAACTACTATGTGCCAGCTGGGCTCCGGTTGGCACTGAAAGGAATTAAGAAAAAAAGTAAGACATAGTCTCTTCCCCCAGAGAGTTTATGGTTTAATCATATTTTGAGGCAGATAGGTGACTCAGTGGATAGAACGATGGATCTTGAGTCAAGAAGATCTGAGTTCAAATTTGACTCCAGGCACTTACTAGCTGTGTGCCCCTGGGCAAGTCACTTAACTTCTGCCTCAATCCTCTGGAGAAGGAAATGACAAACCACTTCAGTATCTTTACCAAGAAAACCCTGATACAGGATTATGAACAGTCAGTGTACAGTCAGACGCTACTGAATAACAGCAATATTTGTGTACATATCTATTTTACTTTATGGTAAAGTCCTAAGGAGGTAATCCTTAGGAGACATCTGTTTTCCAGTCCCTGTTCAGCCTCTTACTGACTGTGTGGCTTGGAACAAATCATTTCTCCTCTCAAGGCCTCAGTTTCTTCATCTCTAAAATGAGAACTTTTGGACAGTGCAATCTCTAAAATCCCTTTAATTTTAATATTCTATGACTAAGAACTGATGTGTGAATAACTTTGGTTAAACTGATTCATGCCTAGGCCTCAGTTTTCTTCACCATCAAATGGGAATAAAAATACTTGTTCTATCATCCTGAAGGGCATATGAGCTCTACTGTACGCAGAAGCAGAAATCTCAGTTCCCATCTCTGCAAGCTTTCTTATCTGGGATCTTGGACACACTATTAATCCCCTCCCCCATAAACCCCTGGGCCTCATTTTTTTCATCTGTTAAACAAAAGGACTAGACAAGATAACATCTTAAGGTCTTTTCTGCTTTTGAAACTTCTGAATGCCTATTAAATAAACCCTCTGAATGCAAGAGATGAATAATAAAGAATTTCACCCTTTCCAGGGTAAAATATTTGTCCTCATTTCCCTCCCATCCCAGCTGATTCCTTGCAGTGGTGAGGAGACCCAGGGCTCCAAACTTGGGGGAATAGAAGAATCTCTTGGGTAATTGATATGACTCTTCCAGGGCAGGGCTGGAGCCCAGAGACTGGGCATGGAAAAGCTGGTAGTCAGGCTGGCAGGTAATTAGACAAGCAGAGACTGTCTCCAGGGACTGTCAATCAGTATCGTTCATTGCCCCAGAATTCACATTTTTTGACAAAAGAGAGAGGGATGCAGAGGCCTGAGTGAGCCAGATTCCCTCATTAAAAAGCCACACTTAAGCACTTCATTTTATGGACCCTGGGCAGGAGTGATTTTTTTTCTCCTAAATTATACATTCCCTTCTGCTCCCCCTCAACCTCTCTTCTCTGTCTCCCCCCCAAATATGAACTCAGAGAGTTTGCTTCACTACTCCTGGGTGAGCAGGTGTCCAGGAATGGGTTTCACAGGATTTAGACCTGGAAGAAACCTTAGAGGTCATCTAATACAATGCCTCTCATTTGTAGGGCAACTGAGGCCCAGAGAAGGAAAAAAAAATGACTTGCACAGTAGTAGCCAAACTGGGATTTAAACCTAGGTTTCCTGATTCCAAATTCAAGGTTGTTTTCATTGCATCACCCTTCCTTCCCTTGCTCTCCCCACATAGTTCATATAGCTAGAGATCCTGGATCCACAGTTTCCTAACAGGAGCTTCAGGCAAGAGTGGGAAGGAGTCCCTGGGGACCTGGATTAGCCAAATCCTCCTCCTTTCCTTCCCTGCCCCTCCCCTTTTCCCTGCCTTTTTCTACCATCTTTTCTATTTCTGTCTCCTGCTCATGTCTCTTTCACATCCCTTACCTCCTCCCTTCTTTTCTTTTTTCCTTTCCTCCTTCCCGTTCCTCACCTAATTTCCTTCCTCTTTCAATTCTGCTCTCCCCAGCTTCCCTTCTTTTTTCTTTATTCCTGTTGCCATTGCCTTTGTCCAGGCCCCTAGCACCTCCCATCTATCCCTCAGGGAGAGGAAACAAGACCTTTCTGGAGGTGCAAGCATGTTGCTTTGTCCCTCAGTTGTCGGCTGAGATCCTACAGTAAACACCAGGAGCACCAGTGATGTGAGCAGGGGGATTCTCTGGGTAAGAAAATAGCAGCATCTGACATTGGCCAGAGATGGAAATTTGTGTCGGCGATTGGCAAGCTAAGTAGGATCCAGGTAATTACAGGATGTGGGTAGGAGCAGGTGTGTGACAAATATTGGCCCAAATGTAAGAAACAGCACTAATTGAATCCATTTATTCAACAAATATTTATTGAACGCTGACTGTAATAATCCCTTACATGTTCACAGGGCTTCACACTTCCTTAAGTGCTTTCAAATCTGTTATTTCATATGATCCTCGGGACAGCTCAGGGAAAAAGGGAAGGGATATTTATCCCCATTTTACAGATTAGGAGAGTAAGGTCCAGAGGCTAAGAGGCCCCTTGTCCAAGGTCACACAGCTGGTAAGCATAAGGACTTCAGCTGATTAATTGGGGGAGAGGAGGGAAGGGAAAGAGAGGAATCAGACATGTGACAGGTTAGGTGAAGTCTCCAAAAGGCAACTGTTAATTGCCTTCATAGCATAGCTGACACTCAGGAGGTGACAATGTAAATCTGTTACTTTGAACAGTAAGAGGCAAACCTAGAAGACCCAGAGGCTCTTAGCCTCAGCTGTAGGGTGGCACGATGTCAGTTGTCCCAATTGGGGGGACCTGGGTACCATCTCTGGTTAGGGTACAGACCAAGGTCTCCCTAAAGCCTTCTTCTCTCATTCCTCACCCAGTTATATTTGTGAATCACTGTCAGGGTACCATATTGTTGGGCACTGAGGATGCCCTCTGGCCATAGAGAAATAGTTTCATTACTAGATTTAATTCAGAGATCATGGAACAGCAGAGCTGGAAGATGCCTTAGAATATGGAATGTCAGAGCTGGGAGGTACCTTAGAACATGGAATGTCAGAGCTGGGAGGTACCTTAGAATGTGGAATGTCAGAGCTGGGAGGGGCCTTAGAACAGAGAACACAGCACAGCAGAGCTGGGCGGGACTTTATTTTATGAGATTTGACTACAGACAAATTATGTGATTTTCTTTCCCCTCCCTCCAACCTCCATTTCAAATTAGACAAACCGCATTTCATTTTTATTTCGGAAAGGTTATCCAAATCGTCATGCTTTCATGTTCCTTCCACTCAGACAAGTCATTCTACCTTCTCATTTCTCTCCCTTCACGGATAGTGAGACCTCCTGATTTCTCACGACCTACCCCATGGTCTCTTAGTCCCAACCTCTAGTGCTCTGATTTGGGGACCACCTTCTCTAGAGAAGAGAGGGTTAACCCAGAGACTAGGAGCCCTGCTCACATAAATGGGGAAGTTGAGGTGTGTCCTTTTTTTCTTCCTGTGTTTGAAAAGGGCTTTTCCTCTGCTGCCAGCTTTAGTTACTAATCTTAATTAGGTTTTCTTTGTGCTGGAAGGTTATGGAAAGGCAGAAAGCATGAAGAGAAACCAAATACCTCTGTGAGAGGAAGGATGGAGTATCTCTGGTTAATCCTGGGTCCTTCCTGGGGATCAGGTTTCAGGTTTTTACCATTAGCTACCGTGTGGGTTTGTAAAAAGCTTCTGGGCTGGCATTCGGAGGCATTATTTGTACGATGCCTTGATGGTATTTAGAGATGGGGGACCAGCAGGGGACAAAATCCTAAGAAGGGCTTAATACAGTTAGAGAAATTCCTTATGGGTCCCAAATGAGCCAAGCTGACTGCCTTGAGCTGAGTCTTTGCTGACTTCTTCCTGCTTAGGACATCTCTCCTAGGAGGCTTCCAGGTAGAACAGTGGATCAGACTTTAGATCCTAGCTCATTCATTTGCTAGCTGTATGACTTTAGGCAAGTCACTTAATCTTTGTGAAGCTGTTTTCTCCTCTGTAAAATGAGGGGCTTGGCTTGGCTAGGTTCCTCCTGGCTCTCACATTCAGTGAGTCTATGATGTCATTTCCCTAACAGTCCAGTCTAAGCAGCGTCACAAGGAGATTTGCTGAGGGGAGGAGTTGGGGGTCGAGGGTGGCAGCATAAATTGCCATACTACATCTGGGAAGCAGACAGGCCCCTTCTTTTACCCTTGTGTTTCCAGGGAGGTATTTTTATTTTTGTTTTTGTCTGTTTTCCCAGCAGTGGGAATGAGGCTGTACTGTATATGGCCTCTCAGCTGGGTCATAGGATACTTAACTTAGAGATTTAAGGGACCTTAGAGACCAGTCCAACCTCTTCATTTTACAGATGACGAAACTGAGGCTTAGAAAGGTTGAATAATTTACCCAAGATCAAATAGCTAGCAAGGAGCTGAGACAGGATTCTGACTCAGGCCTTCCTGCCTCCAAGTCCAGTGCTCTATCTTACTGCACCACCTATCAGCCTCAAGGGGAACACAGATATCCAAAATGGCAGGCCAGTGTTAACAAGGGACAGGGTATAGTTGGGAAAGATGGCAGATGTGATAAAGAAAGCAGAGAGAGGCCACGTGATGAAGTGGACCAGATGTCAGGACCTCTGGGTTCTAGTTGTAGTTCTAACACTGGACTGCTAACCCATGTCCAGGAATGATATAGGTACACTGTCTTCTCAATATTCCTCCATCCCCCTTTGAGTAATCAGCCTCAAGAAGCTGGCCCCTTACATGCCAAAGGTCCTCTTTCATTCCCTGCCCTTAGGCTGCCTGTTACCCTTCCCAGAGGATCCAGCATTCCTAGAGAGGAAAGGAAGGCAGGGTCCAATGGTAATGCTTGTCTGGAGAGGTGTCAACATTCTCAACACAATTGACTCAGGTTCTACACTTGACCTGGACACATCTCTCCTCCCTTTCTCAGGTAATCATCACCATTGTCGTCCCTCATGTGAATTCCTCACTTATATTTTAATTTAATTCAACCAACATTTATTAAGCACCATGTAAGGCAATTTCATACCCATTATCTCCTTTTAAAGAATCATAGAAAGTCCAAAATGGAAGAGACCTTAGAGATCTAATTCACCTCCCTAATTTGGCAGTGGGAGGAGGCAGGGCCCCAGAGAGGTTAGGCACCTTGCTCCAAATCACACTGCTAATTAGAGGGCAGGACCAGTAAAATGTAAGCTGCTTAAAGACAGGAAAGATTTTGTTTTTGTCTTTGTCTTCCAGTGCCTGGCACAGGGCTTGGAGCAGAGCAGGTACTTAATCAGTCAGTGCTAATTCAATTGAACTGAGCCAATCGAGGCCTGGAACCCTGGGTCTTCTTGATCCTTCATCTTGAGCTTTGGGTAGAGGAAATGTAGGCAGGACAGGTATTATCTCAATTTCACAGGAGAGGAAACCGAGGCTGAGAGGGGTTCATTCCTTTAGCAAACATGTATGGTGCACAAGTTCTTCTGCTTCACGCTGTGAGGGAGACAAAGATGAATAAAACAGAAGCCTTGCTCTCAGGGATGCCTCCCCCTTGCTAGACCACAAACAGAAAGTGCTGAATGGAATCCAGGGGCAGTATGATATGGTAGGAGGGATACCAACTTTGGAGTCAGAGGACCTGAGTTGAAAAGCCTGGCTTGGCTGCTTACCAGTTTAGCTTTGCAACTTGGGACAAAATGCTTTACTTTTCTGGGCCTTGGTTTCCTTTTTTGTAAAAGGAGGGGTTTGTCTCTAAGGCCCTTTCCGGATCTTGTCTTGTAATTAGGAAAGAGTGACTGGCCAGAAGGCAGGTGGGGGCTGGTGCAGAGGGAGTCCTGTGGGGGAGGGAGCAGCTGGATGCTGGATGCCACATTTCCTTGGTGACCCACACGTCCCCAGTCATCTTTCCAGGGTGAGATAATCTCTCTGGAGAAGATGAAAAGAATTCTAATTACATCTTTGAACAATATTTGTTTTGAGAGAAGAAAAACAAACCATATGGTGTGGAAGGAGGGTTTGGGGGCTGCATTAAATGGGGATTTGTTTTCCATTTATATATCCAGGCAGGAGGTGATCTGATTGGGGGTAGGGATTACTTTGTGTTGGGGTTGGAGGTAGAAACGGTGGAAAGGAATTGACAATATCTACCTCATGCTGTGTAAGCTCCAGGCCTCCTTTGTTCAGATGTTTCTTCAGAAGCAGGGAAGGGCCCTGCAGAGGATGTAGCCAGTGTGGACTCTGCCACAGACTAGATCACCAGGGCTAGTAGGGGTGGCAGTGGGAAACAAATAATTGGTTTCTAGGTGATGATAAAGGGGAGCCTGCCCTGAAGGAGACCACCACTGGCTAAAATCTAACTGGATGATGAGGTACCTGCTTGGAGGAACAGGAGGGAGATGTACCCACAGAAGCAGAACAAGAAGACTTGGGCCCCAGAACCTACCTCTTGTCCTAGGGAGGCCCTCTGGATTGTTCTTGGCTGTGTAAACCAGAATCCTGGCTGGCCACTGTTTCCTGACAGGTGGTTATTTCCTGGACTGTTCCATGACAGGCACTTCTGCTAGGGACTGACGAGCAGCTGTTTTATCCTTGTTGACTGTTCTGGACAGGCAGCTGTTTCCTGGACTCTTCCCTGGCCATCATTCCTGGACAGGCAACTGAATATTCCCTCACAAGAGAGACTGTTTCCCTAGCTAGGCACTGTTCTTGGACAGAGAACTGTTCCCCCACTGGGCTAACTATTCCCTCACTAGTGACTGTTTCCTAACAGATGGCTGGTCTCTGATTGATTCCTTTCTCTCTGCAGCCTTGTTCACAGAGACTCCCCATGACATGACTGCTCGCAGTGGCGAGGATGTAGAGATGGCTTGCTCCTTCCGGGGCAGTGGCTCCCCCTCTTACTCCCTGGAGATCCAGTGGTGGTACGTCCGCAATCACAAGGACTGGACAGACAAACAGACATGGGCATCTAACCAGGTAACCTTTTCCAATGTCCAACAGCATCTTCCCTTGCCTCCTTCTCTGGGGATGTGCCTGATCCTTCCCATTGACCTTGGGTCCTTGTCCCTTAGACATCAGCTTCTACAGTTCAGTTGTGTCATAGGATATGGAGCTGAAAAGGATCCCAGAGTGTCAGATTCAAGTAGAAACAAGGTACATGGGGATTCCTGTGGGCTGCATTCCTGTCATTTTGAAAATGTGTGTTTCCCTTGAGGCAGGTAGGTGGTGCACTGGACTTGGAAGCCAGAAGGTCCAAGTCAGAATCCTGTTTCAGCCCCTTGCTAGCTATTTGGCCCTTAGTAAATTATTCAAGCTTTCTAAACCTCAGTTTCCTTATCTGTATAATGAAGAGATTGGATTCAGTGACTTTTAAGGTCTCTTAGAGCTCTAAATTTAGTATCCTATGACCTACACATTAACATTATCTATGTTCCATTATATGTTTTAATTTACTTTGTTAAACATTTCCCAATTACATTTTATTCTGGTTCCCTACTAGGGAGTATCTCCAGCTGCAGTGTGGTTTGATCTAATTCAGTCCTCTTATTTTACAATTGAGGAATCTGAGACTAAAGGGAGAAGGGACTTGCTGGAGGTAACAAGGCAGCAAGGAGCAGATTTGAATCCAGGTTCTCTGTTTCCAAATCCATTGCCTTTCCTCATTTCTCTTTTGTGAAGGGACCGAGCTGCAGAGTACATGGAGGGTTCTTTCTTGTCCACCTTCTTAGGGGTCACTCTTCCGGCTCTGTGATCCCAGTAATCTTCCACTTTAGAATCAGAAATGTTGAAGGAGCCATCACCAGCCTACTGATTCAGAGGCAAATTTAGTAGGTATTTACTGAGCAGCTTTGGGGGAAATAAGAGAAAGAGAAGTAGTCCCTTTTCTTAAGGAACTCAATGTCTTTGGGGAGTAACAAGATAGGAAACAATGAAAGGATAGTAGGGAATCAAGTGCTCAATGTAATATGTCAGCTACCAAAATGCCTGAAAGTATTCTGGTGTTCAGGAAGCAGAGGGATCAGAAAGGCTTTTTGGAGGAGGTAGGATGAACTCGACCCTGAGGGATGGGAAGGCATTCCAGACCAGGTGAGGAATATGGATGGAGGCATGGAGGGAGGAGTGAGCCTGGGGTATTCAGAGGACAGTGACTGCTTATCTGGAACAGAACAGTTATGAAAAACTGTGATAAATTCATTCAATGAATACTAAATGCCCATTGTGTATACTTTGCTAAGTATTGGAAAAGGCAGGGACTACGATCTATGATTTTATGGTATAGAGAACCCTCAAATGAGGAAACACTCCATACCCGGGCAAGTCTGCCTTTTCTTTTCAACTAATAGAGTTGCCAAAGGCACTGGAAGTCAAACCACTTCCCCAGAGTTATACCACCAGTGTGAGTTGGGGGGAAGACTTGAACCCAGGGCTGCCCAGCCTGGGGAGGCCAAATTGCTTCTCACTCTCATAGTGGGAAAAACCCTACAAAAATAGATAATTAATTCTTGATAATATGTAGGGAGTCACAGAACAAAGGGCTATCTGTAAACCAATGGAGGAGAGGAGGGAGGCTTTGTCAACAATCACAACTTCATGAAACTTAGGTGAAAACTATGTTTATTATAAGAGAAATGGACATTCAGTTGGAGCCCAAAGAGTTTACCACCCATATAGAAATTTGCATATTTATGACAATATAACAAAGAGAAGAGGAAAAAACACAAATCTCCACCTACAGGGTCTTGGCATGGGAGGGGGAAAGGTCTAGTAAAGGTGGGAAAAGGACAGAACCCTTCCTGGAGTAAACAAGCAAGGCAATAGCTAAAGCAGTATTCTTTTCCCTTGGGAACTGCTAGACCATGAAGGTATGATGGTCAGCTTATCTTCAAGGGTCCCAGCTACACAAGCAGTTTCTCAGCCTAGTGCAGACTGACTGGTGTCTGTCTTGACTCCTAAGGATACAGAGGGAGTCCAGCTTGGGATGCAAACATCACATTATGTCAGCTGGGGGGACGGGGCTTCATCCTTGACATGTTGAGGGCCTCCTGCATACTCTGGGTCCAGGGTTTCTGGAAAACATGGTAACTCAAAAGGACAAATTCAGGGGACCCCTTAACATTCCTTAAGAGCTTCTGGAAGAGAGGGCCTTTAAAGTTGACTTTAAACAATAGGTTGGAATCCAAAAGTGAAGAGGGAACAGCATAAGGAAAGACACAAAACTGGAAAGAATACAGGGCATATTCGGGGACAAATCATTGAGATTGGCTGAATAATAATAGTGGCTAACATTTATAGAGCCGTTTAAGGTTTGTAAAGCACTTTATATTTATTATCTCATTTGATCCCCACAAAAACCCTCTGAGGTAGGTGCTATTATTATCCCCATTTTATATGTGAGGAAACAGACTGAGAGAAAAGGGATTTGCCTCAGTAGTGAGTATAGAAGCAGGATTCAAACATCAGATGTTCCAGCTGGGTGTGATGGCCCATGCCTGGGATTCCTACCACTCTGGAGGCTGAGGCTGGTGGCTCTCTTGAGCTCAGGAGTTCTAAAATGTGGTGACCTCAGCCAATCAGTTGTCTGCACTAAGTTAAACGTTGATATAGTGGCCTGACCCTCCCCCTTCCCCAGGAGAAGTGGGATGGCAGGGGCATTCTTAGGTTGCTAAAGGGGTAGGGAACTCATCAAGGTTGGAAATAGCAGGTGAAAGTTCCTGTGCTGATCAGAATGGGATTGGGCCTGGGTCAATCTATAAAAAACAACAACCCTAAAGCATTTGGTCTTCCTGACTTCAACTCTTGAACTCTTGTGTTCTGCTCACCACACTAGCTGCCTAGAGGAAGGAAAAGGCCTTCATTAAGTGCCTATTATGTACCAGGTGCTGTGCTAAGTGCTTTACTAATATTATCTCATTTGATCCTCCCAACAATTCTGTTTTTATGATCCCTATTTTACAGCTGAGGAAATGGAGGCAAACAGAAGTTAAGTGAATTGCCCAAGGCCACACAACCAGTGCCTGAGGATGGATTTGAACTCATCTTTCTAACTCCAGACCCAGTGCTCTAGCTACTTTACCACCTAACTGACTACAGTTACTTACTCTCTGGCTAACTATAGGGTAGAGAGTATGGAAGGGAATCCTAAAAGAGAAGGCCAGAAAGGAGGATTAGTGGTTTCATCCTTATGGGTATGCCCTCCATTGATTCAGATGGAAAACCCTTCATGCCTTTTCATCCTTCTCGTCAGTAAAATCCATAACAAAAAATTCATCCAGTGCACTTGTGTACCTTCCCTAGGTTCTTATAGCAGCTTTGGGCTATGAGGGTAGTGTTTGAATTATCAATGGAATAGATACTTAGCAGACATTGACTTTGATTTCCATGATGGGGATATGGCCAAAGAGAGGCAAAAGACCCTGCTCTCAGGGAACTTACAATCTGATGGATGGGGGGAGGAGGCCAAGAACATAAATGCTGTGAAATAAGAGAGTGGAAGAAGTGAAGAAGTCCACGCCTAGTGTCCAGAGCTGCTATCTGTTGTCTCTCATGAACAGCCCTCTTTCCTCTTAGTTACAGGATCATAGGAGATAGAACTAGAAATCATTTGGTACAAGAGATGACTAGCAATGGCCTATGGTCGTCTCTGGCCCACCACTACATTTTGTAAGAGCTATTCTTAGCTCTGGGGCCATTACAAAAACAAGTAGTTGAAATGACCTCCTTAAGGTCATGCAGGGAGTAGATAGTAGAAGTTCAGATCATATGTATCCTGGGTAATGCTCTGAGGAAAGTGTTTTGTTGGGTATAAAATGTGACTTATGATTGGTATTTTGCTGGGGAGCTATGGTAGGAGAAGTGGATTGATTCATAGATGAGAGCTGATAGACCAGGGGTGGAGAAACTGCAGCCTTGAGGCCACATGTGTCCCTCTAGGTCCTCAAGTATGGCCCTTTAACTGAATCCAAATTTCACAAAACAAATCCCCTTAATAAAAGGATTTGTTCTGTAAAACTCAGACTCAGTCAAAAGGCTGCAGCTAGAGGGACACATGTGGCCTGGAGGCTGCAGGTTCCCTACCCCTGCAATAGACAGTTGGGAGTGATGTCATTATGTTCTGGGTCATTCATTTCCCTTCTTATTTCCCTTCTTTGGAGACTGCAGGTATGTTTGGAGAGTTTAGCTCCTTCTTCCATCTCTGGGCCTCCTCACATCATGACCCCAAACTGGGGCTTGGGAGCAAGACAGGAGATCTTGGTCAGTGGTGCCTACACTGGGGCCTGACTTTGAGATCCCACTGGCCTTGAGGGTCAGGGAATGAGGAATGGAAAGAAACCAGTTGGTTCAACTTTGCCTAGACTGTACCCTCTTTCAACTCTGGGCCTCAAAGGGTAGGTCTTTTAGTTCACCCTCAGGACAAAAGGCAGCTGAGGGTAGTGTAGCTGCTAGGGGCATCAAGGTGGCTTGGTGGATAGAGTGTAAGACTTGGAATCAGGAAGACTTGAGTTCAAATCCTGCCTCAGACACTTAGCTAGCTATGTGAGCCTGGACAAGTCATTTAACCTCTCTCTGTCTCAGTTTCCTTATCTGTAAAACCTGGTGAGGTAGGAAGCACCAGGGCTCTAACCTTCATTTCTAGATGAGGAAACTCATGAGGCTCAGAGATGTTAGCTGACTCACCTATGATCATGAAGCTAGTAAGAATCAGAGCTGGGATTCACAATAGGGGAGGCCTCTTCTAAGTTTCTGCATTACATGATGGCTGTCCTGATATTCAAAATGAAGCTGCATCTTCCCCACCTCAACTCTTTCAATTTTCCCTCTTTTAATTATTTCCCATCTATCTTTGTTTATATTTGTCTGCATGATGTCTCCCCATCAGATGGTGAGTTCCTTGAGGGCAGGGACTGTGCTTTTGCAATTTTTGTATCCCCAGTGCTTAGCATGGTGCCTGGCACATGGCAGGTGCTTAATAAACTTTTATTGAATTGAATTAGACTCCTCCAGAGCCAATCAACTCCATTGATTGAGAGAAGGGGGGGGCACCTCCAAGTCATTTGTGGGGTAGAAAGAGCTAGCTTGGTATGTTGATCTTGAGATTCAGACCCCGGGATTATCTTCGTGGAAGAGTGGAACGAGTAATGGATTTGGAATCCAAGGACCCAAGTTCAAAACCTCTGTGATCTTGAGCAAATGTTGAAACTTCTGCATTCAAGTAAATGATTGCTTAGGTCCCTTCTAGCTTGAAATCTGCAAGCCTATGAGAAGTCACTGTGGTCTGTGCCTGTAATTTTTTCCGGTCTTCTTGCCCACCTCTGCCCTACTGGACATTGATTTGGGAACATTTTCAACTAGGTCTCTTTCTGTACGCTCCTTATCCCCGACACTGACATCTTCTTAAGGGGAATTTTGATAACATCAGTCAACAGGATTTGTTGCCCTATCCATATGTTCCTCTAAGTAATCCAGGGCTTATCTTTCCTGTTATCCCCTCCTCCATCTTCTTCCTTTCCCCTTTCCTTTGACCCTGTCCCTCTTTGCTCTTAGTCTCCTTCCCCCTATGTTGGATACAGAGCCAAGGTTTCTCTCTTCTGTTTCTGCTCACGTAGCAATAAGGCCTCTGCAACAGTAAGCAGGAAACGCTGGTATCTTCATGCAGATTTATTTTTGTGATGTTTGTTGACCATACATGGAGTAATAGTTGTGCACAGACTAAACCTTATGCCAGTGGGAAGAATGGTGTCAATGCCAACCTCTCCCAATGAAACTCTGAAGTAACAGAATAGGAGAGGTTCGCCAAGGCGGCCCTGGATCTCTACATTTCTGAGTTGCATGGTGTCATGGAAGGAGACCTGAATATTAAGCCAGAGGTTCCTCATTCAAATCCTACTTCGGCTACTTACTATCTCTGTGACCTTGGAAAAGTCATTTCCCTTCCCCAGGGTCTCTCTTTCCTCCTTTGTAAAATGAGGGCCTTGGATTAGACAATCTCCAGGGCCCCTTCCAGCTCCAAATCCCATAATCCTATAATAACAATAACAATTAGTAACAGTAATCCCTTATGTTTGTACAGCACTTTCAGCTCCTCAAAGTGCGTTCTTATGAATTATCTCTTTTGATCCTTGCAATAGCTGGGTAAGCCAGGCAGCGCACACGCTATCTCTCCTCCCCTGCTCTCCCACCCTGCTTCTCTCCTCTTTTGCAGGCAGAGAGAATGAGGCCCAGGTGATTGGTCTAAGGGGATCCCTCGCATTCCTAGTCCAATAGACCTTAGAGGAGTTACAAAAATAACTAAGATATGGTTTTTGCCTTTTAGGAGATTTCAGTCTCATGGTGGAAGAGAGGCAAGATTGTAGGCAAGTTTCTTAAGCTCATGCAGCATAGATTTAGTGCTCACTTTATACAGATGAGGAAACTGAGGCACAAAAGTGATTTGCCTCCCTTCCCCCAGGTAGTGAGTAGCAGAGCAGGATTCGAACCCAAGTCTTCTGACTTCCAGGTTAGAGCTTTGGCTTCTACACTGCCTTCCTTCTCTCTAAGCCTGTTTCCTTATCTGTAAGATCCAGGTAATGATATTTGTACTACTTACCTCCCAGGATGGTTGTGCTATAGAAATATGTGCCATTAAGCTGATAATGGAATACAAATTAGAATATAAATTCATAAGAGGAACATAAGTGGCTGTGCAATCAGAGGTAAGAGAAGCCACCTCCAGCTGAGGGAATCAGGAGAAGCTTCATGGAGGGGGTGGCATTCAGGCTGGACATGTCCAAAAGCCCATTCCCGGCTAGCATTGCTATATATGCTTTGTCCTGGAGCTTGCTGGGCTGAGGGAGAGTCAGAGAGAGTGTCTCACCCTCCCCCATCTAGTTATCTACCAGCTCATCCTCCAGCCTGAGACACACTGCCCACCCAACCTGACCTTTGTATTCAGATATAGACACCTGCCTACTCAGGTGCACAGACATGCACAAATACATACACAGACAAATATATACTTATGTTCTAAAGAGCCATTATTACCTCTAGATGAGGCAGGAAGTATGGCACAGTGCTAACATTCTTTCAAATGCTGACCATGGGGTCAGAAGACTTGGGTTCAAACCCTACTTCTGACACTTACTGGCTATGTGAACTTGGGCAAGTTCCAGCATCTCTCTGAGCCTCAGTTTCCCTCTGTAAAGTGAGAGAGTTGGTCTAGGAGACACAGTTTCTGGTGGCTTTAGGTCTAGGCATCTGTGATCCTCTATATACAATTATACTCAGCTGGGTATAGCAGGCACATACACACACATACATACATACACACACACACACACACACACACACACACAGATATTTATGCTCCAAAGAGCCATGATCTCATCTGGGTGGGGAAGCAATGTGGTACTGTGGAAGGATGTTGGCACTGCAGAGGACTTGGTTTCAAATCCCTGCTCTGATGCCGGTTACCCAAGTTCCCTTGGGCAAACCTTTTGAATTCCCTTGATCTCAGTTTACCAGTTTGTAATATGAGGGGGTTGGGCTGGATGGACTCTGAGGTCCCTTTCATCTCTAGATCTATGATCCTGTCATCCTCCATTGACAGGGCACTACTACCCACACCTTAGTGTTGACAGTTTCATAAATTGCTGTGGCCCAAAATATTTATCCTTGGGGGCCAGCCCTCTGGCGTGAGTCTTTCCACACTCAAATGGACTAGTTCTGTGATTTCTCTCTCTCTCTCTCTCTCATACACACACACACACACACACACACACACACACTGCCATCAGTGCCATACTAAGCCTTTCCAGCTGGGTGGAACCTGCCAGCTGCTGGCAAAGCTTCCAAGAACCCAGGGTCACCTCCACGCCACAGTGAAGCGCCCACTAGCAGGGTACTGGCGTGGAAGATAAATCTATATGGTCACAGAAGGATGTGCAGGTACACACACATACAACAAAAGCAGCAGCATCCATTCCTACAGCACTTGGCATTTTCAGTTTGTTGTCTTTGCCACCACCCTCCAAAGTAGGTACTGAAAGGATGATTTCCCCTGTTTTGTAGATGAGGAATCAGAGACCCAGAGAGTTGTGATTGTTTGACTGATTGACTGATTTAGGGCATAGGATTGAGAGATGGAAAGGAACTCAAAAGTCATTTAGTCTAGGGGTTCCTCACCTTCTTTTTGGTGTCTTGGACCCACTTGGAAGTCTAGTGAAACCTCTGGATCCCATCTCATAATGATGTATTTAAATGCATAAAATAAGATACATAGAAGTAAAAAGAAAACCAATTATATGAAATAGTTATCAAATTATTCTAAAGAAAAATCTTTAAAAAAAGTTCATGGACTCCAGGTTATAAACCCTTGCTCTATTTGCACTCCCTCGTTTGAAAGAGGAGGAATTGAGACCCAGAAAACTGGGCCCAAATGTGAGAGTCAGAGCTGGCATTCAAACTCTGTCTAGTGCCCCTTCTAATATACTGTTCTGCTTTTGATTCACGTACATATGAATGTACACTTATAGATATTTGTAAGTCAACAAGTATACACTGACATAAACAGATATATTTATATGCATATACATACACAAGATTCTATTATTGTAAAATTGAAAGGGACCTTAGGTATCACTTACCTCTTCCCTCTCTCCCCCCACCCCTCATTTTATAGATAAAGAAGCTAAAATCCATCCAGGTAAAATTACTTGCCCAAGGTTACAGAGGTACATATATATCTTTACACACACACACACACACACACACACATACACACACAAATGCTACCATGCTTGCCATACTACCCACCCTCTACCACGTCAATCAGATATTGGCAAAGGGAGTGAAGGAATCCAGGACATTGAGGGTGCACCACAGTTAGCTTTGGTTCAGAGCTTTGGTTCCCTAGTCTGGACAATTTGACCACTAGCCCCACCTCAGAGTGGGGATGGGCGTTCATATTTTTCCAGCATCACTTTCTCCTGCCCCCTACTCTGTTCTTCCCATGGCCTCTCTGTCCTCCATTTCATTCCTTTGTTCCCTGTGCCTGAAATGGCCTCTCTCTCTCATTGTCTCTGTCTTTTGTTTGAATTCCTTCCTATCTATCCTTTGAAGCCTCACTCAGGGCCACCACCATGAAAGGTGCGCGCGACGGCGCACACATACACACACACACACCCCTTAGTAGTCCTCTGATTTCCCCTTAAATCTCACTTGACCCTTTCCCCTGCATCTCTCTAATACACTCACCATTCACTATTTGTTATGTAGTCTAGTGTTCTAGAATACATAGTGCCCCCCACCCCACTTCTAGCCTTGGGCTTCACAAGACCAGGCACCATGTCTTATCACAGCTTTCTCAGCCCTCACCCAGCTTTCTAGAAGCAGACAGTAGGCTCCTAATAAATGTTTGCTGAGTGAATGGATGATTGAATGAATAAATGAATATTTTTCTCTGAAGCTTATAATGCAAATTGAAATATGTAGGTTAATATGACAGGTGTCACTCCCTCCTTTCTATCTCCCCCTCCCACCTTCCAGCCAAACTAATGTTTTCTCTCTCTCTTTTCTCAGCTAAAGGCATCTCAGCAGGAGGAAGCTGGAAAGGAGGCCACGAAAATAAGTGTGAGTTCAGATCCTGCTTTGCACACAGGCTCTTGCCTTGGACACAGCTGTAAACTTTGCTTTCCTTGACTCAGCAGGGAGCTTGGGGGAGGAAGAGCAGCTGAAGAAAAAATTGGACCATTGTGATTTTTAAAGGCAGGAGATTTTTCAACCCCGTTGAATGACAACAACAAATGATAGAGGGAAGGAGAAGGAGGAAGAGCTGGGGGAGAAAATCCATTCTCCATGTAAGGCCAAGGTTGTGTGAGGCCTGATGCTTTTCACTGGGCTCACCAGTGGCATTTTTTATTTGGGGGTATGAGGAATCTAATGGAGCGGAATCACTGCAATTTTTTTTCTATGACAATTGTGCGCGAAGCTTCTTGAGCTGACCAGGTGATCTGGTTGGTGGTGGGTAGCCTTTCTTCGCCAGGAAAGAATGAGGAGTCAGCATTACAGAATCCTGGACTGTCAGAGCTAGAAACAGCTTTAGAACATGGAATATCAGCTCTGTAAAGGGACCTCAGAATATAGGATGCCAGACCCAGGAGGGTCCTTAGAACATGGAATGTCAGAGTTGGAAGGGATGATTGAATATAGAATGCCAGAGTTGGAAGGGCACTTAAAACATGGTGTGTCAGAGTTGGAAGGTTATCATCCACTATAGAGTGGTAGGTCTAGGAGGGTCCTTAGAACATGGAATATCAGAGTTGGAATGGATCATAGAATCCAGATCACCAGGACTTGGGAGGGTAGCACATAGAATATCAGAGTTGGATGGGACCTTAGAAGCTGTAGTATAATCTAATGTATTTATTTTACATATGAGAAAGCTGAGGCCCAGAGAGAGAGAGAAATAACTTGTCTGAGGTTACACAGTGGGTTACAATCAGAACTAGAGGCCAGGTCTTCAGTCTTCCATTATAGGATTGATTCCATGGACACAATGGCATTCATTCAACAAATATTTGTTATCTGCTATGTGCCTAGTCTTGTGCTTGGAACCCTGGGAAATACAGAGAAATCTGGACCATGCTCTCTTCCTTCTATTTTAGAGAGGTTCCCAAACTTATTTGACCTACTGCCTCCATTAAAAAAAAAATTATTCAGTTTCCCCCTCTGGAAATCCTAAAGACGAGGAAAGAAGCCTCAGATTAAGTGTACAATTGCACCTGATGTTAGTACTGCCCCACTCCCACATCGGTCCAGTGCCCCCCCCCCCCAAGAGGTGTTAATTGCCCACTTTGGGAACCTAGTTGAGAAGAAAGGATACTTTGGTATAGGTCACAGGCATCTAAAAGTTGGATGGCATATGAGACAGTGATACCAATGATAATCTCTGTCATCATCATCATAAATGGTAACAGCTCATTTCCATAACTATTTAAGGCTTACAGAATGCTTGCCTCACAACAGTCCTATGATGTTGGTAGGGCAAATGTCTTCATCCCCATTTTGCCGAGGAGGAAACTGAGATTCCCAATGGGGAAGTGATTTGCCCAGCGTCACACAGGTAGGAAGGGTTGGGGCTGAGCCTTTTGCTTCCAGCAGCAGTGTTTTGGTTCCTCTGTAGGATTTGCAACACAGAAATCCGAAGTCTCTGCTTCCCAGACTTTGGCCTTTATTGCCTTCAAAATATTGGAACCATCCGGAGTGTCATTTGACCTTCTCTGAAGTAACATTTGGAAGCCAGAAATGTTTTCAGCTCAGCGAGTGCCTTCCTTTCCCACTCCCCAAGGAGGGCCTTTTTGTTCCTGAATGACCCATTTGCTGCCTGAGCACAGATCGCTTAAGCCCAAGCAGGTGGCAGGATTCTTTTTGTAAAAAACTGAGGCTCCCTCTTTCGATTCTTTTTGGGGTTTAAGGAAGAGGGAGTGCAGGCCAAGGAGACGCTAATCTAATTGATTTAGAGGATTAGAATTCCGAGGCTGCTTAGCCCCACGTGAGGGGAATGTGAAGACGCTAATTAGTTAAATATAATAAATGTGCTTAGCACTGATTGCTCCTGCCTGCCCCCGTGGCCCACCCCTCTATTTGTCCCCCTTCATCCTGGTCTCCCCCTGAGAGATTGACACATTTTAAGCTTTTCTTTTGCATCCTACTGCAGGATTGGGGTCTCTGGGAAAGTCCCCAATATTAGATACATGCACACATCTTGTCGAGAAAGCAGGGCTGTGATGGAAAAAGCCCTGGGTTGGGAGTGCTGGTTCTGACTCTGCCATTAATACTCAATCAACAAGCAAGCCTTTATTAAGTCCTATGTGCCTAGCACTGTGTTAAGTGATGGGGAGTCAAAGATGAAAGGGGAAAGGTCCCTGCCCTCAAGGAATTTACTTTCTCTTAAAGAAGCTAATTTGTTGTTCAGTTGTGTCAGATTCTTCATGACCCCATTTGGGGTTTGCGTAGCAGAGATGCTGGAGAGGTTTGCCATATTCTTCTCCAGTTCATTTTACAGATGAGGAAACTATGACAAACAGGATTAAGTGACTTGCCCAGGGTCACACAGCTAGTAAGTGTCTGAAGCTAGATTTGAACTCAGGTCTTACTGACTCTAGACCTGGCACCCTATCCACTGGGTCACATACTTGCCCAAAGAAAAGCTAATAATGATGTTTCAATGGACCCTGGATCAAGTCTTTTTACCTCACTGGGAAGCAATTCTCTCATTTCTACAATGAAAGATTTTGACTAGGTCATTGAGGTTCCTTCTATCTCTGATAGTCTAATTCATTGATTTAATGTACATAACCTACCTGATAACAAACTGGCCTTAAAAGAGTCAGGAAGACCTGGATTTGAGACCTGCTTCCAACACCTACTGGATGTAGAAACCTTGATAAAATACCTTAATCCATCAGTGCTCTGGCCCATTCTCTACAACTACAAACTGCAGGTCACTGAATCAACATAATCATGGGTTCAGTCCATATCCTTATCCCTGTAATATAAAAATACACTAAGGCTGGCCCCTACTTAATGACAGGTTCTAGGTGGTAGAGAGGCATTTAGGTGGTGCAGTGGATAAGAGCACTGGTCCTAGAATCAGGAAGTCCCAAGTTCAAATTCAGCCTCAGACTCTCACTATCTGGGTGAGTCATTTAACCTCTGTTTGTCTCAGTTTCCTCCCCTGAAAAATGAGGATAAAGATAGCACCTACCTCCCAGGGTTGTTGTGAGGATCAAATGAGATCATATCTGTAGAGTACTTTGCTAACCATAAAATGCTATTTGAATGCTAGCTATTGTTATTTTTTCCCCTAGAAATTCATGTATAAATGGGTTGTTTGGAACTCAGAACCCTGAGAACAAACTTCCCCACAGAAATACTGTCATAACCATGCCATGGTGGCTGGGTTCCCTGGCCAGCCTGCTGAAGCTCATTTCCACAGTAATGCAGCTGAAGTACCCAGCCCCCATCTGTAAGTAAAATGATTTCTACAGGATTACACTTTCCAGGTTTTAACTGGAGAGACCAGGTGCACACTGTCTGCTTGGCAGGACTCTGCCACCTCCACCTTCCTTTACCACCTATTTGTGCCTACAGCTCATTCATAAATGAAGGGACTCAGTGTGGGCCAGTGGAAGGAAATGCTAGATTTGGAGTCAGAGGGCCTGGATTCAAATTCACTGCTTGTGTGTCATTGGGCAAATTGTTTAACCCCTCTGGATCTCAGTTTCTTAGTCTGTAAAATGAGTAATTTGGACTAGATGGCCCCTTTAAAATGCCTTCCAGGTCTAAATCTATGATTCTGTAATTAAAATGTTCCTAAGTCTGAGACTGCTTACACATACACAAACAAACGTGCACATGTACCAGTTTGGTCCAAGTGTGGGCTGCCCCCAATGCAGGCTACATCCCTGAAATGAAATCACTTTGAAAATGAAATCTTTGAAAGGAAAATATATAGGCATCCACTGAAAAATAACACTGGTTAGAATCAGTTCAGTTCAGTCTAACAAGGATTTATTGTCCATCTACTATGTGCCAGGCTCAGTACTGGGCACTGGAGATTCAAAGACAAACACAGTGCTTGCCCTTGAGGAGCTTACACTGAAATTCCTATTTTTGGACCAATCCACACATGCACATGTACACGCATGTACCTACCTGAACTCTGGGGTGCAACGTGATTGGGGCATGCTGAGTGCAGTCTGCCCCATCCCCAGTTCAGGAGAGCAGTTGAGCCAGGGAGGGGCAACATGAGCTGGAGAACAGAGAGGAGCAGGAATCACTAGGGAGGACTGTAACACTTAGGGAGTGAGGGGGAGGGGTGTCAGACTGCTCCAGCCAGCCAGCCACATGCCCAGGCCCAGCCTTACCAGACACTGACATTGCCATGGTAGAAATCTAGCTCTGTAGACCTATGTATACATAGACACGTGTTTATGTAGACATATACATGGCTGTTGCTGCGTATTGTAATGAATTTAGAGTCAGCAGACTTAGGGTTTAAATCCTGGCTCTGCTGCTTTCTTCCAGTGTAACTCTGGGTAAAGAATTTTTCCTCTGTGGGCCTCAGTTTCCTCATTTGTAAAATGAAAGAGTTTGATTAGGTGAGTGGTACCTAAGGACACTTTCAGCTCTCAATCCTATGATCCTAAGTTACCTCCCAGAAGAGAAGCAGCAATTCTCCGCTGAGAGCCCTCAGGACTGACCATAGGGCCTTGCAGAGAGTGGGCCTTCAGTCCCTGTTCATTGACTTACATTGGGTCCAATGAGCTTATACAGTGGTGGAGAAACGGTTGATAAAATCAGCAGACCAGCCTTTTGATTTCAGTTCCAGTTGAGACAGGAAAAAAAGGCAGACAAGTCTTTGAGGCTCTGCCCTTGTGTCCTGGTTGACTGGGCCATCTCTCTAGTTCAGGTCTCAGCAGGGGCTGGAGTTGCCCCACATAGCTGTGACTACATGACTTCCATAAACTAGCTGCAGCAGTACATCTCCTGCCTACTTCCCCAGCATTACCATCAATAATTAAGAGGTAGCTGCATTTGTCAAAGAAAATGTACAAGGGGGGCCTGTAACTGAGGCCCTGCCTGCACAACCTGGTTCTCTGCATACTGGCTGATCTCTCTCAGTCTGGTTGCCTACATATGTGCCACCATTGTGGGGAGGGAGTGGGTTCCATTGGGTATGAGAGACTCTGGGGGTGAGGGTGGGTAACAGGAGGATGATGGTGCTCATCATCACTTTACTATCAAAACTATCAAAGACCTTAGAGATTATCAGACCCAATCCCATCATTTTATAGCCGGGGATGAAGCCCAGAGGGATTGTGACTTTCCCAAGGTTAATCAGTAAATAATAGAGCTTGAACTCAAACTCAGGTCTTCTAACTACAAATACAGTGCTTATCATATATGCATTCTTACTATGTACGTACATATACATGTAGGATATATGTATATACACATATATATTTACATACTTTTTACATAGCTTTTACATAGCATACTTTTTATTTGGCTATGGTACAAAGATGCCAGAGAGAGAATCCATAATTGGGAATATCGTCCTTACATGCGTCCAGAACAATATTGTAAATCATAGAACAGTAGTGCTGGAAATAGCCTTCGAGAGAACCTAGTCCATTTTACAGAGGAGGAGCCTAAGCTACAGAGAGAAAAACGATTCATGTAATGTCACAAAGCCAGGGAACAGCAACTGGGATGTGAGTCCAGGTCCCCTCGCTCCAAGTCCAGGATTCTGTCCATTTTATTGTGTTCCCTTCCCTACAACCTGATTTTTCATCATTTTTAGTTGTGTTCAATTCTTTGTGACCCCATTTAGAGTTTTCTTTGCAAAAATACTGTAGTGTTTTGCCATTTCCTTCTCCAGCTAATTTTATAGATGAGGAAACTGAGGCAAACAGGGTTAAGTGGCTTACCCAAGGTCACATAGCTAGTAAGTGTCTGAGGCTGGATTTAAACTGAGATCCTCCTTACTCCAGGGCTGGCACTCGATCTAGCATATCCTGATAGGGCTTTCTAATTCTTAACAACTTCCCTCACTGTTATCTCCCCAGATCTCATATCCCTGCCTTGAAGGAGGCTGGGCCAGGATCCTTACCCTCAGTTTGCCAGAAACTGAGGAAGCCGATACAAGCTGGCCCTAGTGAGACCCTTCTCTGCTGCCTTGCCATGGCCAGAAGGTAGCCCTGGCCTCTTTAAGGTTTTGATGGCACAGGGAAACTTCTGGCAGGTCTTTTCAAGCAAGAAAGACTCAACCTTGGTTCCCCTTTGGAATTGTTTCCCTAGAACCTAGCATAGTGCCTGATGCAGACTAGGCACCTAATAAAAACTTGCTGATTGATTGAGTACATCCTGAGGGTGGGCTCTCTGTTACCTGAGTACTAGCCCATCATCTGAAGTTTGGTCCCTAGGAGATGGATCGTTTTTCATCCCAGAATCTCTTCAAACTGTCTGCCAAAGGAGCAGAAGGGCTATCTTTTATGTTGGTGGAGGAGGCACCCAAAGGGTTGGTCGTGGGAATATAAACTTAGAACTAGAAGACACCTCAGAAGTTATCTAGTCCAACCCAAACATTTGACAGATGAAGAAACTGAGGCTTATTGAGGTAAAGAGATTTGTCCAGATCATGAAGTGGAAGCAAGAAGTGATCTATGGGCAGAGGGAGTAGCCATGAACAGAGGCACGGAGGTGGGAAAACACTGGATATACACAGGAAACAAGAAGTCCTGTTTGGCTGGGTCAGGGAGGCTATGGCGAGTTGGAGGAGATTAGAGAGGGGTTTCATTAACAGGCTGAGGAGTTTGGACTTTGGCTTTTAGGCAATGGAGAATCACTAAAGGATCTTTAAGTAAGAGAGTGATGTGGTCCAAGTGGGCCACTGGGAACATCTCTTAATCACATAATTAAAAAGCAAACTAACAAATACTTACTGAGTATCTGCCGTGGGCCAGGGCAGTTTCAATGATGAGACTTAGTCCCAGATCTGAAGAGTAAAGTTCTGAGGAGAGAGATGACAGAATGAAGGGGGCCACTGGAATAGAGTCCTGGAAACACCCATACTTGGATTGGGAGAGTCTAGCTCCTTTGACTAGGGCAGTGGTGGACTCAGTTTGGATTCAGTCAAAGGACCACACTTGAGGACCTAGAACCTCGAGGCTGCAGGTTCCTCACCCATGGACTAGGATCAGAAGGTGTGTGTTGAGGTCTCAGGTCTACTACTAATGAAGTTTTGGGTATGTTTCTTAGCTTCTTGGAGCTTTTGTTTCCCTATCTTTAATGCTGAGGTAATAATCTCTTCTTCAACTGATGTACTCCATTGCCAGCTGCTGCCAAAGTGATCTTATTGTACCCCTACAATCATGCCTCCCTTCTGTTACACCACCACCAACAAAACCCAGACCTTCAGTGGCACCCTCTTTCCTACTGAATAAAATATAAACTTCTGACTGGCTTTCAAGGTCCTCCACAGCTTGGCTGTGTTGCTCTCCCTTTTGTTCTCTCACAGCTATCCCCTTTAACTATCCTGTGTTCCATGTGACCTGAACTGTTCTGTAGCCCGTAGTCTCTGGCCTCTCCCCTCCCCATCTTTGTGCCTTTACTTACATTGGTCCCCATGTATGGAATAGATTTCACCCCCACCACCTCCCCTCTTTCAGGTCTAAATTCAGGAATAAATGCCTTGAATCCTTTTCTGACCCCTGACCCCCCATCTGCACCCATAACCACACATATTCGTACCTCCTTATATTTTTCAGAATCTTTCCTTTGTGTTATTTATATATTCTTCTCTGCCTGGCCCATGGAATTGTAAACTTGTTGAGAGTTGGGTCTCAGATACATGTAACTCTATGTTCCCTATTCCCAGCACAGACTATTAGGATTACAGGAAAAGGCTTTACAGATCAATAATTATTTGTAGTTCACTGAATCAAATATCAAGGACCAGTCAAGACACTGACTGACCTATCCAGGGCCTATCCACTGAGGCCCTAGGAGAGATTGCTGGTTGCATTCCCCTGCACTGGACCTTTTCTTCTGGAAAGTTCTCACTGAAGAGGTACCAGCCAGAGCCCAGTACCCAACAGTGGGTCAGCATTAGTATGGACGCATCCTAAAGGAAGGGGTTGGACTAAGAAATCTCAAGGGATCCCTCCTCATCTTAGGATCATATGCTCCCAAGGATGAGGCTGTGGGTCTCCTGCCCTGAGGCAGTCACCAAATGTTTTACAGTTTTCCTGACAAGGTTTAGCAACACAGCCCTGGTTTCCCCAAAAACTAAAGGCAGGAGAATGTGTGGCAAAGTCTCTCTTAGAAGGAAGGAGCTGTAGGCTTGGTCATGCCATGATTGGGCTTTGTGTCTTTCAGCATAATTAGGTGCCTAATTGCACAGCTAAACCATGTCAATGCATCTGCACGAGAAAGTCATTATGATTTACGGGCAAACCTCTGTTTTCTAACATTCTCTTCTCCATTTGCCACCAGTTACATTCCTATTGGAAGGGCTTAATTTGGGGAAGCATTTTGGAATCAGAGTTTTGTCAGCAGGGTCTTAAAAAAGATTTGCTTTAAATTTCAGAAGTTTAAAAGAAATTAAATAGGAAACAAAAAACCCAGATAGCACCATTTGGGGATATGCCATTCATTCTGCAAAGGGAGGAGGTCTAACCAAAGGTTTGGTCCCTAGCTCACTCATTAACTGTGTGATTTGGGACCCTCTCTGGGCCCTCTTGGTTTGTCCATTTGTAAAACAACAGAATTGAACTTAGATTGCTTTCAGACAAAATATCCTGTGATATTCTGTGAAGAAGCCTGAGAACTGGATTCAACTCCTTTCCCAATAGTCACTGACTAGATGTGTGACCCTGGGGGAGGCACTGAGCTTCCTCATTCATGTTCTCAATGTTGCACAGGGCTGTTACAAGGAAAGTGGTCTGTCAACCCTAAAGTGCTCTAGAAATAGGAGGCATTATTGTTAGCCTCAGAACATTTACTTCCTCTCAGCTCTGTTACTGGTACCCCACCTCCCATCCCCCCTCCCATCCCCCTGGAGGATAAGTACCATGTTCACTGTGCACACATTTATGTAGGGGGCTGTCTCTCCTGTTGAACAAATACACAGAACCTGCCAGCCCCATGGCAATGAATCCTAATTACCTCATCAAAGGCGCAGACCCTGCTGGGTAGAATAAGGAAAGAGCACTGCTCCTTGGAAGCCTTTTGCAAAAGCTAGGAAGGGAAGGACACTTCAAGCAGCTAGAGATATGGGGAAACGGGAAGGGAAGAGGGGAGTTTGGGTCAGAGCACAGGGGTGGGATGCTCCCCTAGAGCTGCCCAAAGGTATAATGGAGATGGGGTGAAACAAGTCCTAGCCAAGAAGTGACAAGGCCTGAATTCCAGCCCTGCCCGTATCACTTACTCAGTGTGTGACCTTGGGCAAATTATTTTAACCTTTCCTAACCTTGTTTTTCCCATTTGAAACAATAATACCACCCCTGGGCAATTGTGGTATAGTGAATAGAGTGTTAGATGTGGACTCAGGGAAACCCAAGTTCAGATCTTATTTGACACCCTCTCTAGCTCTGTGACTCTGGGCAAGCCTCAGAATCTTTCTGTCTCAGTTTCTTCATCTGCAAAATGAGAGTAACAGTAGCACCTGCCTCAGAGTACCATAAGGATTGAAGAGCTCTACAAGAACTTTCACGTATTGTATTAATGGTATCTGTCTATTAGAGGGAAGCTAGGTGGTGCTGTGGATAGAGTACCAGACCTGGAGTCGGAAATACTCATCTTCATGAGTTCAAATCCAGCTTAAGTCACTTACCAGCCATGTGACCCTGGGCAAGTCACTTCACCCTGCCTGCCTTACTTTCCTTATCCGTAAAATGGGCCAGAGAAGGAAATGGAAAACCACTCCAGTATCTGACAAGAAAACATCAGATGGGGTCATGAAGAATCAGACATGACTGAACGATGACAATAAACATCTATTGTCATCATCATCGTCATTATGTGAGAGAATAGATGTGAAAGTGCTTTGACATACATGTGAAGAATGATGGTTTGGCCATTGGAATGAGTACAGTTCAAGAAGTACTTGAGCAGGGTTGGAGCCTTTAAAGGTGATATGCTGAGTCTTCATTCCTGGTAGCCAAAAGGGTGAAGGGGGAAACAGGAGAGTGGCACAACTTATACACATAATATTACCATCATCCCTTTCAATTAATCAACTAATAAGTACTTTTAGGGGCTACAGTGTGCCAGGTACTGTGCTAATAAATGCTTCCCAACACTTTCTCATCATCCCTTTATCCCTTTACCTTTAACCTACTGAAACATGAAGCAGAGAAATCTGGTTGTCATGGGGAAGGGGTCACTAGCCAGTACCATCTGGGAACCTCTGGCCAGTGCAAAGACTGAAGCTGTCTTATTGCTCTTGTCAACACTTTCTTATCTTCACTAAGCAGAGGACAAAAGCAGTGATGCAGATAATCAAAATACCATAGATAGTCCCCCTTCCTTCCCCTCCCCCCCAAGTGCCTAGGATTTAGTAACTGATGTTCTATAGCACTTTAAGGTTTACAAAGCTTTTTACATATCTCTCTAAACAATCCTGGAAGGCAGATACTGCACTTGTTATTACCCATCATGCTCATATAATACAATATGCTACCTGCTGCTTTGGTTGTAATGGGCTGATAGAACAGGATGTCAGAGAGAGATCATAAGTCCATCTTGTTCAACCTCACCATTTTGCCAATGGGGAAACTGAGGCCCAAAGAAGGAAAGGAACTTTGCCTAAGGTCACTCAGCAAATTAGTTGCAGTCCTAGGATTCTTGTCTCTCAGTTTAGGCCATTTTCTGCTACACAAGATGATGTCTCTGATGATAAGATGTTTGGGATTCCTGAGGCACAGGGAGACTGCCTGGCTGGCAGGAGAGAGGGTTGGGGAATTAGGGAGGTGGCAGTGATCCGGAGAGTATGTATGCTCTCCAAAGCTTTCTGGGGGGAGTTGAATGGAGGTGACAGAATGATTGTTAACAATACTGGCATTTCAAGGTTTTGGGCAAGCCAAGGTGAATTTGACTAGACTTTTGTTTCCCCCTCTAAGAAATGGGAGTGTAAATGTATATTCTCTTTCCCCATCACAACTGAGATCAGGAGGAGCAGGAGGGCGGTATGCAGAGCACATGGCACTCCCGAGGAGCAGGTCCTCTCTGAGCTCAAAGCATTATTACTCCATTAGTGGCTCGTAGGGTTGACAAATGAAGGATAATTAATATCCGTGAGGGAAACAGATGTTGAGGTAATTCACTCCCCGCTGTGCATCTGAAAAAGCATTTCCTTGGATTCCTCTAAGGTCGGGGACTTCGGGTGAGAGACTAGGCCCAAGAGCTTGGCAAGACTGCTCCAGTCCCTCATTTAGCAGGAATGGAGGGGTCAGGAAGCCAATCTAGCTCATCTGATTGTATGGACCTCCAGCCGATTCCAGGTCCTGGTGCCTCAGAGGAAACCTATCACCCTATGCCTCCCAGCTAAGAGAAACATGGGATCCTCAGATGGAAGGGTCACCCAGGGGTCTTCTCATCCACCCCTGTTTCCTGGTGGGATGGCATTTTGCTTCTAAGGAAAAAATGATTATTTCTTATCTGTGAAACAAGGATAATAACACTCCTCATATCACAGGGTTCTTGTAAGAACAGTGACTTACAAACTGTGAAGCACCATAGTAGTAGGTGATAGCATTATTCTTCTTTTACTAACACCCTAGTCTGATGCCTCATTATAGTGTGGACCCAGAACCATGGATTTTCTAAGACTGTGGTAGTAGATTGCCTGCTCTCTCAGGTCCTACCATGTTGGAAAAGCTTAGAATACAGACTCTGAAATGGTCTGTGTATGTTAGTCTGGAGCAAACTTCCTAAGTGTGGAGAAACCTGGAAGAGTGGCCACTTGGTCATGCTTTTGATTATGGCACCTCACAAAACCATCTATGAAGTCATAGAGGGGCAGCAATCTGTATTGGTGGATTAAGCATCCACCCCAAGGAAACCATGGGTCCTTAAAGCATAATCATCATCACTGCTATTTTGTTCTCATCTTTTTTGATGGGCTTCACTTAGAAATAGTTTGAAGACAAGTGGACTGTTGTATGGGTGGATAAAAATGACTGCTTTTTGGGAATCAAAGTATTGGGATTTAATATCTTCCTCATAGGATCTAGTGTTGGAAGGAAACTTAAAGATGATCAGCTGACTCATTTTACATCTGTGGAAACTGACAGGGAAGTCCTGAAAGATGAAGTGGTGACCAAGGTCCTATAAGTGGTAATGAGTGAATGCAGGATTCAAACTTGTCTTCTGACCACAAATCCAGTGTGATCTTTCATCTATGTCATACTGTTTTTTCCGATACAAGTTTCTTTACTATGGGATTTTTTAATTTTTTGTGTATCTTAAGTCATCTTGACAGTCTGCTTAAATCTTAATGTTTTTAAATGCTAAAAAATAAAATATGTAAAATTACAAAGGAAGCTAATTATATTAAAATGCAATTATCAAAACATTAGGAAAAAAAACAAATTCAGAATTTTTAGGTTAAGAATGTCTGTTCTAAGGCTCAGGTCAGTCAGCTATCTTTTGTCTTTGCTACTCCTGCTCTTGGACTTCTTAGCACAATCTCCCATCATTTTTACTGGGTAAGAAATCCAAGGCCCAAAGGCAGCTCAAAGATGAAGGCATCTCTCCTTTCTTCAAGGGACAAGGCCTTGGCAACTGTCCTAGGATGCTAACTTTTCCTGAACTAATCCTCTTCAAAGCCAAGGGAATCCTAAAGTTGTGTCTCCATGGAGATGTCCTTGGATGCCAGCCAGTTCTTGCCCATACCTATCCACTCCCCTCATCAACCCCTCATACTCTAGCCAGATTAAAGGGACCTGCTCTAGTCTATAATCCCCTTGTGGCTGGGAATTTCTTACCTCTAGCTAATGCAGGTAGTTCGTTGGTTAAGGTATGGGAATTTTGAGGGTAAGGTCGTGGGATATGGTCTCAGTATAGACTGGCTGGTTAGCTTTGCTCTGTTTTGCTGGCCAGAACCATACCCCAATTCAATACTATCTCCACCTCTCAGAATTCTTGTGAGTTGTCCAAGGTCACAGAGTTAGTGACAGAACCAGGACAAGAATGTAGGTCTTCTAACCCAATACCCTTTCCATATTTCACTGGACTATGACACAATACATATTTGCTGGAGTGCATCTCAGGGAAGCTTAAATTAAAATACACATGACTTGGAAATGTTAAAAGTTAAAATGTTACCTGGAAGTTTCTTCCCCAACCCTCTCCCATAAGCAGAGGCAACAACAGGGGCTGGGTGATCAGATTATCTGCCAAGGAACAAGACCTGGAGCAGAGCAGTCTCAGTGGAAAGAGATGCAGAGACAAGTGTGGCGATGATGATGATGATGATGATGATGATGATGATGATGATGATGATGGTAAACTGGCATTTACGTAGCTCTTTCAAAGTATATTTCAAATATATATTATCACATTTGAGCCTCACAGATGCCATGTGAAGTAGGCGCCTTAAATATCGAGTGACTTGCCTGTGACTATTAAAGAGAGACAAGATTTCAACCCAGGTTCTTCCTTACTTTGGAGGCAGCTAGGTGATGTAGTAGATAGAGTGCAGGGCCTGGAGTCAGGAAGACTCATCTTCAGTAAGTTCAAATGTGGTCTCACACACTCACTAGCTGTGTGACTCTGGACAAGTCACTTAGCCAAGTTTGCTTCAGTTTCCTCTTCTGTAAAATGAGCTGAAGAAGGAAGTGGCAAACCACTCCAGAGTCTTTGACAAGAAAACCCTAGATGGGGTCACAAAGAGTCATACAAAATTGAAAAAGGACTGAACCACAAAATCTTTACTTCAAGCCTGCACTGTGGCCATTATCCTGTGTTACCTTTCATAGACTCTATGGCATTGCACAGAGTCTGGACAAGAAAGGCAGACCTAGGGTACTGATGACTGTCTTCCCTGCATTTCTCTTTTGGAAAGGCATCGTGGAATGGTAGAAAGGGCACTGGAATTAGGAGTTTTGGAGTTAGGAGACCTGGTTCTAGTACTTTACTAGCTGTGTCATTATGTTTTCTTTATGTGTCACAGATCACTCAGCCTCTGGGAACCTGTTTCTTCATCTCTAAGATGGAGAAAAAATGAAGCAGTGTGGTATAGTGGAAAAAGCACTGGATTTGGGGCCTCTGTTCAAACCTTGCCTCTACTACATTCCTGTGTAACTTTGGTCAAATAATTTCCCATTTCTGAGACTCAGTTTCCTCATTTATAGAATATTGCATTTCAGTTGTTTTCAATCGTGTCTGACTCTTTATGATTGCATCCTCCACCACCAAATAGTGATATTCATGAGCCCTGAACAGGATCCCTCCTAAACTATAGGAAAGCCCAGCTAGCCAGGTCTACTACAGGGTGAACAGTAGCAGCCGCTCCCTACTAGGTCCTCATCTTTCCCTTCCCTTCTGGCACAGAGCCAGGAACCCAGGGCGGGCTATAAATCGGATTTATTGACCCAACCTGAAAGCTGCACCCACTCAGGCCGTGAGTAAGTCTTAAATTTCATCGGGTGATAAATACCAGGAGAGAATCAATTTGGTATGAAAGCTAATTAGCTGGCGAGCTGTGGCATTGATCTTAGCCTGATGCTTCTTGGAGGGGACTAGGTCATTCAGCTACAGAGAAAGGGGGAAGCCAGGGATGAATGGGTCAGTCTTCTGGTCTTTCCTAGAGAACAAGGAGGGGAGAAAAGGAAGGGCCTCAGGACACATCCCGAATTCCTTATCTGGATTTTCTTCGTAGAGAGGGGAGGGATTAAAGGAGAGGCCTAGGTTATTAGGAGAGGGTTTTTGAGGTTAAAGAAAGGAAGTTGGATAGCCTCAGCATAATTTCATTTGTAGAAATAAGGAAATGGGGTAAGCTGCATTGTTTCAATAGGAGAAATAGACTTGCTTCCTCTTCTGTAGAGAGGTGGATTAGATTGATTCTAAAGTCCTGTCCAGTTCTAAATCCTACAAAATAAGGAAGTAAGGAGTCTCGGGTTATTTTTATGGAGATATAATGATGTGGAATAGCCTTCACAAGTCCTTCTCCTAGTCAAGGTTTGGGATGATGGAGAACCTGGAGATGTGCTAGCTCCTGTCTACTCCAGTGTTCCTGCCCAGCATTTCTGTGAAGAAGAAGGGGGTAAGGTGCTCCACAGAGAAATTGTGCAGCCCCTGGAAGGCCTGGAGAGTAGCTGGGTGACCACAGGTTGACTCCTTCTCTACTAACTAGATGCAGTAGGCCAACATGGGGAATTTAGCATGTTAGCATTGAAAGGTGATAAAGATATAGTGGGATCAAAAATAAGATGCTAATTGATACTTGGATATAGGATCTTAGGTCTCCTTTCAGTATTCTTGCTCCTCAGAAAGATTACTTTTCCATCTGCTCCTCCTCCTCTTTCTTCTTCATTCAATTCATTTTTATGTATGTAGTATATATATAATATTTAGCAAGCATTTTTATGTATGTGCTATATGCAGAGCCCTGGAAATACAAAGACAAAAATTTAAAACAGCCCCTGCCTTCATGTTGCTTATATTACACTAGAAGATAAAACATGTGGATGTATAAGTAAGTAAAAGATAATTTGAGGCAGGAGAGAGAACTAACAACCAGGAGTTTCAAGGAAGGTTTTCCCAGGACATGAGACATGAATTGATCTCTGAAGGGAATGAATGATTCTATGAGATAAAAGTGAGGATGGAATGCATCATAAATTTATAATAACAATGATTTAGTCAGTTAATTAGATGTACTTATTAGGCACCTTACTTCAAGGACCCATGATTTCATAGTTGTGGCCTCTCTCTCCACTGATGCATATCATAGCCCTTCTATGGTTTATGAGTTAACATGATGCAAGTGGAAAAAGCAGTCGCTCTGGAGTTAGAAGACCTGGCTTCAAATTTCAGCTCTGCTGCTTACTATCTTTATGACTTTGGGCAAGTCACTTAACTTCCCTGAGCCTCAGTTTCCTCATCTGTAAAATGAAGGGACTGGACTGGATAACCTCTAAACTCTTACCATTCTAAATACATACTAGAAGGCAATCAGTTGCTTCAATCACAATAACTCATTATCCAATGGCCAGTCTTCTAGTGATAAGCTTCTCCACACTTAGCTCAGCTGCCCTTCAGATAACAGACACACAGATGGGCCAAACATTAGGTCTACATTGAAGCTTTCCTGGCTTAGTAGGATCTGCTAGAGGTTGCAGTTCACTAATGTAGGCTTTATGACCATATAGTCAATATTCCCAGGCCACAATGAGACTTCAGATGACATAAAATATTTCCCATTTGTCTAGCTTTGCAAGGTATAACAATGTGAGGTTGTTAGTATAAGGATCATTATCTCCATTCTGTATGTTGGGAAAATGTGACTTCAAGTAGTGATGTGTCTTGTCTATGATCACATGGCTACTGTCAGAATTGGGACTAAAACAGATTTCCAAGTCCAAGTCCAGTGCTTTTTTCAATACACCATGCTGCCTTTACATACACACACACACACACACACACACACACACACACACACACACACACACACTCACTCACTCACTCTTCCACTTATATAGCACTTGAAGGTTTACAAATTGCTTGCCTTTCAACAATTATTCAATACTAATAATCCCCAGTGTTTGTATATCAGTTTAGGTTTTTTGAGTCTGAAAGAGGAATCTAAACATATTTTCTAAAGTGAGATCAAAGGGAGCGAACACTCAGACTGGAAGTGTGCATTTCCTGGACTTATTCTGGGGTATTTTCATAGTGACAGCTTAAATGGCCTCTTAGGACTTTATGGGAGTGGCCAGATTATGGCATGAGGCTACAGTAGCAGCAGGCTGACCTGATCTGAACAGGACAATTCACAGTGGTAACTTCTCAATTCACAGGGGATCAGAAATAGGAGGATTTTTCAGGGGGAAAGGTGTTCAGTTATCATAGCAGCTTGCATGATAGTCCAAGAATATAGGAAACAAAGGGAGGAGACAGGTCTGGAGTCCAGAAGAATAGGTCAGGAGCATGGAAATGATGGAATCCAAGGAGCAAACAGGAAAACATGGTGTGAGGTCAGGCAGGTTCAAGAAACCATGTGTTTAAACAGGCTTGATGTTGTACTAGGAGTTCATATACAATTTGATTCAACATGATGAGTGTGCCAGGGTCCTTTTCTCATATGGTATAAACTCTGCCCTCGTGTATTAGCTTCAAATGTAGATGGCTTCCAGAACCATGGACAGCTCCCAGGATGCTGGATAGATCTCAGCACTGTGGACAGTTCCCAGAGGCTAGTGTTTCCTACATGGAAAATAGCTCTGTCTGAGCTTACTGATAGTGGAAAGATTTGGCCCAGTCTTGTCCCCAAAGGCTCCTAGGGGGAAGTCTGTAGCCTGAGGGTACTTCATAGTCATCAGATGCCTGTTATTGTCAATCAGTCAACAAATATTTGGGCAGCACCTTCTTCATAGAACCATAAAGTGAGAACACTGACTTAGAAAAGTATCCTCCACTCTGCCACCCATTCACAATGTGACATTAAGCAATTCTCTTTCCCCTCTCTGAGGCTCTGTTTTCTCTGTAAAATTAGAGGACTAGGTGGTCCCAAAGGTTCCTTATGAGGGTGTCATTTTGTGTTTCAAGTTCTAAAGGCCTTTCCAACTCTTATATGTGTTCTGTGTCATAAAGATTCTGCAAGATCCAGCATCCCAGCTCTATATTCAGAAGACCATCCCTACTCTGTCACCTTCTGTATTTAGGACCCTTTCAACTCAGAACCCTCCAAGCTTTGCCACTTTATGCTCTATGTTCATTTTCACCTCCGATAGTCTCTGTTTGGCACCTCTCATTTCAAGTAATAGTATCATATGAGTAGTGTAGACAATGGAGGCTCTGAGGAGAGAAAGAAGTAAATCTCACAGGATTTTAAATCCATTTTAGCCCCAGGACTTGATCTTGGTGTTTGTGTATGAATTTTGTGGAAATGTACATTGAGAATGGAGGATAAGAAAGAAACTCCTTCTCTTATGAACTCAGGTCTCATTGGACTGATACCTGATGCATTGGCTCTGACCCATATCTAGTATTTCTTCAGCCTGTCACTCTGTCTCCCATCTTTTCTCTTTCTTTAGGTGGTCAAGGTGGTTGGTAGCAACATCTCTCACAAACTCCGCCTGTCCCGGGTGAAGCCCACAGATGAGGGGACCTACGAGTGCCGAGTGATTGATTTCAGTGATGGCAAGGCCCGGCACCACAAGGTCAAAGCCTATCTTCGGGTAGACCCTGGAGAGAACTCCGTCCTTCATCATCATGGTCATGGCCCCTCCCTCCACTTGCAGGATACCCCACTGTTGGGGGGGCAGCCTGCAGCTCCTGCCCCACCCCCACCACCTCCCAAGCCAGGCAAGGAGCTGAAGAAGCGGTCAGTAGACGCTGCCTGTGCTCTGTAGACTGACACTCTTCCATTCCCCTTATCCACCCACCCCACCCTGGTGGCTCAGAGAGAGTGGGAGGGTCACTCCTTCCCTAGTCCCTCTGCCTTTCTTTCTTCCCTTCCCTCCCCCCTCCGCTGTACAGAGTGCATGAGGAGCAGGGTCTGGGCCAGAGGAGTGCCCTGTATCCAGACGCCACTGAATTGATGTTGGCCCAACTGGGCCCTTGAGTGTCCCCCAGCAGGGGCCCTTATTGCTCTCCCCATGCTCAGCATGTGAGCCCTTGTACCCTTTCTTCAGCCAGTTTTCTCCTCTATAAAATGAGGCAGTTGGACTAAATGATCTCCAAGGTCCCTTTCTGCTCTAAACCCTTTTCTTCTATGGCCATCACTTTTCCAGGTTCTTCTAGAAGTGGAGAGGGGTGGGTGGGTGGTATGGGACTGGAGCGTTGGAGGCTGACAGGAAAAAGGCATAGGGATTCTGAAGCCATGGCCAACAGAAATTGGGGGTAGGGTGGGGGTGCTGTTCCTATGCCACAGGGTCTGATCTCTCCACACCTAGGGGTTCATGCGATGCCCCATCTCATTGCCAGCTTTGGTGAAGTCCTGTGTTTTGCTTTTCTTGTCGGGCCCAGGCCCAAAGATCTAGCTTGCTCTTGCTTTGATCATTGCCCCCTGGGCACACTCTGCTCCCCTTAACATCCAGTTTCATTACTATGCCAGGTTCTGGTCATGCTAAACAAGCAGCTAGTCTCACTACCCACACTTGTATATTGTAAATAGCAAATAGCCCAGATGAATGTTCTTTCCTTTGATGTGTATGTGTGTTTAGGGAGGTCAGGGGAGAGGGGGCAGCAGGAGAGAAGAGGTTGTCATGAGAAATCTCCCTCTTCAGTGGGGCTAGAACAGGTTTGATGGGACCCCAAACTGGGAACCCCTGGCTCCTGTAGAATTGCAGACCCCTCTGAAAACCTGGCTCCAGCTGCCTGGAGGCACCCAGGACTGAGGTAGGTGGGGAGGGGCTGTGAAGTCTTTATATCTTTATAGTTTGTATTTCTGTGGTTCCTTTCATCCCAAGCCTTCCAAATAAGCTATTGTTCCTTTCCCTGTTTTTGGAAGAACCAAGAATCAAACCCAGGAGCCCCCTTATTTTTCAGGGCTCATTTCTGGACCCTCCTCCCTTTGCCACCTTCCTCTCCCCTCCATGCAAAGTTTTGCACCAGCAGGGGCCCCACCTTTCCAACCTCACTTCACTTCAACCTGAGGTTTCTCCCAGAAGGCCCCCCTCCCTCTTCCTGTCAACCTCACAAACTCCAGGGCCTGTTCTGATCCAATGCAGCTGAGTCCACCTCTCTGAGGGGATCCTTTGGGGCCCAGTGAACTGCCCAAGGCCCCATCCCTTTCTCATACCCACACTTGTATCATCTTGTCCCTTTTACCCCTCTTCCCCACAAGGATTTGTAAATATTTCTAATGGGCCAAACCCTCCACTTCCACTCCCCCCATATAAACACACACACACACACAAATACACACACACACACACACACACACACACACACACACACAGGGTTCTGCCCTGGCCACTGCCTGACTGAAGAGGGAGCATAGTGAGAAGGGAGAGGGCAAAGGTTCCTTGGGTAGAGACCCCTCACAAGTCTTTTGCATCAATACAGAAGGGTGTGACCACAGGTTATAATATTGGGAGCTCAGCACCTGCTGGGCCCTCTTCATGTCCACATGATCCAATCTGTGATTATCAGCCTTGCTGAAGTGAATAAAGCTGTTTAAATGAACTTCTGGTTGAGTGTCTTTCTGTGACAGGAGTCATTCATTCATTCAATCAATCAGCAAGCATTTTAAATCACCCACTAGGCACCAGGTACTGGGAATACAAAGTCAAAAGTGAAAGAGAAGGGAATACCCCTCATTTTTTACCCTGCCACTGAGAGTTAAACTTGACGTCATTCACTCATTCAACAAGTTCTCTTTAAGGTCCACTGGGCTTTGGGTTTGACAAGAGAAGGAATAGTTTCTCTGCTTCCAGGATTCAAGAATCTGGATAGGGAGAAAGAACTAATTTTTTTTAAAGGGATAATACAATAGATTACACTACCAACACTTATTTAACACCTACTGTACACAAAAATTGTGCTTAGTTCTGCAGGAAATAGAAAATTTAGATAAGACAGGGCCCCTGCCCTCATGGAGCTCCCAGGAATAGACATTCACAGATAGTTACCTTGCTATTATCCAAAATGAATTGTACGAACTCGAAGCTCTGTTAGAGAAATCGTTCTTTATTTTCTATTTTTTATTAGTTTATTTTTATTTTTCAGCATTCACTTTCATAAGTTTTAAATTTTAGAGAAATCATTTTTTGTGTGTGATGTGTAGGATGAGCTAGACTTTGGATGGGATATGGGGAATGGAAATTAGTGTTGGAAACAAGTGGGACATGAGATTGGAAAGGTAAATTGGGATTAGGTCATAGAGGATCATGGACTTCTTTTCTGCAGGCAGTGAAGAGTCACTGAATTTGGGGTCCTATCACCTGGCTCTGATATTTGTGTGATCTTAAACAAGTCACTTCACTCTATGAGCCACAGTTTTCTCATCTGTAAAATAAAGGAATTGGACTAGGTGATGTCTAGGGGGCCCATTCAAGTCTAGAACCTTCAAGTCTAGATTCCTTAAGGTCTTGAGCAAGGGAGAGATGTGATAAGAGTTGTAGATCAGGAACTATCTGTTGGACCTGTGCAGGGCAGATTGAGGAAGACATGGTAAATCAGTTGGGGAAGTGTCTTAATAGTCTAGGTATCAGGTGTTGATTAATGGCTTGGTGACTAGAAGCTTCATGGGGCACTTGGGCTGAGAGATAGCTAAGAGGATGGAGGCAGCTCATGAGAAACTTTCAGTGGAGGCTGAAGGACCACCAAGATGTTTCACAGAACAGTCCTTATGATTAGGGTTGGACTAGCCCACCTCTCATGAACCTAACAACAAGGTTTCTGGAAAGCAAGGTCTAGAAGGAGGAAGGAGCAGGGCACTCAGATGAACCCTAACACCACACACTTTTCCTTAGATTTGAGTCAAAGGATTTGGTTTTGAATTCTGACTACTGCTTTTTCCTTTTGTGACCTTGTGCAAATCATCTCTCCCTTCTGGAACTTAGTTTTCTCATCTGGATAAAAAAGGAAAAGGAAGGGGCTGAACTAGATAATTTCTATGGTCACTATAAATCTTAAAATTTCTCTTCCAACTTCTGGGAAATGAAGGATGGAGGCTACCAGCCTGGACCAGGACTGTAAGGGATTTTGAGTTGGCTAGCCCTCCTGGCCTTGGAGTGCTATTCCCTTCTGTCTCCAAGCTCAACTGAAGCAGAGGGTGAGTTTTTCAAAAAAGGACTTTAGCAGGAACCATGGGAAAGAAAGGAAAACATGACAAACCCAGGGCCTTAAATTTCCACTTTACAGAGCCCAGAAACCCAACAGTAAAATACTCTCAATCTAGCCATGGCAGGGTAGGAGGTAGTTTCTGGGTTAACCAGCCTTCCTTCTGGATGACCCTAACACAGCTACCTCTTGTTCAAGAAGAAGGCCTTGTTATTGGCCAAACCCAAATTCTCCATTACCCACTTTAAAGCTGATGCCCTTTCTGGCCTCTTCCCTGGCTCTTATCTAACTGGCAGGGCTGAGATGAACTGGGTGTGTTTAGATTAGAGAATAGGAGATTCAAAGATTCAAAGATAAGATCATTGGATTTTAGAGGCAGAAAGAACCTTAAAGATCACCTTATCCAACCATCTCATTTGATAAAGGAGAAAAATGAAACCCAGAAATGAGAAGTGACTTATCCTTAGTCACGCAGCTATTAAGTGGCCGAGGTGGTGTTCACACTAAGGTCTCTTACTCCAAATTCTCTAAGCTAGAGATGTCAAATATCTAGTCTGTGGGCCCACAACACTCCCAACTACAATTAGAACCAGATTAAAATGTAATGGGGAAATATTTAACAAAATAAATAAAAATACAATAAAACACAGATAGCATTACATTTTAAAACCATATTAATATGCAGCCCAAAAGGGACCCTTATGTTCAGATTAGTGGTTCTCTTTCTAGTTGAGTTTGACACAACTGATCCTGGCCCAAGGCCTTGTCTTCTGCCTGCTCTGCCTCTCGTGGGAGCCTTGGACTATGAGGGAGACACTATATTGAGCCAGGGCCTGTGGTCCAGGGTGCTGCTGCACACGTTCCAGACATAACAGTGGTGGCAGTTCATGTGCCTCTAATATAGTAGAATGTAAATTTCTTGAGGTCAAATAATGATCATTTGGGACTTTGTTATCCCCAGTGCCTGGTGAGCTCTTGACCATAAAATGAGCACTTAATAAATGTTTAGTGAATTGATATGAAGGTTTATAAAACACTTTCCTCACAACTGCCTGGGGAGGCAGGTCATACAATGATTATTTTTCTCCTTTTACAGTGGAAGAAACTGAGGCACAGAGATCAATGACTGGCCCAAATCACCCAGCTAATAAGTGTCTCCCAGGTCTCTTTACACCAAGTCCAGAACACTTTCTGTTCCACCCCATGTCCAGACTCTGTTGGATCCTTGTAAGAGTCATGTTATCTAACCTCAGTTGACTGATGAAAAGTCTGAGGTGCAGAAGAGGGAAGGATTTAACTAAGGTCACACTGCTAATAATAAGTGGCTTATCCCTTCATTTCTCTTCCTTTCCCTGTTCCTCTCTTCCTAGAAACAACCCATCCAAACCTTGGATATTTCTACCTCTCTACCTTTGTTTTAGAGGCAATTAGTGGATAGGGCTCTGGACTTGAGTTCAGATCTGACCTCAAGACAAGGCACTTAGCTGTGTGACTCTGGGCAAGTCACTTAACCTCAGTTTCCTCACATGTAAAATGGAAATAATAGTACCTGCCTCCTGGGGTTGCTGTGAAGAACAAACGGAATAATATTTTTAATGCCTTGAACACAGCACCTAGCACATAGAGGCACTTACTAAATGCATGCTTCCTTTCTTCGTTTGCTCACCAGGTTGTGCCCTCCTCCTCCTCCTCAGCCAATTTCAATCTTCCCTTCAAGGGAATCCTTCAAGGCCTAGGCTATTCATCCACAGACTAGTGGCTTTAAATGCTTTAAGTGATGCCCTTGTTTGTGCCCCCAGTGGCTGCCCAACAGTCTCCTCTGGCCTTCCTTTGTTGCAGAGACAAACAATAAAACAAAGCCAGTGGCACAGGGACTACCTCTGACAGAATGGTCTGTGTTGGCACCTCCCTCCATATGGTCTTCCATCTCTATATGGAGAAGAAGGAAGAGTTTCTTATTATTTACAGAATGGACCCAAGAAACGTCACAGCACGTAACCGGATTTCTCTGTCTTTTAGTGTAGTTTTTATATACATTACTGTAGTCATCATGATCTTGGTTCTCTTGACTCTGCTTTGACAGGTTGGACAATCATGGAAACTAGAATTGGCCATAAGGATCTGAGGATTCTGCTTCCAATTCTGCTCTACTGTGAAGTCAGTATTGGCCTTGGGAAAATCATTTCTCCTTTTGGAGCTTATTTTGTCACCTCTAGAGTGCAGTCAGTAATACCTGACCTGCTTCCTTCGCAGGGAAAGTTCTGAAGACAGAGGACAGTGGCACAGGGAAATGTTTATATAGGTTCCTTGAGCTAGAAGAGAATTTAGGGAACACTGAATCTAATTCTCCAAGCCCTCTCTCAATTTTACAAGTGATTTAACTGAGGAACAAAAAATTTAGTGACTTACCCAGTGTCATACTGCTAGTAAGGCTTTGAATAGGATTTGAACCAAGTCCTCCTGACTCCAAGTCAAATGCTCTATCTACTATGCTAGGAGTCCTGAGTATGAGAACCGCTTCCTCTGTCCCACAGAAGTTTTTTCACCTAATCTTCTTGACTGTCCCTCTAGTATCTAGTGTCTAGATGCTCCCCTTCTCCCAGCCCAGGGTTCCCCTCAAGGCCTTGGTACAGTACAGCCTTATCCAAGAAACAAAGTCTCTGGCTAGGATCTTCCAGAGAGCTGACAGGGAGAGGGATGGGCTTCCAGCTACCAGCAGGCCTCATTGCATTTATTAGCTGGTGAAAAAAATAGGTGCATGGTGGGGTCCTTGGAGAGGCTGATAGGAGAGTCTCAGGGGAACTTGGGGTGGAAGAAGCCTGCTCTCTCTCCTCTCTTCCTGCCCCCTCTACCCTAAGTGAGCTGCAGGTTAGGGGAGAGGCAGAGCAGAGCCAAGAGGGTGAAAGCTCTCCCATAATGTCCTTGGCTATTTCTCCCTGCTCTGTTCCCCACTTCCCATTGTGGTCTCCTACCCAACTTGCTCTGCTTCCCCCTACTGTTTCCCTCCCTGATGTTTTTTCCGCTGCTCTAATATGGTTCCTCTAATATGGTTACCCAGGCAAGCTTTGTTTGGACAGCTCAAATCCATCCTGGGAGTCATCTTTGACTCATTGACTCATCCAGCGCCATAACTCTCCAGTATCTAAAACAGTTGCTAAGCCTGTTGGATGCTACTTTCACAACATACCTCCAATCTGACCCTTCTTTCCGCTCACAAGGCCACCATCCTAGTTTAAGCCCTCAGGACCTCTCACCTGAAAGATTACAGCAGCCTCCTAATTTGACTCTCATCTTCCAGTCCTTCACTTGTCTAATCCTCCACACAGCCATCAAACTGATATTCCTACAGTGCAGGTCTGACCATGGCACTCCCCAGCTCAAGCAACTTCTGAGGCTCCCTATTACCATGAGGATAAAATATAAACTCATGAGTTTGGTGTTTGAAGCCCTTTGTAATCTGGCCCCAGCCTACCTTTCCAAGCCTCCTTAACACCTCTCTCCTGCACACGCTCCATGTTCCAGCCAAACTTCCCTACTTGCTGTTGCATGGACTCATCACTTCACCTCATCCTCCAGGCCTTTGACATCATCTGTCCCAACTGAGCAACATACCCTTCTCACCTATACCTCTGGGAATCTCTAGCCTTGTGCAAGGCTCAGCTAAGAGCCATGGGGAGTTTGGGTTTCATTTTGAAATGCTCTGTGGCCTTAGAATCTTTAGAAACCTTGGATCTTCTTTGGAGCACCCTTACCCCAGTCTGTACATGAAAGTGTTTAAAAGGTGGATGGCTGAAATCAGGGCTGTTTTCACTGTAACCTCTATACTTCCAATTTAATCAACAGAGGCACTGGGAATGATCTGAAAGTATAGGACCTTTCTGGTTATGGTAGTTATTATGCTGATTTTCCACTAGCCTCATGACAAACAATTTTGTTAAGCAGCCTTAGTTTTTAATCTTCTGTCATCCTCAGGCCTCTCTTGCTTTTTTTGTATTATCCAAGTGATGCAGGGGTGAAGATTTGGCTAATTAGTAATCCATCCTTGCATGAGCTTTCCTTGAAAACATTCTGGATGTGGATGGACAAAAGGCTTCCTGAGCCCAAAGCTAAGACGTGTACGAAGAAAGAAGTGGAGCAGGTGATTAGGGTTTCTGTTCTGATTAAGTATTGATTCTTGGAGAGGTCAGATCTAGAAACTAATCTGCCTCCAGATGATGGGGGCTGTGGTCACTGACTTTAGTATACATTCTATCCTGATGAAACTGACACATACTTTCCTGGGGAAGCTGACCCTCAGTCAAGGAGAAGGTGTGAAAGAATCTTTGAGGTTGCCTAAGTCAAAGCCTTCATTTTACAGAAGGTCAGAACTAATGTTTAAAAAGAAAAAGTGACTAACCCAAGGTGATGCAGGTAATAAGTAATACGGACAGGATTTAAAGCCAGGCACTCTGACTTCACATCCAACACTCTTGAACAGCTTAGCCCTAAAACTTCAGTGACCAAGGATATTATGGAAGGTTGGCCCCAGAGGAAATTGTATTGAGACAGTGAGGTAGTATAGTGGTTTGGGCACTGGTCCTGGAAACAGGATGAGCTAGTTCAGATTTGGCCTCACACTTTTGTGTGACCTTGGGCATCATTAAACTCTGCACAAGTTTCCTCAGATGTAAAATTGGGGTTAATAATGACACCTACCTCCCAGGCTTGTTGTGAGAATTAAAAGAGAAGATATTTGTAAAGCATTTGGCACATAGGAGGCACTATAAAATGCTATTACTGTTGCTGTAGAAAGATTACTGGATTTTGTGTGATGTGATGTGATGTATGTGTGTGTGTGTGTGTGTGTGTGTCTGTGTGTGTGTGAGTGTGAGGGAAAATGGAATAAGCACTGGATCTTTCAAGACCTGAATTCAGATCTTTGTTCTGCAGTTTCCTCTTCTGTAAAATGAGGACTTTGAACTAGAGGATCTCTAAGGATCCTTCTACTCACTCTCTATGTGTTTTAAATGAAATTCTCCATTCATTTTGTCCTTTTATAAAACTCAACATAGGATCACTGTGTTCATAATTGTGTGTATGGAAAAGGGTCTCGCCACTCACTTTAAAAGAATGTTATTTCAAAACAAGAGCTCCTTGAGCACTGACTTTGAAGACAGAAGACCTTTGTCTGAATCCTGGATCTGACATTCAATCATCTGTGTGATGCTGGGAAAAATAACTTAGCTTCTCTGATCCTCTGTATCCTCTTCTGTGAAATGAGAGGCTTGACCAAGATGACCTCTGAGCTTCCCTCCTACTCAGAATTATTGATCCTGTGATTCTAAATGTCCTCTATGAATCACAGAAAAGCATGATAAATATAAATTAAAATACAAATTAGAAACATGAATTAAAAATTATGATAAATAAAAACTATGAAATCCTAGAAAGGTACACAGTGTAATTATTTTCCTTGGCCTTTGGACCATGGATTTCAAGAGTTGGGCTGAGACTAAAATTTTAAGATTATTGAATATCAAAACTCTAAGCACTTTCTACCACTGAATGTCATAACTGAATAGGACCTCATAACATAGTCTTCCTAATTCCAAGTCTACTATGACAATCTACATCCCTGAGCTATTATGTACATTCCCTTGGGATCATGGACCATAGTCACAGGAAGGGACCTCAGAAGCCATCCCAGCTCCTCTCATACAGATCAGGAAATTGAAGCCTTAATCATTAGCACAAATAATTATGAGCTGACTGATTGCCATTTAGCCATCCTGCCTTGGGTTCCTGATTGGAGAGAGTTCTTGATCTCTAGTCCATTCCTAGACCTAGAATGCTGCTCTTCCACCATCTTCATGTGATACCACCCCAAATATATCTTCTCTCAACTTCTCCTCTCCCTTTCTACTTCTAGCTCTAGGAATAGTAATTAAATCAATACTACTACTCCTAGGAAGGACACAGCAACCATTTGGCTCCTCTCACCATTCTAGTGACTTCGTGGACCAAATCCCCCTCCTCCTTCCCATCTATTACTTCTCTATAATTTTCTCTTTTAGAATATAATCTTCTTAAAGACTGTACCTGCCTTCCCAGTGCTTAGCACAGAGCCTAGAACACATTAAGTGCTTAAAAATAGCTTTTCATTCACTTACCCCTCCCCCCAAATGGAGATGAACAAAATCAGCTACTAGTTATGAAGGGTTTACTGTGTGCAAGGTCTTGGGCTCAATACCCTGAGCTCCTTGGACTAAATGTATTAATGGGGCATGAATAATATATGTCTAGTATGTTACACTCAATGAGATAAATGTATTATGCAATAATAAGTAAGAAAAAAGTATTGATTAGAGCTGTTCCAAAGTGGAATGAGCAGGAATGGGGAGTGAGCTCCACATCTTTGGGTATCTACAAGCAGAGGCTGGGGGAGCAGTCTTCAGAGATGTTGCAGAGGGAATTCCTGTTGAAATTGGGGAGCAGATGAAGTGTGAGGTCCTCTCTAGCTCTGAGATTATGTGATTCAATTCAATTTGGAAAATTCATGTATTCCCTGAGGAAGACTCTGAAATTCATTTTGCTGGAGAAAAGCAATACAGCCCAGCGCTAATTTGGGGGTCAGTAGAGGCTGAGTGGGTTGCTTTCCTCTGCCAGCTGAGGCTCATTGTGTGCTTCCCCATCATGCTCCCTGCCCGTGTGAGCCACCCCCACACTCCAGCCCAGCCTCCACCAAAGGAACCAGCAAAGTCAGACTATTCTATCAAGGGCATGAGCTCGTTCAGGCTTGGCTGGCAGTTTGATGGATTGTTGTGCAGCTGCCGAGATATTGTCTCCCCAGACTGGGGAGTTAATGATGTGATCAGTGGAGGGGCACATGGTGCTGGTGGGGCAGGAGGGACTCCCCTCTGGATGGGTGTAGGAAGAGGACATTAGGAAGGGACCCTGGCAGCAGATACTGGAAGTGGCAAAAACATGGAATTTGGGAGTCATAGGACCTAGATTCGAATTCTAGATCTGCTACCTATTAAATGTGTGACCTTGGACAAGTCAATTTCCCCTCTCTCCATCTCAGTTTTCTCATCTGTAAAATTAAGGGGCTGAACCTTGAAGGTTCCTTCAATCTTTAAATTCTGTGGTCTGGGCAAGGGCATCAAATCTTGTAGGCTACATCTGAGCTAGGCTAGCTGGGAGCCTGACACCCCTGGCTGCCATTCACATGGCAATTTGGGAGACAGAAAGTGAGAAAGGTTCAACCTAGTATGTAAGAAGGGCTAAAAGAAACTGGGCCCTGCAGGAATATGCAAGTTCAGTCGATTTTGGTCCAGCAGGACACAATTAACCAACCATTCAGTCAACAAACATTTATTAAACTCTTCCTATGTGCCACTCCCTGGCCGAGCTACTGGGGATACAAAAAAAGGCATAAGACCACCCCTGCCCTCAGAGAGCACCCATCTCCTAGGGTTGTTGTGAGGAGATAATGAGAAAGTATTTGTGAGTTGCTTTGTAAATGCTCGACACTATTATTATTGCCTCCTCCCCAAAACCTTTTCTGATCCCCCAGTTATTTGTCTGCTGTCCCTCCTGAAATTACTTTGTGTTAACTTGGCTTTTCATTAGATTGTACATGTTGTGAACTCCCAAAGGGATGCAAGCTTCCTGAGGACAGGGGCTGTTTTGGTCACCCCCAGAGTCTATATGTAAGATGCTTAATCAGCATTTATTGAATTGTGCTTGTGCCAACACGCTGACCTGCTTCTGGAGAAGAGAGGCAGAATCTGGAGCTCAGAAAGAAGACAAATCAAAAGAATCCACTCAAGGAAACTGAACAAGGGACCTCACCAGGGACACAGAAATGGGGACATTTTATATAGCCAGGCAGTGAGACTGTAACGGAGATCAGTGGTGATGTGAAAGGACCCGTGTTTAGATATCAGTTCTAGAATTTTTGTATCTGGGTGACCTTGGGAAAGTCCCTTACCTCCTCTGAGCCTCAGTTTCCTCACTTGAAAAATAAGAGAGGGAGGGGTTAGACTAGATGACCTCTGAAGTCCCTTCCAATTCTAGAGCTATGATCCTACGAAGCAAGTGGGGGGGGGGGGGGCGGGACAGTATGGGTCTGGGATGGAGAAGGGAGGAACAAGGATGGGGCAAAGAAAGAAGGTCAACTTCCTAAGCCTGTCCAGGCTCCAAAGAAGAAGGAAGACCAATTGGGGATGTTGTGATTGGGTGAAGTCTAGAACACATGGATCTTGGTTTACTTGGGTGCACCTGGATCTGGGCCTTAGCCTGAGGGAATCAGGGTTAATCATGGAGGGATCTGTTAATGAGAAAGTCTGCTGCCTGCCTGAGCAGGATGCCAAGAAAGGAAGCTTGTCTCAAAAAGAGCCCTGGATTTGGAGTCTTGTAGACCATCCAAGTCCAACTGTGTCATTTTACAGGAGAGGAGACTGAGGCCCAGAGAGGTTAAAGTGATTTATTTGTCCAAAGTTATGAAGGTAGCAAAAAGCTAGGCCAGGATTCACAATCAAGTTTCGTGACTCTGAGTCTGGTCCTTGAGTGAGACTGGTTCTGATTTGTTAGGGATTTTGGGAAGCCAGGGTCTCCTTTTCTCCCACCAGAGCAGCAGCTACTGAGAATGGGTGTCTGGAACTGCTAGGAGTTAGCCTGTGAATCAATACTTCCCCACCTGACTTGAAATTCTAGAGGGCAAGGCTTGGGTCTGATTTCATCTTTGGATCCCCAGTGCCTGCTTAATAAAGGTTTGCTGAATTGAATTGAATTGAATGGCTTGAATGAAACCGTGCCTGGGATCCCAGATGACAGATGCTCACCTGGACCTGCAGCAAAGCTGGAGCCAAATGACAGGTTCACAACAGGCAGGCTCAGAAAAGTCATTAGCTTCTGGTTTTGTTTTGCTTCTTTGTCATTAAAAAAAGATGTTGGCAAATAGGAAGGGATGGAATGTGCTCTCTGTCTTTTCTGTAGTTCTTGTGTTTTGTGGGAGAAATGCCACTAGGCTTTTAAAATTGTGTTTTCAATTGTACACTCAATCAATAAGCATTTATTGAGGACCTACTATGTTCCAGGACCTGTGCTGAACAACAGGGACACAAAGACAAAGTGAAAGAGTCCCTGCTGTCAGGAAGTTTGTATTCATTTGGGGGAAGACACACACATATGACTAATTTGATCATTTGGCAGACATAATTTGGCAGGAAGGAGGCACAGTGACTGATGCAAAGTCAGTCACTCAGTGAACATTTATTAAGGACCTACTATAGGCCAAGCACTCTGCTAAGAGATGGAGATACAAAGACAGCAAAAGACAACCTCCACCCTCCAGGAGCTCACAATCCAATGGGAGAGACAACATGGAAAGAGTTGTGTCCAAATAACCTATATACAGGACAAATGGGAAACGATCAGCAGAAGGATGGCACTGAAATGGAAAAGTGTTCTGTACAAGATGGAATTCTAGTTGGGGTTTGAAGGAAGCCAGGATGCAGAGATAAGGAGGGAGAGTGTTCCAGGCATGGGGGATAGCGAGAGAAAACGCTTGGAGTTAAGAGATGGAGCGTCTGGCTCGAAGAGCCGGAAGGAGACTGGAGTATGTGGTGGTGGGTGTGGTATAAGATGTAAGAACACTGGAAAGTTTGGGGGGGCTACGGCAGAGAAGAGAGGCAGGGCTTTGAATGCTAAACAGAGAATATTATCTCAAAAGTGGACAAGGAGCCACTGGAGTCTACTGAGTAGGGGGCAGGCTTAACATGGTCAGAACTGTGCTTTGGGAAGATCCATCTGACAGCAGAGTAGAGTGGACTGCTGTGAGGAAAGACTTGTGGCCAGGAGACCAACCAGTAGACTACTACATATCCTGGGCATGACGTGATGAGGGCCTGCACCAGGGCTGGCACTGTCAGAGAAGAGAAAGGGATGCATATTAGATTTTATAAATGTAAAATCAAGAGGTCTTGGCAACAGCTTGGATATGGGGAGGGGGAAGATGGGAGAGAGAGTGAAGAGTTGAGAATGACCCTGAGAGTTCTCCCAACAGGCAGGGTGCTTGGACTCCAAAGATTCTTTGAGATAGAGGTGAGAATAGAGTGCATTGTAGGCTTGAGGGGCACTGCCTGTGTAGAGTTACAGAGGTGGGAAATGGAGCATTGTGTTTGAGTAACAGAAAGGAAGCCAGTTTATTGAATCAAAGAGTATGGGAAACTTAGAAAATTAGGCTATGAAGCTAGCTTGTGAAGACAAGTTCAAGAAACATTTATCAAGCCTTTACTGTATAAAGAACTTTGTGCTAGGTGTTGGGGGATATACAAAATTTAGACAAGTTTAGACAAGACATTGTTTCTGTCCTTATGGGGCTCATGGCCTAGGACCAAATACAGAGAGACTAGAGCTCATTGGGCTTGGACGTAGGACATCTGCCTATTAATCTAAGCCGTGACCCTTAACTAGCTGTCCGAACCTGGGTCAGTTACTTATTCCCCTCCCAGTTTCTTTTTCTGTAAAAGGGGTCAATCAAACTTATTCTCTTTACCTCACAGATCTATTATGATGAAACTAGGACAATAATATCCTAGACTTAGAGCTGGAAGGGAACCTTAGAAATCATCTTGTACAACTCTCATTTTACAGATGAGGAACTGAGGCCCAGAAGGGAATATGAAGATAAATGAGGAAACGAGCCACAGAGGAAGTAACTAGAAGTACTTGGTAATCCTTAAAAGAGTACTACATCTAACACTTAACATTCTTTGCCTGTAGATGTAAGGCTTTATTGTTATATAAAATAATAAATCATAAGGGTTATCAGAGAAGGACAAAACAAGCATTGTGGGTAATGGTGTGTATCTTCTGCCAGTGTCTATGTCCTGATGGCACCCATCTGGGGAGTGTTGGGTCTTCTGATTTAAAAAGTTCTTTAGTTCTGATTTAGGGGCAAACCATAGTGGGGTGAATCTCAAGATATAGCTTATTTAGCAATCGCTACCCTTGCTCTTTGGCCTTAAGAGAAATTGCCAGCCAGCAGAAGGGGCTCCCAACAGAGCATCTGGCCTCAGCTGCTAATACAGGGTGGGTTCCCATGCCCTGTGCCCACTTTACCAAGCCAACATATACTATAATTCTAGTTCAATAATCCCAGGGTCTGTGATCCCACTGATCTGTATATTCTCTCCAGGGAAGATTACAATCTCTCCCGGCTTCTCTTCCTATGCCATTCTCATTTGTGTCTCCCCCAGCGTTTGCCACAGGGGATCCACCCTATGTGCCGGGGCCCTCCTCCAGTCATCTTGACATTGAAGATACCAAGGGAGCATTTGTTCATGGGCAACTGAAGAACCAACGGAATCATTACTATGATTCATTTCAAGATAGGGAAACTCAAGAGGTTCAGTTTCATCATCTTCAAGCTGGACACAATATATACACTGCCAGCCTCATGGAGCTGTTTTACATCAAGCTTTTTATAAACTGCATTTGCCTAAAGAAATGTGAGCCATTTGTTATTCTCCATAGTCTCAACAATGCTTATATTATCTTATGCGGAGTAGAGAAGAGCACTAGGTTCATGGTGAAGGGGAAAGCATGAGTCAGAGGACCTGGGTTCAAATTCTGATCAGTCACTTCCTGTGTGATCATGGGCAAATCATTGAACACTTCTAGGCCTCAGTTTCCTCACCTATAAAATGAGGGGGTAGCAATAGATGACTTGTAAGGTCCTTTACAACTCTACATCTATGAGTCTATGATCTTATCTTGCTTCTGCTCCTTACCACACTGGATTCAGATGGCTCTGGAGGAGAAGTGAGGCTGGTGCCCTGCACAGCCCTCCCTCGCTCAGAACAAAGTCAAGTGTGAGTCATGTCATCCTTTCTCTGAGGGCATGGTCTTCTTTGGCAACGAAGGACCTAGAGGACCTAGGGCAACTCTCCTCTTCCTAGGACTGTTTCCTGTCCTGTAAAGTGAGAATAAAAATCAATCAAGAAACAATTATTAAGCACCCACTCTATGCTAAGCACTTGGGATACAAATATAAAGGTGACTCTCCTTGTCTTCAAGTAGCTTACTTTCCATGGAGGTGTGGGGGGATTACTTTTGTCCATTAACATGTTCACAGATAAGTAAATATGGCATTTCTGAAAAATAATAACAAGATTATTAGGGGTTACTAACAATCAAGAGAAATTTTTAAAAAAGGCCTTTTAAAAGAGGCAACACTCGAGTTTAGTATTAAAAGGTGCTAAGGGTTCCAAGAGGCTAATACAGGGTGTCCTAGGTGGCTCAGTGAGTAGAGTACTGGGTCTGGAACCATCTTCCTGAGCTCAAATCTCTGATACTCACTAGCTGTGTGACCCTGGGCAAGTCACTTAACCCTGTTTGCCTCAGTTTCCTCATCTGTAAAATGATCTGGAGAAGGAAATGGCAAATCATTCCAGTATCTTTCTCAAGAAAACCCCAAATGGGGTCAAGAAGAAACAACTGAACAACAAAATGTTAGTGTAGTTTTAAGCTAAGACTTTTTGGATATCCTGTTCATGGACCTATCTACCTCCCCAGAGTTGCTGCTAGGAAAGACCTCTCTGGCTATAAACATACATTTTAATTATTGCCCCTGCTACTACTTCTACTACAAATAATAATGATAGATTGGCAAAAGGAGTTCATTCATGGATTTGCTAACTGTCTTCCCTGTTAGGCCATGGCTAATTTGATACAAGCCTCAAGCATCCCTGGTCTCATTAACACACATGCTCATCAGACAGCAATTAGAAAACCAGAAATCAGCTGCCTTGAATATCTTCCATCCCCCTCCCACACACAAGCAAAATTTCAGCCTTATTCCTTTCCCCTGAGACTGTCACCCACTGCCCCTATTTGTTCCACTGGGGTACTAACCCCCAGAACCTGAGGCAGGTTTTGCTGGACAATTATAGTACTGTATCTGCATGAAATTCTGGCAGGTGAGAGCTGGGTAGCCCCTCCTTCCCCCATACACAATTCTATGTTTGGAGCTCCATCTACAGGAGCCCTGCAGAGATGAGGCCCAGACCCAGCAGGGACACAGAGCTGGCTAGGGGCAGATTTTGCTGCCTCAGGATCTGTCCTAGTGAGCTTGATGTGAAAGGACACATGTGGCCATGTAGCTTAGTCAAAGCATATCCCCAGAAAAATTTCCCCACAGTTCCAGACCTGATACAGGGATATGGGGTGGGGAGCAAGCTGGGGATGGGAAATGGCTGGATGTTAGGTAAAGATGAGCTTCAGTTCCTCCTCTACAAAATGAGGTTGGAATAGTTTTTAATATCCTTTCCAAATGCTTTGTTCTTAGATTCCTTTCAGCTCCAGAAATTCTTTATGGGATCAAAGATTTAGAGCTAGAAGTGACTTTTTTTTTGTTGTGGTTCAGATAGTTTTCAGTTGTGTCCAAGGCTTTATGACCTCATTGGGGGTTTTCTTGGCAAAGATCCTGGAGTGGTTTGTCATTTCCTTCTCCAGATCATTTTACAGATGAAGAAACTGAGGCAAACAGGGTGAAGTGATTTGTCCAGCATCACATTGTTCGTGTCTGACACTAGATTTGAACTCAGGGAGATGAGACTTCCAGACTCCAGCCCCAGTACTCTATCCACTGCACCATTTAGCTGCCCTAATAGTAATAACAGTTAACATTTATATAGCACTTACTATGATGCCAGGAATTGTGCTAGGCACTTGACAATTATTATCTCACTCACAACCTCCTCATTTTATAGATGAGAAACTGTGATCAAAAGATTAAGATCCATGCCCAAAATCACATCAGTGGTAGGAAGTGAACCTGGGTCCTTTGATTCCAGAACCACTGAGTGCTCTTCCTACCGGACTACACTGCCCTTCCGCCTCTCTAGTCTACCTGCCATTCTCCCTAACTGGGATTTATGTCCCCTTCTCCTCACTTATCCAAATCCTATTCATCTGTCTAGGCCAACCTCCATTCCACTTCTGAGAACCCTTCCCTGACAACTCCCTTTTCTAAACTCCTACAGTACTCAATGCATATCACACAAATTAGCCTTTGTTTATACCATGAATGGTGTTCCGTCTTTGTTTCTTATGTTTTGCTTTAAGTTCCTTTAGGTAGGCAGTGTAGTAGACAGAGTGCCAGACTTGGAGTCAGGAAGACCTAAGTTCAATTCCAGCCTCAGACACTTATTAGCTGTGTGACCCTGGACAAGTCACTTAACCCTGTTTGCCTCAGTTTCCTCATCTGTAAAATGAGCTGGAGAAAGAATGGCAAACCGCTCTAATATCTTTGTCAAAAAAACCCAAATGGGGTCAGGAAGAGTCAGACATGACTGAACAAAATAAATTCCTTTGGCTAACACTTTTTTTCTTCCACATCTCTTACATTTTTGCTCCCCAGCTCACCCTGTCAGTGTCAAATATATTACTTCAACTCTTTCAAATACAGGGCATCCCAGAAGTCTTCCAGCTAGAAGGGAGCTCAGAGAGTATCAACAACCTTCTAAAACTGCATTAAGACTTTGGGGACACCCTATACTCCCTCCCTCACCATCCTCTCTCCCTCCAATCTATTATTTTTATCTGCAGAGATGTTCCCTCTACCTAGGAAGGTGACAGCCCCTCCATGCTTTGATAAACAGTTTCATGAGTTGCAGTGGACAAGGGAACCCTCTGGTCCAACCTCTTTGTCTTACATACAGATGAGGGAATGGAGACTCACAGGAAGGAGAAACTTGGGTACAGTGACTCAGGTGAGTAGTAGAACCAGGATTAAGGGGTAGGTCCTCTGACATCCAAATGCAAGTGTTTCTTTCATTACATCTCACTATTTTCTCCTTCCTCTGAATTATTCTCCTCCCCAAACTTCCCTCTCCCCCAACTTCTGGACTTTTCCCATCATGCTTCAGAAACCTCTTCATCCTGCATGGTTCTATCCTCCCAGAACTCCCTCTTTCAGTTCCCTCTGCCCCAGGGGCCCCTTGAAGGTGGAGACCTCTCCTCCTAGCACCTCTTTTTAAGGAGGGAGCCCAGGCAAACTATCTCTTCATTTCCCACCTGTCTGCAAGCCTCTGAACTTCCCCAGAATGCCTCTTCACTGGATTTTATTCCCTCTCACTTGTTTGTCTTCTGCTATAAAACTGTGAGCTCCTTGACAGCAAAGACTGGTGTTTTTAACATTTCTTTGTATCCTCAGTGCTTAGCACAGTGCCTGACACTCAGCAGGTGCTTTACTAAATGTATATTGACAAATTGACTTCTGGCCAAAGGTCATCCATTTATTAAGTAGCATAATCAGGGTTTGAACGCTGGTATTTTCATTCCAGTTTCAGTGTTCTGGTAGGCTTAGTTGGGAAGGGTATGGTCAATCTTCAATCCGCTTTATCAACTTGGTTTTCCACTAGTCCCTTTCTCATACTCTGAGATTCAGCCAAACTGTACAACCACCCCAGCCCCTGGAATCTGTTTTTTCCCCTCTCTGCGTTTCCTTTTGTTCATGCCCTTCCCTACACCTGATTGTAGGATAAAAGATTTAGATCTAGACAGTACCTTAGAGGCCATCAAATCTACTTCCTCCTCCCTCTTTTTTTGCACATGAGGAAACAGATCCAGAGAGGTTGTGATTTGACCAAGATTCCATAACTGTATGTGTCTGAGGCAGGTCCTCAGGTCCTCCTAACTCCAAGTCCTGAGCCCTAGCCACCAGGTTCACTCCCCTCAAACTCTGCTCTCTGCTGCCTCCCTTCTTCTGAAATCCAACTCAGATGTCCCCTCCTGGAAGTCTTCCTGCAAGTTCCAAGCTGCAAGTGGGCCTTTCCTTCTTGAATCTTTCTTTCCTCTCTACTGACCTTTTCTATGTGCTTTGTGCTATTAGCTTCGTATTAGTTATGTGTATTCATAACTCATTCTCACCTCCACCCCGCCCTCCATTAGATTATAAGGCACCTCCCAGGGAGAGCATCATTTTTCATTTTTTATCAGTACTAAGTACAGGGCCTTGTACATATGTAAATGTTTGTTGAATTGAATCAGATAATTGGTTTTTTGGGGTGGGGTGGGGGATGAGAGGAGGTGACTTCTTCCTCAAAGGGAAAATATTTTACATCTGGTTCTTATTAGGTCCCTCTTCCTTCTGAGAGCGAGCAGGGCAAAAAGTCTTGGTGCCTGTTTGCAGCTTGAGAGCCCTGGCTGGCTGACGCTCAGGCTGGAAAGGAGTCCTGTGTTGATACTGTAGCATCCTCTCTGGCTGAAGCTTAAAGCTTGGCTGAGATGTGACATGGTTACAAGCTGTTACAGCTGGATCAGGCAGCACACACAGGCTCGCGTGGGAATGAGGGGGTGGATTTTGCTCACTCTTTCTTCACCAAATGCTGCCTAGTAGGAACAAGGCTGTTCTGTGACAACCACTTGGGTTGAATGACAGGTCATGTGAATAAGGGAAGGGGCTCCACTTTGGAAAGCCTGGGATGGCAAGGCTTTTGCCTTGTCAGTCATAAGCCATGCACTCCAGATGGGAGCCATGCACTTTGGGCTCCCTTAAATCACAGCTGGCTTCTCCTCAGAGGCATCATTTCTGAGTAGGCAGCTTAGCAGCCCTGTATTCGAGGGGTCCCCAAACCCTCAACTGTGACCTAGAGGTAGATTGTACATTAAGAAGAGTTAGTCCTGGGATCATAGGACTCATAGCCAGAAAGTATTGTAGAGACCATTTATCTAGTGCCCTTCTTTGGCAGATGAAGCAACTGAGGCCAAAAGAGATGAATGAAGGAGATGCCCAAGGTCTGAGGGATAGTAAAGAGCAGAGCCAGGTTTTGAACCCAGGTCTTCTGACTCCAGACCCAGGGCTCTGATTTGGATATAGCTCATCACAGGTCCCAAATGATAGATCAGAGGTCTTGTGGGAATTTCCAGAGGAGTGTAGCCAGAAGCTCCTGCACTGTCAGCTCCTGTCAGGAGCTCATATGAAGGATTTCTCTGGCTCTCCCAGCTGGCCAAAGATCAGACCCCTAATGGCTCTAGCCTTGAAGATGGCACCTTTGACCTAGCATCAGTTTCCT